>NC_090356.1:34263820-34604338 GCF_035084215.1 Heptranchias perlo | reverse complement strand
CCCAGATCCCTTTGTACATCACATTTCCCAATCTATCACCATTTAAATAATACTCTGCCTTTCTGTTTTTCCTTCCGAAGTGGATAGCTTCACATTTATCCACATTATACTGCATCTGCCATGTATTTGCCCACTCACTCAACTTGTCTAAATCGCCTTAAAACCTCTTTGCATTCTCCTCACAACTCACAACCCCACCTAGCTTTGTGTCGTAAGCAAACTTGGAAATATTACATTTGGTTCCCTCATCCAAATCATTGATATATATTGTGAATAGTTGGGGCCCAAGAGCTGATCCCTGCGCTACCCCACTAGTCACTGCCTGCCACCCCGAAAAAGACCTATTTATTCCAAGTCTCTGTTTCCTGTCTGTTAACCAGTTTTCAATCCATGCCAGTATATTACCCCCAATCCCATGTGCTTTAATTTTGCACACTAACCTCTTATGTGGAACTTTATCAAAGGGCTTCTGAAAATCCAAATAAACCACATCCACTGGTTCTCCCTTATCTATTCTACCAGTTACATCCTCAAAAAATTCCAGTAGGTTTGTCAAACATGATTTCCCTTTCATAAAGACTTTGTCTAATCCCATTGATATTTTCTAAGTGTCCTGTTACCACATCCTTTATAATAGGTTCTAGTATTTTCCCTACTATTGATGTTAGGCTAACTGGTCTGTAGTTCCCTGTTTTCTCTCCCTCCTTTTTTAAATAGTGGGGTTACAATTGCCACCCTCCAATCTGCAAGAACTGTTCCATAATCTATAGAATTTTGGAAGATGACAACTAATGCATCTACTATACCTCTTTTAGTGCTCTGGGATGCAGATTATCAGGCCTTGGGGACTTACCGGCTTTCAGTCCCATTAATTTCTCCAGCACTATTTTTTTTACTAATACTAATTTCCTTTAATTCCTCCTTCTCACTAGTCCCTTGGTTCCCTAGCATTTCTGGGAAGCTATTCCGTGAAGACAGAACCAAAGTATTTGTTTAATTGCACTGCCATTTCCTTGTTCCCCATTATAAATTCTCCCGTTTCTGACTGTAAGGGACCTACATTTGTCTTCACTGATCTTTTTCTTTTTACATACTTGTAGAAGCTTTTACAGTCCACTTTTATGTCCCTTGCAAGTTTACTCTCATACTCTATTTTTCCCCTCTTAATCAATCTCTTGGTCCTTTTTTGCTGAATTCTAAACTGCTTCCAATCTTCAGGCTTGCTACTTTTTCTGGCAACTTTATATGACTCCTCTTTGGATCTAATACTATCCTTAATTTATTTTGTTAGCCATGGTTGGGCTGCTTTTCCTTTTGTGTTCTTGTGCCAGAAAGGAATGTATAGTTGTTGCAATTCATGCATTCGTTCCTTAAATGTTAGCCATTGCCTATCCACCGTCATGCCTTTTAATGAAGCTTCCCAATCTATCAGAGCAAACTCAGTCCTCATACCTTCATAGTTTCCTTTGTTTAGATTTAGGACCCTAGTTTTGGATTGGACTACTTCACTTTCCATCTTAATGAAGAATTCTATCATGTTATGGTCACTCTTCCCTAAAGGACCGTGCACAACAAGATTATTAATTAACCCCTTCTCATTTCACAATACCCAATCTAGGACAGCCTGTGCCCTGGTTGGCTCCTCAACGTACTGGTCTAAAAAACCATCTCGTACACACTCCAGGAATCCATCCTCCACAGTATTATTGCTAATTTGGTTTGGCCAGTCTATATGTAGATTAAAGTCACCCATGATTACTGTAGTACCCTTGTTACATGCATCTGTAATTTCCTGTTTGATGCCGTCCCCTACATTAACACTACTGTTTGGAGGCCTATAGACAACACCCACCAGTGTTTTCTGCCCCTTGGTGCTCCTTAACTCCACCCAGACTGATTCTACATCTTTACTTTCTGAGCCAATATCCTTTCTCACTATTGCTCTGATTTCATCCTTTACTTACAACGCCACCCCACATCCTTTTCCTTTTTGCCTGTCCTTCCTAAATATCGAATACCCTTAGATACCTTCCTCCAGTTTGCAACCATTCACCACAACTCTGTTTCCTGTTACTTAGCCAAAATAATATAATAAAATTAAACAATTAATATAATAAAATCTTCCAAAACTGAAGAAGGATGTTTTGAAAGTGATGCATTTAAGGGGAAGCTAGATAAGTACATGAGGGAGAAAGGAATAGAAGGATTTACTGATAGGGTGAGATGAAGTAAGGTGGGAGGAGGCTTGTTTGGAGCATAAACACCGATATAGACCAGTTGAGCCAAATGGCCTGTTCCTGTGCTGTAATTCTATGTAATAACATTGGTTTATAGCATCGGAAGATCTCTCAGGTCACAGCTGCAGTCCTTATTTATTTGTTTTCTGTCGCAATTATTGCTTCTTAACTGAAAGGCACAACACCAGCACCAAGTGGCAGCTTGGCTCAGTGGTAGCACTCTTGCCTCTGAGTTGGAAGGCTGCAGGTTCTAGCACCTCTCCAAGAGTTTGAGTACATAATCCAGACTGAGGCTCTAGTGAAGTTCCGAGGGAATGTTGCACTTTACACGAAGGTGCTTAGATAAGAACATAAGAAATAGGAGCAGAAGTAGGCCATACGGCCCCTCGAACCTGATCCGCCATTCAATAAGATCATGGCTGATCTTCGACCTCAACTCCACTTTCCCGTCCGATCCCCATTTCCCTTGATTCCCCAAGAGTCCAAAAGCTAATCTATCTCATCCTTGAATATACTGAGATCTAAAACCAATATCCTGTCTGCCTGTTCAGGTAAACATAAAATATGCTGTGGTGCTTTGTTCAGAGACGAGCAGGAAGTTCTTCTGGTGTCCTGGCCAACATTCATCCCTCAGATTATCCAGTTATTCATTTATAGGACCTTCTGTGTGCAAATTGGATGCTGCATTTGCCTAAAAAAACAACAGCATCTACATTTCAAATGTACTTTCGGGTCATGACAAATGTGCTTTCGGGTCATAAAAGGTGCTTTATAAATAAAGTTCTTTTGTTCTATCGGGAGAGTTTTGTTATTTAATAAGATCCAATGGTATAATATGCATAATTAACAGTAAAGGTTACAGAATAACTCATTTTTCTTCTGTACAAGGAATATAATGTATAGCAATTACAAGTCAACCCATTAGTCACCATCCATCTTTGACTCACTACCCTTGCCTGCAGTAACACTCACATATCATGGTTGGTGACATTGTAATATCTTAAGAGGTTTAGCAAACTCAGTCCTGTCCCGTTTTCAACAAAACACAAGAAAGGGATTAAATTTTCAAATCATGGGCTATGAGTGGCCAGAAGATACCTTCCAAGCACCGCAACTTGCTTTTACAATCAACCTAGTACCAATCAACTCCTCTATCTCTTTCAAAGTGAGAAAGCACTTCCTTAGGATGCCTCAAAGCATTTCACATTGAATAAATTACTTTTTAAATGTAGTCCCCCTTTACTGTAGTCAAATATAGGTCTCTTAAAGGGACAGTCCTCGTACTAAACTATATAAATATGGTATGTGAGTAGGCAAACACAGTCGACAATTTATGCACAACAAGATGTAGTGAACACCAATGAGATGAGTTCATCTTTTCTTTCGGTAGTGCCGCTTTAGGGAGGGTTGTTGGCCGGGACACCAGGAGAACCCACTTCCTTTTTAAAAATAGTGCCATGGGATCGTTACCGTCCATCTGACCCACTAGAACAGACAAAGAGGCCTTGGTCTGATCCAAAGATTGACTCCTCTGATAAATCAGCACTCCCTCAGTATTGCAGGAAAGTGTCAGCCTAGATTATGTGCTCAAGTCCTGAAAAGAAGCCATTTAAGAGGTACATCCCTCCCTGGTGCGATGTGTCTATAATGGTGGTTGGTCTTTGTGATAAGCATGTCCTTGAGGGGCCAAGATGGACGTGAGCTAATGAGCTTTGCATTTTACACCTTTTGTCATTATCAACAAATCAATGCAATGGCTCGGCCTATTAAGTTATTTTCTCATTGTGCAGGAGTGATAACCATCACAACCAAGAGATGACAGGATTTACATCAAGGGCTTTGGATACAGACTCAGACAAACATCACTTATTACAACTATCACATGAGGGCCAACCGATGAGGACGCTGATCCAAGTCACATGTCAAGTATACTGAAATGTTATCAAACTTAACTCGCTAGCTGCTCGTATACAGCAGTTGAGTTCAACCCCGCCAGAAGCTGCCCAACTCCTGTCAGGCCGTACCTGGAGTAATGCTTAAAGTCCTGGTTGCAATCTGGGCCCCAGTTGAGGACACTGAGTTTGTGTACGTTTGGAGCCTAGGAGAAAGAAATGGGGAGATAAAAACTGGTCGCTGCTGGAAGATGTGGAGCTGAAGACCTAATCTGCAGAGAGAGGAGCAGAACCGAATGGGAGCTAGCTGGCCACAGGGAGCTCCAGCGTACAATAGGTAAGTCGAGCGATTGTTTTTAAATTGTCCAATGTTTGTGTGTTGTGGTAGTTGTTGGTTGCAGACTGAAGACTTTGGAAAAAATGTGACTGCGTTGATTGGTTGCTTTGGATCAAAAAAGGATAGAACAGGGTACTTTCTAAATGGTAAAAAGTTAAAAACAGTGGATGTCCAAAGGGACTTAGGGGTTCAGGTACATAGATCATTGAAGTGTCATGAACAGGTGCAGAAACTAATCAAGAAGGCAAATGGAATGTTGGCCTTTATATCTAGAGGACTAGAGTACAAGTGGGCAGAAGTTATGCTGCAGCTATACAAAACCCTGGTTAGACCGCACCTGGAGTACTGTGAGCAGTTCTGGGCACCGCACCTTCGGAAGGACATATTGGCCTTGGAGAGAGTGCAGCGTAGTTTTACTAGAATAATACCCGGACTTCAAGGGTTAAGTTACAAGGAGAGATTACAGAAATTGGGGTTGTATTCTTTAGAGTTTCGAAGGTTAAGGGGTGATCTGATCGAAGTTTATAAGATATTAAGGGGAACAGATAGGGTGGATAGAGAGAAACTATTTCCGCTGGTTGGGGATTTTAGGAGTAGGGGGCACAGTGTAAAAATTAGAGCCAGACCTTTCAGGAGCGAGATTAGAAAATATTTCTACACACAAAGGGTTGTAGAAGTTTGGAACTCTCTTCCGCAAACGGCAATTGATACTAGCTCAATTGCTAAATTTAAATCTGAGATAGATAGCTTTTTGGCAACCAAAGGTATTAAGGGATATGGGCCAAAGGCAGGTATATGGAGTTAGATCACAGATCAGCCATGATCTTATCAAATGGCGGAGCAGGCACGAGGGGCTGAATGGCCTACTCCTGTTCCTATGTTCCTTCCTATAAAGTGAGTTCCTTATTCCCAATTGGTTCTTCTTGGACCTGATGATATTTAAGTGATTCATCAGGATTAGCTTAGTGGAGAGTGTACTTTGGACCAATTAAAAAAACATGGTGGATGATTTTTTTTGTGCTGTGGACAATTTTCAGCTGTGAGATACACACTTATATTGTTACACTATACACAAGGCTTCTAATTAGATCGATAGTACTGTAAATATTTGTGCTAGCTGTTTGCTAGAGCATCCCAAAACTAATCCCATTGTCCTGCTCTCTCCCCATAGCCCTGTACCTTCCTCTTGTGCAAATATTTATCCAGTTTTTCCCTTAAAAAATGCAAGGGTCTCTGCCCGAACTATTCCCTGTGGCAAAGCATTCCACGCTCCAACAAGTATCTGCACAAAGAAAATTCTCCTAACCTCTCTCCTCACTCACTTAGTGACAATTTTAATTTGAGGATCTCTCACCACGAACTCCTCAACCAGAATAAAAAGTGTTTCCCTATTCACTCTAGCAAAACCCTTTAAAATTTTACAAACCTTGATTAAATCTCCTCTTAGCTCTCTGTTCCAGTGGAAATAATCCCAGTATCTTAAATGTCTCCTTATAATAGTTTCTTGCATCTGTTGTCATCCTGTTGAATCCACAATGTTTGCTCTCTATGGTTTTAATGTCCTTTCTCTAATTCACCAGTGAATTGATTTCATACCAATGACATGACACTTTATGATGACGTCAAAGTTTCTCCATTGTCATAAAGATGCTTAACTGTCTTCAGTGGTTGTTTTCATTTAACATAGGAATAGGAGTAGACCATTCAGCCCATCGAGCCTGTTCCGCTATTCAATTAGATCATGGTTGATCTGTATCTTAATTCCATTTACCTGCCTTGGTTCCATAATCCTTAATACCCTTGCCTAACAAAATTGTATCTATCTCAGTTTTGAAATTTTCAATTGACCCTCAGCCTCAACAGCTTTTTGGGGGAGAGAGTTTCAGATTTCCACTCCCCTTTATGTGAAGAAGTGGAACTAGAACTTTCTGATTATAGAATCATCGAAATTAACAGCATAGGAGGAGGCCAGTGATGAATGCACATAGTGAACTGCTTGTGCACTCTGGGGCCGGCGAGATGGATCTTGTACTTTCCTGTGTTCCATTCGGACCCGTGCCAGTGCAGTTGTCTAATCCCATTTCCCCACCCTTTCCCTGTATCCTTTCATATTCTTCCTTTTCAAATACGTACCCAATTCCTGTTTAAATGATATTGATATCAAATGGCCACCCGCGGTGGAGCTTTCCATGTTCTAACAACCCCTTCTGTTATTTGATTGTGCCATGGGATCTTTTACATCCACCTGAGAAGGCAGTTTATCATCTCATCTGAAAGACTGCACCTTCAACAGTTCAGCACTCCCTCAGTACTGTACTGGAAGTGTCAGCCTAGATTTTGTGCTCAAGTCCCTGGAGTGAGGCATGAACCCACAACCTTATGACTCAGAGGTGAGAGAGCTACCAACTGAGCCACGACTGACACCGTATCCTTATTCGTGGATGGGAGGTGAAAAAAAATTACGGGTTGGGTGAGAGTTAAGGATCCCTACCATTCTATCTTACCGGTGTATTATCATTCATTGCAAATAAAATATTGGTCATAATATTTGGATTACAATACTCCAGTAGCTATAATTTAAAATGTAGGTGCTTTCTATTCCTACAGCTATAATTTAAAATGAAGGAAAATTACTTCTCCAATCCATAATTGAAAACTGGGAGTGTTTTACTCCTACGTATTGCAGGCTGTACTATTTTACTATGCACCATAAACCCTGATGGGACTCTGAATTTCCATCATTACCAGAGGCTATTCGTGTAACTAATGAATTCTGCCACTGGGTTTAATCGGCAAGTCTGATCCACAAGTGCCACATACTAGACCGTCATGGATTTCTCATGAGTCTCCCTCCTTCGTGAGAGGAACTCCTTAGCCTGGCCAGGGCAGCACAACCAGCACAGTGAGGAAAGTAAGAGTTTGCATTTATCCCACTCCTTTCACATCTTAAGGTCTTCCCAAAGTGTTTCATAGCCAATAAATTACTTTCAAAGTGGATTCACTGTTGTTTAGTAGGCAAATGTGGCAGCCAATTTACACACAGCAAGGTCTAATGAACAGCACCAATGAGCAGTTAATCTGTTTTGATGCTGTTGATTGAGGAATAAATGTTGGCCAGGATACCAAAAGGACCAGTGCTCTTCTTCAAATAGTGCCATGCGATCTGTTGCGTTCACTCATACAAAGAGATGGGGCCTCGTTTTAACATCTCACCCAAAAGTCAGCGCCTCTGACAATGCAGCAGTCTCTCAGGACTGCACAGAAGTGTCAGCCTAGACTACATGCTGAAATCCTAGAGTGGGGCTTAGAATCCAAAACCTACTAAATGAGCCATGCTGACGTTGCACACTGATCCCACTGCTCCCATTTCATCCCATTTTGACTTGCAACACTTGGAAAATAAAACATACGAACATACAAAATTGATGGACAGGAAAAGACTAGCAGGTCCATCAAGCCTGCCCTACACCATGATGGCCGGAGCATCATAACTAAACACTTCTTCCCTCCTTCCTCCCTCCGGCAATGCATTCCAGAGCCTCACTAATCTCTGGGAAAAGAAGAATCGCGTAACATCCAGTCTGTTCCTACTCTTACATAGTTTGAACTAGAATTTGAACTTCAATCATAAAAGCAAAGCAAATTTACGAGAATGGTTTGTGCAAAACCGGCCTCAATTGACATTAGAACCCTCTGCTTGCCTTGAGTGAGTCATGTACTAACACAGAAAATAGCAATCACTCATACCATTGAAGAAATGCCGTTCTTTATTTTGAAACTTGGCCAGGAATATCCTACACATATCTAAATAGAGCTGGGAAAAGAGCCATGAAAGTTTCAATCTCGTCTTCGCCTGTCCCCAAAGGTTATTAAAGTTACAGCAGAAGAAGTCATGGTGAGCAGTGAGTGTTCCTGCAGATGCTCACTCATCTCTCCCTCTCCCTCTGTTCCAGCTGCTTGCAATTCTGACATCTTAATTCCAATTCCCTCCCTTCTGCCTCTCCCTCTGACGCTGAGTTCCCAACTGCCTGATGATTTTATCTGTACAACTTCTTTTTGAGCAGGCCGTCTGCTTTTTAGTTTTAATGTAAACCAGGCAACGAATGTCTGATGTTCTTGGTGGGGGTGGGGGGGTGGGGGGGGGAAGTAATTTTGTCTATTTTTTGGGAGATTTTCTTTTTCCATGCATGCAATGTTGCGAGGTTTACAGTAAAATATCAAAATCAAATTGATTCAAACTTCGATGGCTGCAAAAAACAGATCTTTGGAATGGTGTTCAACACCAGCAGGAAGCAGAAGTGTACCAAACCCAGCTATAAAAATAGGTAACAACAACTTGCTTTTATATAGCGCCATTAACGTAGTAAAACATCCCAGGGATTCACAGGAGTGTTATCAGACAAAAATTGACACCGAGCCAACGACAGAGTCATTAAGACAGGCGACCAAAGGCTTGGTCAAAGATGAAGATTTTAAGCAGTCTTAAAGGACAAGACAGAGGTGGCGAGGCGGAGAGGTTTGGGGAGGGAATTCCAGGGCTTCGGGCCTATATGGCTGAAGGCAAGGCCGACACTGTTGCAGCAAAGGAAGTGGGGGATGCACAAGAGGTCAGAGTTGGAGAAACGTAGAGTTCTCAGAGGGTTGTAGGGCTGGAGGAGGTTACAGAGATAACATAGGAACAGGAGTACGCCATTCAGCCCCTCATGCCTGCACCGCCATTTGATAAGATCATGGCTGATCTGTGATCTAACTCCATATACCAGCCTTTGGCCCATATCCCTTAATACCTTTGGTTGCCAAAAAAGCTATCTATCTCAGATTTAAATTTAGCAATTGAGCTAGTATCAATTGCTGTTTGCAGAAGAGAGTTCCAAACTTCTACCATCCTTTGTGTGTAGAAATGTTTTCTAATCTCACTCCTGAAAGGTCTGGCTCTAATTTTTAGACTCTACCCCCTACTCCTAAAATCCCCAACCAGCAGAAATAGTTTTTCTCCATCCACCCTATCTGTTCCCCTTAATATCTTATAAACTTCGATCAGATCACCCTTTAACCGTCTAAACTCTAGAGAATACAACCTCAATTTGTGTAATCTCTCCTCGTAACTGAACCCTTGAAGTCTGGGTATCATTCTAGTAAACCAACACTGCACTCCCTCCAAGGCCAATATGTCCTTCCGAAGGTGCGGTGCCCAGAACTGCTCACAGTACTCCAGATGCGGTCTAACCAGGGTTTTGTATAGCTGCAGCACAACTTCTGCCCCCTTGTACTCTAGTCCTCGAGATATAAAGGCCAGCATTCCATTAGCCTTTTGATTATTTTCTCCACCTATTCATGACACTTCAATGATCTATGTACCTGAACCCCTAGGTCCCTTTGGACATCCACTGTTTTTAACTTTTTACCATTTAGAAAGTACCCTGTTCTATCCTTTTTTGATCCAAAGTGGATGACCTCACATTTGTCTACATTGAATTCCATTCACCTAATCTATCAATATCATTTTGTAATTTTATGTTTTCATCCACACTGCTTACAATGCCACCAATCTTTGTGTCATCGGCAAACTTAGATATGAGACTTTCTATGCCTTCATCTAAGTCGTTAATAAATATTGTGAATAATTGAGGCCCCACTGCGGGACTCCACTAGTCACATCCTGCCAATGTGAGTACCTACCCATTATCCCTACTCTTTGTCGCCTTTCACTCAGCCAACTTCCTAACCAAGTCCATGCTTTTCCATCGATTCCATGGGTTTCTATCTTAGCTAACAGTCTCTTCTATGGGACTTCATCAAATGCCTTCTGGAAGTCCATATAAATAACATCCATTGACATTCCCCTGTCCACTACTTTAGTCAACTCTTCAAAAAAATTCAATCAGGTTTGTCAGGCACGACCTACCTTTCACAAATCCATGCTGGCTCTCTCTGATTAACTGAAAATTCTCGAGGTGTTCAGTCACCCTATCCTAAATTATAGACTCCAGCATTTTCCCCACAACAGATGGTAGGCTAACTGGTCTATAATTCCCTGGTTTCCCTCTCTCTCCTTTCTTAAAAAGCAGAGTGACATGTGCAATTTTCCAATCCAGAGGGACAGTTCCTGAATCTAGAGAACTTTGAAAGATTATAGTTAGGGCATCTGCAATGTGCTCACCTACTTCCTTTAAAACCCTGGGATGGAAACCATCTGGTCCTGGGGATTTGTCACTCTTTAGTGCTATTATTTTCCTCATTACTGTTGCTTTACTTATGTTAATTTTATTGAGACCCTGTCCCCGATTCAATATTAGTTTTCTTGGGATTTCCAGCATGCTATCCTCTTTTTCTACTGTAAATACTGACGCAAAGTAATCGTTCAACATGTCCGCCATTTCCCCATTGTCAATGACAGTATCCCCACTTTCAGTTATTGAGGGGCCAACACTGCTCCTGACCACTCTCTTTTTCCTAATATAACTATAAAAGTTCTTCGTATTGGTTTTGATATCCCTTGCAAGTTTCTTTTCATACTCTCTTTTTGTAGCTCTTACTATCTGTTTTGTGACCCATTGTTGATCCTTGTATCTTTCCCATTCGCCAGGATCTGTGCCATTTTTTGCCTTTTTGTATTGCCCTTTCCTTATGTCTTATACTGTCCCTTACCTCTTTAGTTGTCCATGGCTGTTTTTTTTGGCAAGTAGAGTTCTTGCCCCTCAGGGGTATAAACCAATTCTGTATCACGTTAAATGTTTCTTTAAACATTTCCCACTGATCATCAGTCGTTTTACCCATTAACAGATTTGCCCAGTTTACTGTGGACAGTCTCTGTCTCATCCCATTGAAGTCGGCCTTACCCATGTCTAGAATCTTAGCAGCTGATTCACTTTTTTCCCTTTCAAACACTACATTGAACTCAATCATGTTATGATCGCTATTGGATAGATGTTCGCGCACAGTTAAGCTGTTAAGTAAATCTGGTTCATTACTCACTACTAAATCTAGTATGGCTTGCCCCCTTGTTGGCTCTAGGACATACGGCTGTAGAAAACTATCCCGGACACACTCAAGAAATTCACTACCTTTCTGACAGTTGCTAATCTGCTTTTCCCAATCTATGTGAAGGTTAAAATCCCCCATTAAGACCACTATGCTTTTGTTACACGCTTGTCTAACCTCTGCATTTATACATTCTAGCACTTCAGAGCTGCTGCCAGGGGTCCTATACACAACTCCCACTATAGTCTTAGATCCTTTCCTATTTCTCAATTCAACCCATTAGGTCTCTGTTGGCTGCTTACTTCTCATTATATCATCCTTTATCATTGAAGTGATTTCATCTCTAATCACTAAAGCTACTCCTCCCCCTCTTCCATTTTCCCTATCTCTCCTGTAGACCTTATAACCCGGTATACAATCCCAATCCTGACCATCCTGCAGCCATGTCTCAGTAATAGCTATCATGTCATACCCTCCAATTTGAATTTGAACCTGTAGTTCATTTAATTTATTCCTTATACTCTGTGCATTTGTATATAGAACTCTTAGTTGGACCACACACCCTAGCCTGACCTTCAGCTTTGATGCTGGGTTATAATGATAAAATGTATAAAAAGAGCACAAATAAATACCTTACACTATAACTGGGAAGATGCAAATGTCCCCGAATACATACAGAACCACATTTTTTTAAATGGGCACAAAAATTAATAATCCAAATATCTAAACAAAATGCTGCAAATGCTGACAAGAATCAGAAAACCCTACAGTAGAGAAATAATGTATTAAATAAATGGGACCTCTACAGGAGCTCATGGATCATTTGTGACAATCTGCATTAATACAGTTTTATAAAAGGCTGTTTTCCTAAGCCTTTGCTCTGATCCTGTACCAGCCCCACTTCCTCTTCAACTAACTTCGAATCAAATAGAAATTACAACACACAAATGGGCCATTCAGCCCAACCAGTCTGTGTTGGTGTTTATTCTCCACTGAAGCAGTTGTCCTAATCTCATGTGCCCGCCTGTTCCCATGTCTCTCTATCCCCCTTCCTTCAACCATCTGTTTAACCTAACTTGGAGAAGTTGGCAGCCCCTGTCACACAGATCAGGCTGCAGTTAGACTTAGACTAAACTGCTTCTGTAGAACAGTGTTAAAACAGAAGGCTCCTTGGATCAGGATAGACTTGATAAATTGCGAAATAAATTGGCCAGGTAATAGGAAATTTATAATACCTGTCAGTAGTGATAGTTGTAACCAGGCAGACGTAAACAGCAAAGTCTGCAGGGATCCTTCGAAGTACTCATGTACTCCATAATATTTGTTATGGATTTCAATGAAGATATAGCAAAGAAGGCAAGGTATTCAATGACCCCCCCCCCCCCCCCTTCATACAGTATGGAAGCAGGGACTATATTGTGAGAAGTGCAGAGAGCAGGACCCAAGTTATACTAGTGGCTGCAGCTGGCTGTGCTTCACTCCTATCTGGTTATTTTTAGCCCACGTTGTATAATTCTTAATAATAAATACATAAATCAATATATCCAGTTTCTGTCACTGCCACAGCACTGAGTACCTCAAGGATCTGTGCTTGGCCCCCTCCTATTTCTCATCTACATGCTGTCCCTCAGTGAAATCAACCGAAGATACAACATCAGGTAAGCTGATGATACCCAGCACTCCCTCACCACCACCTCTCTCAACCCCCACCATAGCACTATTTAAAAAAGAGCAGGCCTCCTCCCCGGTATCCTGGCCAATATTATCCCTCAACTAACACCTAAAACAGATTATCTGGTCATTATCACATTGCGAAAATTGGCTGCCCCGTTTTCTACATTACAACAGTGACTACACTTCAAAAATACTTAATTGGCTGTAAAGCGCTTTGGGACATCTTGGGTCGTGAAAGGCACTATATAAATGCAAGTCCTTTCTTTCTTTCTTCCCCATCCATTGTTATCCTTGTGTTCTCATCTTATTTCCAGTGAGTTTTTCTTTTCCAGCTCACCAAAACTAGAAAATAACTTTCCCCGGGCAAGTAAGAAAATCAGCCCCTTCCCCCCAATATCCAATGGGCACAGAGCCAACGTACACAGTGAAGCACCAGTGCCAACGATTGAAATAGTTGGGTCAGGGCAGTAGCAAAGCAAATAGAACCTGAAAGTGCTGCATGGAAAGGAATAAGGAAGCAGCCCATACTGTAACAAGTGCTGCTCCTGAAGACAAACAACAGATTGCTGTCTCCTAACGTTAAGCTTCTTAAGACCAACAGCAAACGAAAATAGCACTGCAATTTCAGAATTTCAAAAATATATTTAAACACTTATGTTAACCTTCTGACTCCTGATTTTCGTGTAAAGGTCCTTTATTTTTGTACAATACCTCCAGTATATGGATTTTGCTTTCTTGCTAGTGGCACTCACATCCCGAGAATGTTTTTTTTAAATTGCCTGGCAGTCTGGCTCTGAGAATCTAGAAAGGACAAACTCATTCGCGCCAGACAAGTCCCAGGCAATGACCATCTCCAACAAGAGAGAGTCTAACCACCTCCCCTTGACATTCAACGGCATTACCATCGCAGAATCCCCCACCATCAACATCCTGGGGGTCACCATTGATCAGAAACTTAACTGGATCAGCCACATAAATACTGTGGCTACAAGAGCAGGTCAGAGGCTGGGTATTCTGCGGTGAGTGACTCACCTCCTGACTCCCCAAAGCCTTTGCACCATCTATAAGGCACAAGTCAGGAGTGTGATGGAATACTCTCCACTTGCCTGGATGAGTGCAGCTCCAACAACACTCAAGAAGCTCGACATCATCCAGGACAAAGCAGCCTGCTTGATTGGTACCTCATCCACCACCCTAAACATTCACTCCCTTCACCGTTGCACCGTGGCTGCAGTATGTACCATCTACAGGATGCACTGCAGGGACTCGCCAAGGCTTCTTCGACAGCACCTCCCAAACCCGCGACCTCTACCACCTAGAAGGACAAGGGCAGCAGGTACATGGGAACAACACCACCTGCACATTCCCCTCCAAGCCGCACACCATCCCGACTTGGAAATATAATGCCGTTCCTTCATCGTCGCTGGGTCAAAATCCTGGAACTCCCTATCTAACAGCACTGCTGTGGGAGAACCTTCATCACACAGACTGCAGCGGTTCAAGAAGGTGGCTCATCACCACCTTCTCGAGGACATTTAGGGATGGGCAATAAATGCTGGCCTTGGCAGCAACGCCCACATCCCATAAACAAATAATAAAGAAAATCCCCCTTCTTCATGAGCGTGCTTTGCAATTGTTTGTTTCGTTTGTGAATGTAGAAGAGCCATTTTTGTTATGATACAGCATTAGCATCGAAGGTAGATGTGGATGAGAAAGACCATTCAGCCCATCTTAGTTCATCCATCCTGCAATCCTATTTCATTGTTCAACTATTATTTCCAGGGCTTTTGCTTCCGCTACCTTTCCCCGATGCCCATTCCATGTGCGAATCACTCTTACAATGAAGAAGAACTTCCTTATATTAATCCTAAATTTGCTGTTCCCCAGTTTGAACCTGTCTCCCTTTGTTCTACTGTCACAGATTAATTTGAAACAGTGTTCTGGATTTATCTTTTTATTCCATTCACTATCCTACGTGGTGTTAGCTCAGTGGTAGCACTCTCACCTCTGAGACTTTTGATCGTGTTTTCAAGTTCCACTCCAGAGACTTGAGCAAAAATTCTAGGCTAACACTCCAGTGCAGTAATGAGGGAGTGCTATTTTTCGGATGAGACGTTAAACCGAGGCCCCGTCTGCCCGCTCAGGCACTATTTTGAAGAAGAGTAGGGGAGTTCTCCCCAGTGACTTGGCCAATATTTATCCCTCAACAAACATCAAAAACAGATTATCTGGTCATTATTACATTGCTGTTTGTGGGAGCTTGCGGTGCCCAAATTGGCTGCAGCATTTCCTACATTAAAACAGTGACTACACTTCAAAAGTACTTCATTGGCTATAAAGCACTTTAGGACGTCCTGAGGTTGTGAAAGGTGCTATATAAATGCAAGTCTTTCTTTCTTTAATATATGTAAATGAGCAGAAAAGGTATTGAAATGCCCAAATCCCGTAATTAGTGCTCCCATTGCTCCAAGGGTAATTGACGACAGCAAATATCAATTTTCTGGCAGAAGGGCTTTACTTTACTGCCTACAGCCTGGAGAAGCTTTGAAAAATGATTGCCTACAAAAGAGCAGAATTTCTCGCTGTACAGAGCTGACAGCCCGAGGGCCAGTGAGGCCACTGGAAATTCTTCTACCTGCACAAAGTATGAGGTTCTGAGTTGCAGTAACAGGATTCACAATGGCCGTTTCCTTGTTTTTAAGAAGGAGGAGCAGTACAGAAAAGAGGAGTGAGGGAGTATTTGAGGAGGACCATTGGCGGCCGTGCCTTCAGTTGCCTCGGCCCTAAGCTCAGGAATTCCCTCCCTAAACCTCTCTGCCTCTCTACTTGTCTCATTCTTAAAACCTACCTCTTTGACCAAGCTTTTGGTCACCTGTCTTAATATCTCTTTATGTGGCTCGGTGTCAAATTTTGTCTGATAACGCTCTTGTGAAGCGCCTTGGGATGTTTTACTATGTTAAAGGTGCTTTATAAATGCAAGTTGTTGCTGATGTACCTCAGAAGATATTAAACCCCATCAAAAAACTTCCAGGCCATAGACATCTTACGAAGACCTCAGTGAGGAGCTCTGCATGAGAACAGTGAACTTCACCAAAACAGCCTATAGGAGAGCTGCGCAACATTCTTCATGAAGATTTGCAGCCAAGATCTTTTCCCTGTGGCAAAACTTTTATGCCTCAGGCTTATTGTAGAGAGCCTGTGTAGTATCACCCAAAGTGCTGCCCAGGGACTTATTCGCCAGATCACTGACACTACTTTGAGGGGGCCGGGTGCTTGTTCAGTTCTGAAGAAGGTGCAAAAAAGATATACAAGGATGAGGTTATACTGAGAGGTTACACCTATCAGAAAAGATTGAACAGGCTGGGCCTCTTTTCTCTGGAAAAGAGAAGGCTGAGGGGTGACCAGATAGAGGTTTTTAAAATTATGAAGGGGTTCGATAGGGTAGATGTAGAGAAGATGTTTCCACTTATGGGCGAGACCAAATCTAGGGGCCATAAATACAAGATAGTCACTAATAAATCCAATGGGGAATTCCGGAGAAACTTCTTTACCCAGAGAGTGGTTAGAATGTGGAACTTGTTACCACAGGAGTAGTTGAGGCAAATAGCATAGATGCATTTAAGGGGAAGTTAAATAAGTACATGATGGAGAAAGGAATGGAAGGTTATGGTGATAGGGTTAGATGAAGAGGAGTCTCGTGTGGAGCATAAACACCGACGTAGACCAGTTGGGCCGAATGGCCTGTTTCTGTGCTGTAAAAATCCTGGAACTCCCTACCTAACAGCACTGTGGGAGAACCTTCCACACTGACTGCAGTGGTTCAAGAAGGCGGCTCACCACCACCTTCTCAAGGGCAATTAGGGATGGGTAATAAATGCTGGCCTTGCCAACGATGCCCACATCCCGTGAATTGTATTTTATCAGGTGTATTTTATCAGAATTCATTCACATTCACATAATCCAGTGCTTGATGCATAACTCAATCAACCGGAGAACTCTTTGTACAAATGAGCTGCCTCCAACTTTATGTTTTATTTAGTGAAGGAGCTGGGAATAGAGTCATAAAGTACCTGATAAAATATACATAACAAAACAAAATGTCACATTTCCAATGGAATGATGAGGTACGCACAAAGCACAGTTGTCCTTAAATCTGCAGCAACAACAACAACTTGCGTTTAACATAGAAAAGCATCCCAAGGTGCTTCAAAGGTCTGACCTTTGAAGGTTGTGGGTTCTAGCTCCCACTTCCCCTCCAGAATTTGAGCACAAAATGTAGGCTAACATTCGAGTGCAGCGCTGAGAACATGAACATAAGAAATAGGAGCAGGAATAGGCCATATGGCCCCTCAAGCCTGCTCCGCCATTCAATAAGATCATTGCTGATCTTCAACCTCAACTCCACTTACCCGCCCGATCCCCATATCCCTGATTCCCTTAGAGTCCAAAAATCTATCGATCTCAGTCTTGAATACACTCAACGACTGAGCATCCACAGCCCTCTTAATTTCCCGGTCTCATCCTCAAACATAGGTCCCTTAGAGGATGAGACCGGGAAATTAATGGTGGGAAACATGGAGATGGCAAAAATGCTGAACAAATATTTTGTTTCAGTCTTTACAGTAGAGGACACTAAGAATATCCCAACACTGGACAAACAGGGGACTCTCGGGGGGGAGGAGCTAAATACGATTAAAATCACTCAGGAGATGGTACTCAGTAAAATAATGGGACTCAAGGCGGATAAATCCCCTGGACCTGATGGCTTCCATCCTAGGGTCTTGAGGGAAGTGGCAGTAGGGATTGTGGATGCTTTGGTGATAGTTTTCCAAAATTCCCTGGACTCAGGAGAGGTCCCGGCAGATTGGAAAACTGCTAATGTAACACCGTTATTTAAAAAGGGTAGTAGGCAGAAGGCTGGAAATTATAGGCCAGTTAGCTTAACATCTGTGGTGGGTAAAATTTTGGAGTCTATTATTAAGGAGACAGTAACGGAACATTTAGATAAGCATAATTTAATAGGACAAAGTCAGCATGGCTTTATGAAGGGGAAGTCATGTCTGACAAATTTGCTTGAGTTCTTCGAGGATATAACGTATAGGGTGGATAAAGGGGAACCAGTGGACATAGTGTATTTAGACTTCCAGAAGGCATTCGACAAGGTGCCACATAAAAGATTATTACTTAAGATAAAAAATCACGGGATTGGGGGTAATATTCTGGCATGGGTGGAGGATTGGTTATCGAACAGGAAGCAGAGAGTTGGGATAAATGGTTCATTTTCGGACTGGCAACAAGTAACCAGTGGTGTTCCACAGGGGTCGGTGCTGGGTCCCCAACTCTTTACAATCTATATTAACGATTTGGAGGAGGGGACCGAGTGCAACATATCAAAATTTGCAGATGATACAAAGATGGGAGGGAAAGTAGAGAGTGAGGAGGACATAAAAAACCTGCAAGGGGATATAGACAGGCTGGGTGAGTGGGCGGAGATTTGGCAGATGCAATATAATATTGGAAAATGTGAGGTTATGCACTTTGGCAGGAAAAATCAGAGAGCAAGTTATTTTCTTAATGGCGAGAGACTGGAAAGTACTGCAGTACAAAGGGATCTGGGGGTCCTAGTGCAAGAAAATCAAAAAGTTGGTATGCAGGTGCAGCAGGTGATCAAGAAAGCCAACGGAATGTTGGCTTTTATTGCTAGGGGGATAGAATATAAAAAACAAGGAGGTATTGCTGCAGTTATATAAGGTATTGGTGAGACCGCACCTGGAATACTGCATACAGTTTTGGTCTCCATACTTAAGAAAAGACATACTTGCTCTCGAGGCAGTACAAAGAAGGTTCACTCGGTTAATCCCGGGGATGAGGGGGCTGGACATATGAGGAGAGGTTGAGTAGATTGGGACTCTACTCATTGGAGTTCAGAAGAATGAGAGGCGATCTTATTGAAACATATAAGATTGTGAAGGGTCTTGATCGGGTGGATGCAGTAAGGATGTTCCCAAAGATGGGTGAAACTAGAACTAGGGGGCATAATCTTAGAATAAGGGGCTGCTCTTTCAAAACTGAGATGAGGAGAAACTTCTTCACTCAGAGGGTGGTAGGTCTGTGGAATTTGCTGCCCCAGGAAGCTGTGGAAGCTACATCATTAGATAAATTTAAAACAGAAATAGACAGTTTCCTAGAAGTAAAGGGAATTAGGGGTTATGGGGAGCGGGCAGGAAATTGGACATGAAGCTGAGTTCGGATCGGTCAATGCCCTGTGGGTGGTGGAGAGGGCCCAGGGGCTATGTGGCCGGGTCCTGCTCCGACTTCTTGTGTTCTTTAGATTTGTGGTTGGGATCAGATCAGCCATGATCTTATTGAATGGCGGAGCAGGCTCGAGGGGCCGATTGGCCTACTCCTGCTCCAATTTCTTATGTTCTTATGTTCTTATGTTCTTATGATTCCTAGACCTCACAGCTGTCCAAAGTTCCGATCTCAGACAGATGTGTGGGCCTGTTGAGAGAGTGCCTAGCAGCAGTGTCATGTTTTAGTGGTAATGGATGAAATGGAGGCCCAGGTGAACAAACAGTCCTGAGCAAGTAACTGTAGATGTATCTAAATGTAAATGGGACCAGGCGGTCTCAATTGTGCTGGATATGGCTGATCTGGGTGAGGGCCATCACAATGCGGTCACCACAGAGAGGTCGAGGGTCACTGGAATGTCAACAGGCTTTCAGTGAAATCCCCTAGCCCACACACTTACTGCATCCAAAACAGGATCACAGAGAAGTAGTAGGTTAGGTGTCACAAATTACAAACAATGTGAGCAACATGAACATTCCCACACCACTCAATGCACAGAATAAGCTGCTTTTAACACTGTGCTCAGTATCTGTCATTTAGCTGAATAAAGCAGGAGCAGAGCAAAAGGTGGGAATGGAAGGAATTAGAGGAACTGTGCAAGAAAATGTAGGGGGGTTGATCTTGGAAAGGTTAATTTGCATATGTGGATTGCAGCTTAAAGAAATCATTGAATCATAGAATCTTACAGCACAGAAGGAGGCCATTTGGCCCATCGCGCCTGTGCTGGCTCTTTGAAAGAACTGTCCAATTAGTCCCATTCCCCTGCTCTTTCCCCATTCCAGATCAGAACAACTCTCTGCATCAAAAAAATTCATTTCATCTCCCCTCTGGCTCTTTTGCCAATTATCCTAAATCTGTGTCCTCTGGTTACCGAACCTTCTGCTACTGGAAACAGTTTCTCCTTATTTACTCTATCAAAACCCTTAATGATTTTGAACACCTCGATTAAATCTCCTTTTAACCTTCTCTGCTCGAAGGAGAACAGCCCCAGCTTCTCCAGGAGCTCTGGCCCTCGCTGGAAGGCATCGTGAATTAGTGTCTAGTTAACCCGTCTTCCTTGCTCAGTCCCGTTGTCACTTTCACCCTCCCATGCTTTGCTTACCTGTACTTTGCCCTCCATAGTCTGTTACAGGGTGATGCTTTGAAGCATACATTAGATGAGAACTCAGGCAGCCCAGAGGGAGCTGGACTGTAAGTTTTTTAGTTATATTTAGAGAACAAGAAAAACGAGTGGTGGAGTGGGGCCACTGAAAGTGGGATCGGGGGAGGGCAGGACAACTGATGCTACACAGGCTACAAAAATGCTAAATAACTTTATTTAACCAGTTTTGAAAAGTTATGGAAACCCTTAATAAAGATAAGATCATGGAGCGTCTGGATAGAAATAAAATCAATAAAGATAGTCAATATGGTTCTATGAAGGGAGGTCTCGTCAATCCAACGGACTGGTTTTCTTTGAGGGAGTGGGATAGGAGTAAGGCAGTGGATGTGGTTACATGGATTTCAGTGAGACCTTTGATACAGTTCCTCTGGAAAGGCCGATACTGAAAATAAAAACAGTGGAACATTTTACAATGGATACATAATTAGTTGAGCGATGGAACCCAGAGGGTAGTGGTACAGGGATTGTCATCAGCCGGGGAGAATGTTACCAGTGGGGTCCCACAGGGGGCTGTTTTGGAAGCTCTTTTGTTTGATATCTTCATAAATGATCTGGAGCTGGGAATCACTAACACAATGGCTACATTTGCAGATGAGATAAAGCTAATGAAGGTGACAGACTGCAAAGCTGAACAGGATAAGCTACAGGAGGATATGAATATACTTGGGGATTGGGCAGTCGGGTGGTGTAGAGAACTGCAAAGTGCTTCACACGGGGACAAAATATCCAGGAAGGGAATATTATTTAAAAGGAAAGAAAATAAAATGCATTGAAAATGAAAGAGATCTGGGGGTCCTGATTGATAATAAATTGAAACGATCACAACAATGCTCGGAGACAGTGAGTAAAACAAATCAGATGTTGGGATTTATTGAAAGGTCAATATTGAGCCGAAATAGTGAGATAATCCTGGTCACTTTATAAATCATTGGTGCGACCATGCTTAGAATACTGGGTACAGTCCTGGTTGCCGCGGTACAAAAGGTGGTGAAAGGATACAGAAGAGAGCATCCAGAATTTAATGAACTTTGCTGGGAACACAGGAACAGGAGGAGGCCATTCAGCCCCTTGAGCCTATTCCACCATTCATTTAGATCATGGCTGATCTGTACCTCAACTCCATTTACCTGCCTTTGATCCATATCCCCTGATACCCTTACCCAACAAACATTTATCGATCTCAGTCTTGAAAATTTCAATTGACCCCCAGCATCCACAGCCTTTTGGGAGAGAAATTTCCAGATTTCCATTCCCCTTTGTGTGAGAAAGTGCTTCCTGATTTCATTCCCTCCAGTCCTCTGGTACACATCTACACTCAATGGAGCCTTGAAATAGAATTTCTATGATGTCTGCAATTTCCTCCCTCATCTCCCTCAGGATCTTAGGATGTATCCCGCAGCCCCAGCACTTTATCTTCCTTCCACCTAACTAACTTATGTTCCTTTTATCCATCACAATATTGCTCATCTCGCTCTCAACCACTTCAGGATTCACCTCCTCTCCGACATCCTTTCCTTTAGTGAAGACCCGATGTGAAATATTTATTAAATATTGCCACCATTTCATCATCATCATCCTCTCCTCTCAGAGGTCCCACCTCACTCTCGGCAATCCTCTGTTTACACGGACAATACCTTCCTGTTCCTTTCAGTGTTTTTTGACATTTTTCCTTCAAACTTCCTCTCAGGTTTCCGTATTCTGAAGGACCAATCAGGATAGTGTAGATTAAGAACAATTAAAAGGATGATCTTTCAAATCACTCAGAACACCTCATTGAAAAACCAACTTGTCGGCTATTTTTCTTCTCAGTAATTGAAATTCTAATGTTCCAACATGGGGTTTTGAACAAAATGAAAATATCCAAAAATTATATATTTTACAATAAAAAAATTAAATTTACACATTATGGTTTTTTGTGTCTTTAATATCTTCAAGAGTTTTTACTTCAAGTCCTGATATGGTCTTGAAAGCCCAGTCTCCCAGTGGATAGAATTCCTCAACAGTTGCAGGGAGTTCCAGTTCCCAGGCTGCTCCATGCCCTCTCCGCATGAGCAGTTTGCAGGATGTGCCTTGGAGTTGAGGTAAAGGGATCACCAGCCTTCCCTTGGGGGCTCCTCAGTTTCTTTGCTTTTTATCTTAAAGGACTTTGAAACAAACTCGAGATTGAATTCTCAAAGCTTTATCTCACTAAATATATTTTTTCAGTCAAAGTGAACATTCCTGCACGCCCAATGAAATGGGAACAAAGAAAGCAGTTCCCGCTGCATTACCCAGCTCTCTATCCCTTGTCACAGTGTAAGAGACAGCAGAGTCTTCCTCATCAGCTTTACTGGCCGCTGACTTTACTATTAAGATGCGTCGTTGAGCTTATTCTGAGATTGCAGGATTTAGCCTGGCACTCATACCATTCTCCTAGCCAATAGGCACCCAGTTTCAGCCACATTGAATATATTCCAATGTTCAGGACAGATTTAAGGTAAAAAAGAAAATGCCGTCTGGTAATATATAACGTCAGGCCACAGTACCTACTCTGAAATAAGATGTCTGTGCATAGGTTGTGAATAACAGGGGGTTCTTCACACAGGCAGGGTTTCTAGAACATCCTCTATTGACTCTGAGCACAGCCGCTCTTTAGTTGGAATTCACTTTGTGAAACTACTTGCGCCCAGTGCTTGTACCCCTTCCTGCTGGTTGGTGGATTCGCTAATAGGCAGTCCAACAGACGGTCCGCCAGAGATGGGAGGACAAGCCATGGGCAGGCTGAGCTGCTGCTGACAGATGAGGCCCAGAGACACAGGCGGTGAGTACTCTGGTACCAGGGCCAGTGGGAATATCCATCATGTCAGTCTCTAATCACAGCTGTATCTGCGTTGGAGCAATATTCAACAAGGCCCGAACATCACACTTCAGAAAACATGTAAATAAAAAATGTTATTTGACTGAAGTGTGTTAATAAGTGTGTGGAATACAGGTAAAGTTACCATTTACACTTCTCCGAAATGCTTTCTCTCACGAGAAACACAGCCTCCCATAGGCCAGCACTTCTTGTGAATTTTGCATCACATGTATGATTTTCTTTACCCAGCATCACTTCAGAACAGACTGAACGAGCAAACTGGTAAGTGCCAAATGGAATCCTTCAGAGTCTGGAGAGCCCGGATAGGAATGATATTAAAACAATGAAAGGTGCAGCACACATTGATTGGGATAGGGCCAGGGATGAGGGGCTAGTCTTATGAGACTTGAGAAGTTGTTTTTTTTCTCAGTGGAGCTGTGAAAGTTAAGAGAAGATCCGATCAAGGTCTCCAAGGTGACCGTTTCCACTGGTCAGTAACACTAGGTACACATTTACGATGACCACTAAAAGAATTAAAGGAGAGGTTAGAAAAAAATATTTTTTACAAAGAGAATTCTCTGCAGCAATTCTTTTAAAAGAGAATTACATAGTTGTTTGAAAAAGAGGCACATTAAAGGAGCAAACAGGAGGATACGATTAGAGTAGGGGCTCATGTGGAGAACGCCTTGAGTCTCACTGTGCCAGATCTCCTAACTAACCTGATAGAGTTTTTTGATGAGGTAACAGAGAGGGTAGATGAGGGCAATGCGGTTGATGTGGTGTATATGGGCTTTCAAAAGGCGTTTGATAAAGTACCGCACGATGGGTTATCATCAAGATTGAAGCCCATGGAATAAAAGGGGCAGTAGCAACATGGATATAGAATTGGCTGAGGGACAGGAAACAGAGTAGTGGTGAACGGTTGTTTTTCGGACTGGAGGGAGGTGTACAGTGGTGTTCCCCAGGGGTCAGTGCTGGGACCACTGCTTTTCTTGATATATATTAATGACTTGGACTTGGGTGTACAGGGCACAATTTCAAAATTTTCAGATGACACAAAAATTGGAAGGGTAGTAAACAGTGAGGAGGATAGTAATAGACTTCAAGAGGACATAGACAGGCTGGTGGCATAGGCGGACACATGGCAGATGAAATTTAACACAGAAAAATACGAAGTGATACATTTCGGTAGGAAGAACGAGGAGAGGCAATATAAACTAGAGGGCACAACTCTAAAAGGGGTACAGGAACAGAGAGATCTGGGAGTATATGTGCACAAATCGTTGAAGGTGGTAGGGCAGGTTGAGAAAGGGGTTAAAAAAGCATACGGGATCCTGGGATTTATAAATAGAGGCATAGAGTACAAAAGTATGGAAGTCATGATGAATCTTTATAAAACACTGGTTCAGCCACAACTGGAGTATTGTGTCCCGTTCTGGGTCTCGCACTTCAAGAAAGATGTGAAGGCCTTAGAAAGGGTGCAGAAGAGATTTACTAGAATGATTCCAGGGATGAGGGACTTCAGTTATGTGGATAGACTGGAGAAGCTGGGGTTGTTCTCCTTGGAACAGAGATGGTTACGAGGAGATTTGATAGAGGTATTCAAAATCATGAAGGGTTCTCGACAGAGTAGATAGAGAGAAACTGTTCCCATTGGCGGAAGGGTCAAGGACCAGAGGACATAGATTTAAGGTGATTGGCAAAAGAACCAAAGGTGACATGAGGAAAAACTTTTTTGCACAGGGATTGGTTAGGATCTGGAATGCACTGCCCGAGGGGGTGGTGGAGGCAGATTCAATCATGGCCTTCAAAAGGGAACTGGATAAGTACTTGAAAGGAAAAAATTCGCAGGGCTATGGGGAAAGGGCGGGAGAGTGGGAGTAGCTGGATTGCTCTTGCATAGAGCTGGCGCAGACTTGATGGGCCGAACGGCCTCCTTCCACGCTGTAACCTTTCTATGATTCTATTATTCTAGCCAGTGCTTTCTTGAGTGTTCTGCTGGAGTTCGGGAGAACAACAGAACCCCAGAGGAATTCCAACCCCCTAACTTGAAGGTAATAAATTCATTACTGAGAGGAAATCCATAAAATGCAGACAAAAACACTCTGGTATTATCATAGTTTCTTTCTATTTGCTCTGTTCCACATCACTGCTCAATGAGAAAGGAGCTTTTTTGTTCCAATACTTCCAGCAACACACACTGTCCATTAAAATATACCAGGTATGGAGCATCTCAAACCCTACTGCAGTGCAGTGCACTCTATTAATGGCACTAAAGATTGAAAGTGTACGGCAATGTATTTTTGTTTGGGGTGGAAGAACAGCCTGATTGACGGCGATCTGCTTTGTCAGAATACTGTCCTACATAACATAATGAGATATCATATGACACCAGGAATTATGTTGCAACAAAGAACTAGTGTTCACGAAGATAATGCTCCTTTTCTTACTTCTTGTCAATGTCACCACAGCTTAACAACATCCGCAGACACACATTACTGGCGGCAGTGAGAGAGAGAACACTGAAGGTGTGATTAAAACGCCACGAGTAAACCAAGCAATGTTTTACGTAGAAATACAACACAGGACATGTGCAAGTGATGTTACATAGGAGGTAATTTTAACCATTGATGGGGGGGTGGAAAAAGGGAGCTTGTGGATGTTACACACCCCGTCTCATGTTCCTTTCCACTGGAGTCAGGCGGGTGCGTCAGCCATCAATCCACAAACCCCGATTTTCTGCTTCCACTGAAACGTTAAATTATCCCCATGAATTTTTCATGTTAAATTAAGGCCACAGCACATTTCCACATGTCCATTATTTTCAAGTTATTTTTGTTTTCTTTGTTCCTTTTTTGCAAAACTATGTAGGTTATTATTTATAGTTCTGCTCCATGCTGTAGCCTTGTTTCTGGCTGGCTGCTGAAACATTCTTCAATCTGAATGGACAAAACGACACGATACTGCAAAATGCTTCCTGCTGCCAGCTCACAGCCCGTTCACAAAAACAACTTGTAAACACAATAGTGACACAGGAATTTATTATAATTAATACTGTTCCCTATTTTAATGTTGTCTCTCTGTCATGCCCCATTCTTGAATAGCAGGTTGAACAGCTGGAGCTCCCTATCCAACACTGTGGGAGTCTCTTCACCACACGGACTGCAGCAGTTCAAGGAGAAGGCCCACCACCACCTTCTCAGGGCAACTAGAGATGGGCAATAAATGCCGGCCTTGCCAGCAATGCCCAAGAATAAATATATTAAAAAAGATGACCCATTCCCAGTTTCTGCCAATTCCATTCTGGAGTGGATTTCCACAGTGGCCCCATTGTGATCCCAGCACACTGTGCCACCAAGTCCACACTCAGTATCTCTCCCAGTGGCACAGAGAAGGTGGCCTATCAGCAGATAAAAAGACGTTTGATTTTAGGACACATAATACAGATCTGGAACGCTATATAAGGTGAGATGGAACACCACAGCTGAAGTGAAATCTTATGTCTATAAGCTTGTTACTCAAAGTAGTCACTTCAACACTTTATTTCCCTTCACTTCAAAGCTTTGCTTCAATTCACTCAAGCTATGTAACAGCCTACACCGTTCAGTCAAACGTGCCTTTAATGATCATCTAAATAGGTATCCAGGGATTGGAAATCTGTTGAGAAATGGGTCTGTTATCAAACCCTCTGCAATGACAGACCCATGGAGATCCTCGTGAACTGCATGATTGGGAATTGTGCCATTTCCTTGGTCTAAGAGGCAGCCGGTAAACAGGCTTAATGACAACCTGTCACAACTCATGTCAACTTGGGTCAACTAGTGTGAGGAGCTGAGGACAGTCAGGGAGAAGGTTCATGACTTGAAGAGAGCTCCATGGCAAGGCAAGCAGGTGATTATAAAGTGAGCAGGCAGATATTGAGATGAAGTTAGGTGGTTATGTTCTCGGTATGTACAGACGACACTGTCCTCACATGGAGACACAGTAAGCAGGACATACCAAGGAAGATGGTACAAGTGAAAATAGCAGGTTAATGAAAATCACATTACACATACTACGATGTCAAACAGAATACATTGCAGAAAGAAATTTTACTTGGGCCAAATCACCCTGTCTTACTCCACACACCTCTTATGTTTAAAGAGGAAAAGATTGCAAGCGGTGTCAGAACTCAGCAGGAAAACACTTGAACTGAATGTCAAGTAAGAATTGTGGAATTAATGGAGATGTGATTGAAGGTGTTTCGGCCTCAGGAGTTTGGAATGGTGTGCAGACTGGTTTGCATCATATTGATCATATATTCTATGATTTGCACCATAACTAGATCAATGCACCTGTCCTATTTTTGGATTAGGTGCTCACTTAGGTTCATAGTCATCGGCCACTCCCATAAGTGGCCCTTAAGTCCTCTAAAACTTGGAGTGCACCGGCTACAAGAATGCATCTAGAGATGGGCAATAAATGCCGGCCTTGCCAGCAATGCCCAAGAATAAATACATTCTGAAAAGGAGGTTGCATGATCTAACACAAGGGTGAGAGCAGGATAAGGAAAGCTAAGAGGGAGTATGAGAGAAAAATTCAGAAAACATCAAAAGAAACAGTAAAGTATTTTACACGTATATCAGTAAAAAGAGAATTGCTGAAAGCGAGGGAGGAGAGGGTTATCAATTTGTAGATAGAATCATAGAATCAAAGAAGCATAGAATTGTTACAGCACAGAAGGAGGCCATTCGGCCCATCGAACCTGTGCCAGCTCTTTATAAGAGCTATCCAATTAGTCCCATTCCCCCGCTCTTTCCCTGTAGCCCTGCAAATTTTTTCCCATCAAGTATTTATCCAATTCCTTTTTGAAAGCCACGATTGAATTTGCTTCCACCGCCCTTTCAGGCAGCAAATTCCAGATCATAACTACTCGCTGCATAAAAAGGTTTTTCCTCACATCGCCTTTGGTTCTTTTGCCAATCACCTTAAATCTGTGTTCTCTGGTTCTCGCCCCTTCTGCTAATGGGAACAGTTTCTCTTTATTTACTTTATCTAAACCCTTCATGATTTTGAAAACCTCTATCAAATCTCCTCTCAACCTCCTCTGCCCTAAGGATAATAACCCCAGTTTCTCCAGTCTATTCACAGAACTAAAGTCCCTCATCCCTGGAACCATTCTCGTAAATCTTTTCTGCGCCCTCTCTAAGGCCTTCACATCCTTCCTAAAATGCGGTGCCCAGAACTGGACACAATACTCCAGTTGTGGCCGAACCAGTGTTTTATAAAGGTTCATCATAACTTCCTTGCTTTTGTACTCTATGCCTCTATTTATAAAGCCCAGGATCCCGTATGCTTTTTTAACCACTTTCTCAACCTGTCCTGCCACCTTCAAAGATTTGTGCACATATACTCCCAGATCTCTCTGTTCTTGCACCCCCCTTTAGTTTGTTCTTTGTTCTTGCACCCTCTCCAGTCCTCTGGCCCCACCCCCGTATCTAATGATGATCAAATGGTGGCAGTTTCTACTGAAGAGAAGGATGTCAGAGAGGAGGTGAATCCTGAAATGGTTAAGCGTAAGATGAGCGATATTGTGATGGATAAAAGGAAAATTTTAGATAAGATAATTAGGCTAAAGGAAGAGAATGTACTTGGGCCTGGAGAATACATTCTAGGATCCTGAGGGAGGAAATTTCTTGGATGCTAGGTATTATCAGTGGGAATTTCCTGGAGGGGTGATGTTCTCCCAATTGGCTATTGTGATCTCAGTGGACCAGCGGCAGAAATCCCTCGAAGGAGTTTGTCCGGGGCTTCTGCTGATCTTCGGACAAAGTTACAACGGCTGATTGGGACACTCCGCAAGGGAATCGGCCTCAAAGCAGCTGGCCCCGAGGCAACTGGCCCCATGGGAACTGGCCCCGAGGCAACTGGCCAGAGGGAACTGGCCCCGAGGGAACTGGCCCCGAGGCAACTGGCCCCGAGTGAATTGGCCCCGAGGGAATTGGCCCCGAGTGAACTGGCCCCGAGTGAACTGGTCCCCAGTGAACTGGCCCCGAGTGAACTGGCCCCGAGTGAACTGGTCCCGTGTGAACTGGCCCCGAGTGAACTGGCCCCGAGTGAGCTGGCCCCGAGTGAACTGGTCCCGAGTGAACTGGTCCCAAGGGAAACAGAAACATAGAAACATAGACAAATTACGGCACAGAAGGAGGCCATTTGGCCCATCATGTCTGTGCCGGGACTGTACACAGTACTCAAGCTGTGGCCGAACCAGTGTTTTATACAGTTCCAGCGTAACCTCCCTGCTCTTATATTCTATGCCTCGCTAATAAAGGAAAGATGCGGAGGGGATAATCTCCGAAAGCTTGTGATTTTAAAATAAATTTGTTGGACTATAACCTGGTGTTGTAAGATTCCTTACTAATAAAGGAAAGCATTCCATATGCCTTCTTAACCACCTTATCTACCTGTCCTGCCACCTTCAGGGATCTGTGGACATGCACTCCAAGGTCCCTTTGTTCCTCCACACCTCTCAGTAAAAGAACATAAGAACATAAGAAATAGGAGCAGGAGTAGGCCAATCGGCCCCTCGAGTCTGCCCCGCCGTTCAATAAGATCATGGCTGATCTGGTCCTAACCTCAAATCTAAATTCATGTCCAATTTCCTGCCCGCTCCCCGTAACCTCTAATTCCCTTTACTTCTAGGAAACTGTCTATTTCTGTTTTAAATTTATTTAATGATGTAGCTTCCACAGCTTCCTGGGGCAGCAAATTCCACAGACCTACCACCCTCTGAGTGAAGAAGTTTCTCCTCATCTCAGTTTTGAAAGAGCAGCCCCTTATTCTAAGATTATGCCCCCTAGTTCTAGTTTCACCCATCCTTGGGAACATCCTCACCGCATCCACCCGATCAAGCCCCTTCACAATCTTATATGTTTCAATAAGATCGCCTCTCATTCTTCTGAACTCCAATGAGTAGAGTCCCAATCTACTCAACCTCTCCTCATATGTCCGCCCCCTCATCCCCGGGATTAAACGAGTGAACCTTCTTTGTACTGCCTTGAGAGCAAGTATGTCTTTTCTTAAGTATGGACACCAAAACTGTATGCAGTATTCCAGGTGCGGTCTCACCAATACCTTATATAACTGCAGCAATACCTCCCTGTTTTTATATTCTATCCCCCTAGCAATAAAAGCCAACATTCCGTTGGCCTTCTTGATCACCTGCTGCACCTGCATACTAACTTTTTGATTTTCTTGCACTAGGACCCCCAGATCCCTTTGTACTGCAGTACTTTCCAGTTTCTCGCCATTGAGATAATAACTTGCTCTCCGATTTTTCCTGCCAAAGTGCATAACCTCACATTTTCCAACATTGTATTGCATCTGCCAAATCTCCGCCCACTCACCCAGCCTGTCTATATCCCCTTCTAGGTTTTTTATGTCCTCCTCACTCTCTACTTTCCCTCCCATCTTTGTATCATCTGCAAACTTTGATATGTTACACTCGGTCCCCTCCTCCAAATCTTAATATAGATTGTAAAGAGTTGGGGACCCAGCACCGACCCCTGTGGAACACCACTGGCTACTGGTTGCCAGTCCGAGAATGTACCATTTATCCCAACTCTCTGCTTCCTGTTAGATAACCAATCCTCCACCCATGCCAGAATATTACCCCCAATCCAGTGATTCTTTATCTTGAGCAATAATCTTTTATGTGGCACCTTGTCGAATGCCTTCTGGAAGTCTAAATACACTACATCCACTGGTTCCCCTTTATCCACTCTGTACGTTATATCCTCAAAGAACTCAAGCAAATTTGTCAGACATGACTTTCCCTTCGTAAAGCCATGCTGACTTTGTCCTGTTAAATTAAGTTTATCCAAGTGTTCCGCTACTGTCTCCTTAATAATAGACTCCAAAATTTTACCCACCACAGATGTTAGGCTAACTGGTCTATAATTTCCAGCCTTCTGCCTACTACCCTTTTTAAATAAGGGTGTTACATTAGCAGTTTTCCAATCTGCCGGGACCTTTGCCGAGTCCAGAGAATTTTGGAAAATTATTACCAAAGCATCCACAATCCCTACTGCCACTTCCCTCAAGACCCTAGGATGGAAGCCATCAGGTCCAGGGGATTTATCCGCCTTGAGTCCCATTAATTTACTGAGTACCAATTCCTTCGTGATTTTAATCGTATTCAGCTCCTCCCCCCCTAGAGCCCCCCATTTGTCTACTGTTGGGATATTCTTAGTGTCCTCTACCGTAAAGACTGAAACAAAATATTTGTTCAGCATTTTTGCCATCTCCATGTTTCCCACCATTAATTTCCCGGTCTCATCCTCGAAGGGACCTATGTTTGCCTTAGCCACCCTTTTTCTTTTTATATAACTGTAGAAACTCTTGCTATCTGTTTTTATATTTTTTGCTAATTTATTTTCATAATCTATCTTCCCTTTCTTAATCAATCCTTTAGTTACTTTTTGCTGTCTTTTGAAGACTTCCCAATCTTCTATCCTCCCACTAAGTTTGGCTACCTTATATGTCCTTGTTTTTAGTCGAATACTCTCCTTAATTTCTTTACTTAGCCACGGATGGCTGTCATTTCTTTTACACCCTTTTTTCCTCAGTGGAATATATATTTTTTGAAAGTTGTAGAATAACTCCTTAAATGAACACCACTGCTCATGTACCGTCTTACCCTTGAAACTATTTTCCCAGTCCACTTTAATCAATTCTGCTCTCATACCATCATAGTCTCCTTTATTCAAGCTCAGTACACTTGTTTGAGAACCAACCTTCTCACCCTCTAATTGGATATGGAATGTAACCATGTTATGGTCACTCATTCCAAGGGGATCCTTAACTAGGACATTATTAATTAATCGTGGCTCATTGCACAGGACCAGGTCCAAGGTTGCTTGCCCCCTTGTAGGATCAGTTACATACTGCTCAAGAAATCCATTCCTAAAACACTCAATAAAATCTTCCTCAAGGCTGCCCTGCCCAATTTGATTTGTCCAGTTAATATGATAGTTAAAATCCCCCATAATTATAGCTGTTCCCTTATTACACGCCCCGACTATTTCCTGATTAATACTTCTTCCAGCAGAGTTACAACTATTAGGAGGCCTATATACTACGCCCACGAGTGTTTTTTTCCCCTTATTATTCCTTATCTCTACCCAAACTGTTTCATTATCCTGATCCTTTGTCCCAATATTTTTTCTCTGTATTACAGTGATTCCTTCCCTTATTAACATAGCCACCCCACCTCCCCTTCCTTCCTGCCTGTCCTTCCTGATTGTTAAATACCCTGGTATATTTAATTCCCAGTCATTGTCACCCTGCAGCCATGTTTCTGTAATGGCCACAAGATCATACCCATACGTCGTTATTTGTGCCGTTAACTCGTCCATTTTGTTCCAAATGCTACGTGCATTCAGATAAAGAACTTTCAAATATGTTTTGTGACACTTAGTTCCTGCTTTTTCCTTTTTTAACACTTTACCTTTTTCTCCATACCTTCTGTCCCTTCCTGACACGCTTTCCTCTGTCGCCCTGCTCAGGTTCCCAACCCCCTGCCACAGCTTTGATGCTGGGTTAATCGCCTTACACCTTCTAGTTTTTATTTTATCTGTCATGCCTAAAGTACACTTTCTTTCCGCTGCTCAACGCAGTTCCCTTTCACTTGTTCTTGAACAACTGTTTGTACTATTTGTATTGTAGATTTCCCCTGGGTCTTCCCCTCTCTTGCTGCTCTCAACTTTATTCCCTTCTGACTCCCTGCTCAGGTTCCCATTCCCCTGCCACTCTAGTTTAAACCTTCCCCAACAGCACGAGCAAACACCCCCGCGAGGACATTGGTCCCGGTCCTGCTCGGGTGTAACCCGTCACGCTTGTACAGGTCCCACCTTCCCCAGAACCGGTCCCAATGTCCCAGGAATCTAAAACCCTCCCTCCTACACCATCCCTGCAGCCACGCATTCATACTGTCTATTCTCCTGTTCCTATACTCACTAGCACGTGGCACCGGTAGTAATCCTGAGATCACTACCTTTGAAGTCCTGCTTTTTAATTTATCTCCTAACTCCTTAAATTCACCTTGCAGGACCTCATCCCTTTTTTTACCTATGTCGTTGGTACCGATATGGACCATGACTACTGGCTGTTCACCCTCCCCCTCCAGAATGCCCTGCAGCCGCTCCGTGACATCCTTGAACCTAGCACCAGGGAGGCAACATACCACCCTGGAGTCATGTTTGCGGCCATTTATTGTGTATTCCCTTGCCTTGTTTGCCGTCCCCAAATGCATTACCTCACATTTCTCCGGATTGAATTCCATTTGCCACTTTTCTGCCCACCTGACCAGTCCAATGATATCTACAGCTTTCCTCCTCACTATCAACCACACGGCTAGTTTTTGTATCATTTGCAAACTTCTTAGTCATGCCCCCTACATTTAAGTCCAAATCTTTAATATACATCACAAAAAGCAAGGTATCTCGTACTGAGCCCTGCGGAAACAGCCTTCCAGTCACAAAAACACCCATCGACCATTACCCTTTGCTTCCTGCCACTGAGACAATTTTGGATCCATTTGCCACATTCCCTTGGATCTCATGGGCCTTTACTTTTTGGACCACTCTGCCATGTGGGACCTTGTCAAAAGCCTTGCTAAAATCCATGTAGACTACATCAAACGTGTTACCCTCATCGACCCTCCTTGTTACCTCCTCAAAAAATTCAATCAAGTTAGTCAGACACGACCTTCCCTTAACAAATCCATGCTGAATGTCCTTGATTAACCCGTGCCTTTTGTAAGTGACGATTTATGTTGTCCGTCACAATTGATTCCAATAATTTGCCCATCACCGAGGTTAGACTGATTGGCCTGTAATTACTCAGTCTATCCTTTTCTCCCTTTTAAACAACGTTAGCAGTCCTCCAATCCTCCACCTGTAGCCAGAGAGGATTGGAAAATGATGGTCAGAGCCTCCGCTATTTCCTCCCTTGCTTCTCTTAACAGCCTGGGAAACATTTTTTTTTATTCGTTCACGGGATGTGGGCGTCGCTGGCAAGGCCAGCATTTATTGCCCATCCCTAATTGCCCTTCATCCGGGCCTGGCGATTTATCTACTTTCAAAGATGCTAAACCCTTTAATACTTCCTCTCTCACTATGTTTATCCCATCCAATATTTCACACTCCTCCTCCTTAACTACAATCTCTGCATCGTCCCCCTCTTTTGTGAAGACAGACGCAGAGTATTCATTAAAAACCATACCCACATCTTCCGTCTCATAGGTTACCTTTTTGGTCTCTAATAGGCCCTACTCTTTCCTTAGTTATCCTCTTGCTCTTTATGTATTTATAAAACATTTTTGGGTTTTCCTTAATTTTACTTGCCAGTATTTTTTCATGCCCTCTCTTTGCTTTCCTAATTTCCTTCTTTAATTTTACCCCTGCACTTTCTATACTCCTCTAGGCTTTCTGTAGTATTGAGCTCTTGGTGTCTGACATAAGCTTCCCTTTTTTGCCCTATCTTACCCTGTATGCTCCTTGTCATCCAGGGGGCTCTAGATTGGGCAGTCCCACCCTTTTTCTTGTGGGAACATGTTTACTCTGAACCCCTTGAATCTCCCCCTTGAATGCCTCCCACTACTCTGACACTGATTTACCTTCAAGTGGCTGTTTCCAGTAACTTTCGCTAAATTATTTCTCAGCTTAGTAAAACTGGCCTTTCCCCAATTTAGAACTTTAACTCCTGTTCTATCTTTGTCCTTTTCCGTAACCATGCTAAATCCAACTGAATTATGGGGCTCAATTTTCAAATTGAGGGTGTGTTGAGGGCGGGGGGGCTTCGAAAATCGGGGAAATCCCGATCAGGTACAGAACCCGGCTCCAACCCGCAGACTTCCGGGTTTCCCACTGACGCGTCTGGGTGTGTGCGCCTCCGGATGCGGAAGTCCCAGCGGCAATTAAAGCCGGCGGGATGATCATTTACACAGTTGTTGAGGTAGTTTCAGGACTTGAACTACATAATTTTCTCCACTTTGAGGCAGGGAGTGATTTTGAAGGATCCTCAGCGTGTTTCCCGTGCTGTGGGAAACTCTCCTTGTTGCAACAGACGTGTTTCAGCCGTCAGCCAGTGGGGAGAAAAGGTCACTTATTGCAACAGGGCACTCTGTTATTTCAGACAAAGTTCTGGCTGAGAGATCTCTGTGTTTTCACTGAAAATTCTTACCTTCCACTCAAAATTCTTCTGTTCACACATATTTAACTACTTTGTGGACCCCCTCAAACTCACACCGTCAGGATGGGGGTCACCATGGCTGCATTCACTACTACATCCGAGGAAGAGCAACATCACCAGCCTCGCCAGGCACGCCGTCCACCTCCGCCACGTGGAGCTCCACAACACAGTGCTGCACCACAGGCACCTGCACAACAGCACGGAGGGCAACAACAGAGAGAGTGACGCCGCAGGAGGCACTACCCTCGCCACAGGGTCTACAGACCGAGGCTCAGCTTCCTGGACCTCTCTGAGGAGCAGTGCATACGGAGGCTCAGAGTCAGTCGCCAGGTAGTCGCGGACATCTGCAGCCTCCTTCATGCCGAGCTGCTCCCAGCTGGGCTGAGCAGCATCTCCTTACCTGTCGCTGTCAAAGTCACCACTGCCCTCAACTTCTTTACCTCTGGATCATTCCAGGGTGCCACTAAGGACATCGCCGGGGTCTCTCAGTCGTCTGCACACAAGTGCACAACGCAGGTCACCGACGGCTTGTTTCGCTGGGCCTCGCACGTCAACTTCCCCATGGACGACCTCAGCCAGACGGAGAGGGCAGTGGGATTCTACGCTGTGGCTGGCTTTCCACGGGTGCAGGGTGTAATCGACTGCACCCATATAGCAATACGAGCACCTCCACACGAGCCAGGACAGTTCATCAACAGGAAGGGCTATCACTCCATCAACACTCAGCTCGTTTGTGACCACAGTAAGAGATTGCTTCACGTTTGTGCCAGATACCCTGCAGCTTTGACTGCAGCAGCAGGTTGCTCTTGTTCATGCCTCTATGAGGATGACGATTTGTTGCAGCCCCCCTCTGGTCCTTTCCCTCTCCCGTGCATCCTGAGCTCTCTTATCCTACAAGGGGAGAAAGAACAGACACGTGAGTGAGTAATGGTGACGTGGCCAACCAATGAATGCATTGGTTTGGGTGAGGCTGACCGTGAAAGAGATGCATCAGAGAGTGATTATGAGACAGAGCCATGACATTGTATGAGGATTGGGTTGAGTGGTAGTGATGGAGTGATTAATGGGGAGGTGAGGAAGTGCTGAGGAAGTGCAGGTAAGTTGAGGATGAGCCTTAAGTGGGTGTGAGGAGTGATGTAATGGAGTAGTGTTGACAGTGCAGAATGAGTTGGGGGGTGGGGGCGGTGATGTGGAAGACGGAATGTAGGAGAATGAGTAAGTTTACTCACTTTGACTGACCTAGTTAGGTCATTGAAGCGCTTCCTGCACTGGATCCAGGTGTGGGAGATGTTGCTGCTGCTGGTGACCTCCTCTGCCACCTCGAGCCAGGCCTTCTTGGTGGCAGAGGCAGGGCACTTCCTCCCGATTGCCTGGAGTGAGGCATCATTGAATCTAGGAGCAGCCTTTCCCCAGGGTTGCTCCATTGTGATGTGTGGGTATTTGCTCCAGGAAAAGCCATTGGAGGACTGCCCCTTTAAATAGAGCCGCTCCAGCTGACAGCCTGTGATGCGGGAGCGCAGTCCGCCTGCTGCGCAGCTTTCAGACGCAAAACACGGAAGCCACGTTAAGTGGCACCAATTGAATCGCGATCGCGTGGGAAATGGACATTTTTTGTTGGTCAGGTTACCCACGAGCCCAATCATCCCCCCCCCCCCACCCACCCCCGCTGCCATCCCGCCTCCCCGCTAATATCAGGGCCTTGATCGCTATCACCAAAATGCTCTCCCACTGGCCCTGAGGGAACTGGTCCCAATAATTCAGGGCTATACTTTGTGTGGATCTGAACCAATGTCGGACCCATTATTAAAAAGGGAGACAGTGCTAATCCAGGGAATTACAGGCCAGTTACTTTAATATCTGTGGGAGGTGAAATTTTATAGTCTTTAATTAAGGATGAAATTGCCACATATGTAGACAAAGAGAGAATAGTTAGAAGGAGCCAGCACGGATTTCAAAAAAGACAACTGAGCTTGACGAACTCCATCGAATTCTTTGAGGAGGTAACAGACATGGTAAATGGGGAAATGCAGTGGATGCTGTGTATATGGACTTTAGTGTTTAACAAGGTACCACATGGGAGATTACTACAGAAGATTAAGGGGTGTGGAATTAGGGGGAGGATAGAAAACAAGATTAAAAATTAGTTAGAAAGGAGACAAAAGAGCACAGGAGCACCTTGTAGCTTGATGGTCGTGTTTAAATTTATCAAAGGATGGGACAGGGTAGATAGAAGCAGAGTGTTTCCAGTAATGAGGGGCCAGAGATACAAGATTAAATGTACGGGATTTAGAACAGAGGGCAGGAGAAACCTCTTCACACCGAGAGCTGTGAGACTGGGGGATTCATTACCAGGGTTAGTGGTTGAGGCAGAAAGTGTCAAATTTCAAGGTTAGATTGGATAGGTAGATGAAAAAAAGGGGTTGAAGGGATTTGGGGACAGGGGGATGTGAGCGGTGGGGGGGGGTAAATTTTCTTGGGACTTCTCCCATTCTGCTGTCGTAATGTCAGCTGAAACTTATTCATGTGCAAAGGAGTTTCAGCTGGAATTCCAGGGGTGGAGCCGGAAATTCCGGGGCAGGTCTATGTTCTCGTGTGGAGGGAGACGGCCGGCACGGATTGGTTAGACCATGGTGCGTGTGCTGTATTTCTACGTAAAACCCTCTGAGTGACAACTGTTGTTTCTGTGCAATTTTTCAAATGCCCACAGCTTCCCCGACAGCAAGACAAATCATATCACAGCAAATTATCTGTTCTAACCTTTAGAAAAGAGCAAAGCTTCAAGATACAATGCCTAACTCATGTCGAAACTAGTTTTTTTTAACACATATATTGGTGCAGAGGTGTCCTGGGAGAAGATTAAAGAACATTCAACCTGCTCCTTGATTTCCTACTGGGCGGTGTGAGGAGAGCGGAGATTATGGTAATAGCTTCGGCTGTTACCAATAGTAATGGCTCTGGACTGGAGCCTGCTGGGAGATTTACAGCAAGTCTTTGTCTGACGATTTTAAACAGGGACATCTTCATACAGAGGCTTCTATATAAATTCTCACTATGTAATTTAAAAGACTACAGGAGATTTCTCATCGAGCAGCATGCTGAGATGCTGAGGGCAGTTCAGCAAAGAGATATTTTACAGCAGGGATTTATCCAGTACTGTGCTATTTTCAATTTTTTGAATGCTTTAGAAAGAAGACACTTTAAATAGTCAGCTCCCCTTCAGTGAGTGGGACTGGGGTCAGCTCCCCTTCAGTGAGTGGGACTGGGGTCAGCTCCCCATCAGTGAGTGGGACTGGGGTCAGCTCCCCTTCAGTGAGTGGGACTGGGGTCAGCTCCCCATCAGTGAGTGGGACTGGGGTCAGCTCCCCATCAGTGAGTGGGACTGGGGTCAGCTCCCCATCAGTGAGTGGGACTGGGGTCAGCTCCCCTTCAGTGAGTGGGACTGGGGTCAGCTCCCCATCAGTGAGTGGGACTGGGGTCAGCTCCCCTTCAGTGAGTGGGACTGGGGTCAGCTCCCCATCAGTGAGTGGGACTGGGGTCAGCTCCCCTTCAGTGAGTGGGACTGGGGTCAGCTCCCCATCAGTGAGTGGGACTGGGGTCAGCTCCCCATCAGTGAGTGGGACTGGGGTCAGCTCCCCTTCAGTGAGTGGGACTGGGGTCAGCTCCCCATCAGTGAGTGGGACTGGGGTCAGCTCTTTACCAGTGAGTGGGACTAGGGTCAGCTCTTTACCAGTGGTTGGGACTGGGGTCAGCTCTTTACCAGTGAGTGGGACTGGGGTCAGCTCTTTACCAGTGAGTGGGACTGGGGTCAGCTCTTTACCAGTGAGTGGGACTGGGGTCAGCTCTTTACCAGTGGTTGGGACTGGGGTCAGCTCTTTACCAGTGGGTGGGACTGGGGGCCCAGTGAAATAGTTGCTTTGAGAATGCCTTTGTAACTGGGATGTTTCTAGAGGCAACTTTATTCAGGCCAGGAGAGAGGTTGCACATCCTTCACCTGCCGATTTCAGGTTCCGTTCTCCAACAATGTGACATGTGTAAAAATATCCAGGACCGCAAGGGCACACTTACTTCATCGTAAAACCAATTCAACACGATTGTTATTTGTGATTAGAAGGTATGCCACACGACAGTTGTGAGTGACCTGGGCGAATGTCATTCCACCCGACTGCACAGATGGACACACCACATCTTCAGTGAGAGATCAATGCTTATTGTAGGTCATTCTAGTCTCATGGCCATCTAGTCACATGGCACTGCAGTCACATGGCCATCTAGTCACATGGCTCTGCAGTCACATGGCCATCTAGTCACATGGCTCTGCAGTCTCATGGCCATCTAGTCACATGGCTCTGCAGTCACATGGCCATCTAGTCACATGGCTCTGCAGTCACATGGCCATCTAGTCACATGGCTCTGCAGTCACATGGCCATCTAGTCACATGGCTCTGCAGTCACAAGGCACAGTAGTCCTAAGGCGTGTTGCTTCTCAGTCTATCTCAGTCACTGAATTCCACTTTTTAATTAATTAATTTACTTTCACCATGTGAGACAGGACCCTTGCCCATCACTCCTTTTCTCTGATACTTCCACATCAGTTGAGACTAGGATTGGAACTTTGGGCCTTAATGTGAGGGTGGGTATTCCACAGGTTCACTGCTCTGGGCCCTGGAACTAATTAACCAGTACAAGCTCTTCAGGCATTTCACAAGGTTCCTGTTCACCTCCACTTGACTTGATTTCTCTCAAGGACTTTGATTACTAATGTTCCTGACTGCTACACATTTACATCGTGAGTTTCCCTGACTTGTCTACACATCCAGACTACAGCAAAACAAGTCATCAATGGGACAGGAACCCAGTGGATCCAGGCTCCTCCCGCTCGACTTAACCCAGAGCTGCATCCGATCTGGGGTTACAGTGCTGCATCCAATCCCGGGGATACAGTGCTGCATCCAATCCCGGGGATACAGAGCTGCATCCAATCCCGGGGATACAGAGCTGCATCCAATCCCGGGGATACAGAGCTGCATCCAATCCCAGGGATACAGAGCTGCATCCAATCCCGGGGATACAGAGCTGCATCCAATCCCGGGGTTACAGTGCTGCATCCAATCCCGGGGTTACAGAGCTGCATCCAATCCCGGGGTTACAGAGCTGCATCCAATCCCGGGGTTACAGTGCTGCATCCAATCCCGGGGTTACAGTGCTGCATCCAATCCCGGGGTTACAGTGCTGCATCCAATCCCGGGGTTACAGAGCTGCATCCAATCCCGGGGTTACAGAGCTGCATTGCTGATTCAGTTACTAAGGAGCCGAAATAAATCTCATGTCTTTCCGAGGATTTGAGGGAAGAGATTTCACAGTCTCACAGTTGGGAATGAGGCAGTGATGCAAAACTGCCTTTCTCATGGGATTAGGAAATCTGCGCGATAAGGATAAAATCATGGGAGAGTTCCTAATGACAGCAGACAGGAGGATCTCAGAGCGTAAACAAGGGACATGACACTACATCTATGCTTTGTGTTCCTGTTCATCCCATAGTGGAATCAGCAGGCAGCTGTATGTGGAATAAACAAGGGCCAGAACAGGAAGCACAGCAAATACTGTTAATGACATAGAATTGCATGGAATTTACAGCTCAGAAACAGGCCGTTCGGCCCAACTGCTCGATGCTGGCGTTTATGCTCCACATGAGCCTCCTTCCAGCTGACTTCGTCGAACAGCGAATATCTCACCGATAGCTTCGTACTGTATTTATATTCATTCTTGGTGCCACATTCACTCAGATATTTAGTTACCAATTTCAACGTTCATTTCTCAGCCATTCGATGAGTTACCAGGGCTTTGGTGAGATTGTTTGGAATGCGTCTGGAGCTGTTTAGAGATTGGCCTTGGGCAATCAGGATTTCTCTTCTTTCAACCTATTGCTTTTCTTTGTGTTGAAATGTATTTTTAGAAGCAGGTTCCCTGAGAGATTCAGTAGTCTGGGACCAGCAGGTTTGTCACAGTCACTGAACACACAACAGTTTGCCCATTGCTGTAATATGGAAGCAGCATATCACAGGACTGACACAGAGTAAAATCATCACACACGCCACTGTTACTGAAAGATCACAGCTTGAATATTTGTGCTAGTGTTCACCAATTACATTGTAAATCTTGCTTCAGATTGTTGTCCCTCTCCAAATTATTTACATTGTATATTTTTTGCCCTAATCCCCACAGTGGATTTGCTTGCCCCTATGTCTTCCCTCACTCATAGCCCAACATGAAGGGAAGCAGTGACAGACTCATACAACATGTACCTGCCCGGTTCCTGCATTAGTTCTCACCCCCATGAGGACCTCCTTACTGATATCTGATTGCCTTGCACATAACGACAGCTCAGGGCCTCACCCACTTGACTTGGAATGAGTTGTCGATACGTGCGGTGGCTGCGGATCCATTGCACATGTTCGAAAGGAAGATCGGTGAGTTCCTGTGGGTGGACGACATCTCGACTTATAGGAGGGAGGTGGGATAATGGGGGTAGTGGTACCAATCACCAGGGTCTCCTGGAACTTGGCTGCAGGCATCAGAGAAGAAGTTCCCTGAGTTTTCTTCCTCTCCTCCATTACGAGGAGGAAGCCCTGGAATGGTGGGGCAGGTTTATAGGGGCAGCGGTGGGAGTGAGAGAGGGTCTGATGCCAACTGCAGGTTGTCAGGAAACTCTTTGGTTGTGGACTCTTCAGTTCTTATCCTTCAAATGCAATTGGTCACCACAATACATGAAGTCATAGAATCATAGAATGGTTACAGCACAGAAGGAGGCCATTTGGCCCATCGAGCCCGTGCCGGCTCTTTGTAAGAGCAATCCAGTTAGTCCCATTCCCCCGCTCTTTCCCCATAGCCCTGCAAATTTTTTCCCTTAATTATTTATCCAATTCTTTTTTGAAAGCCATGATTGAATCTGCTTCCACCGCCCTTTCAGGCAGAACATTCCAGATCATAACTGCTCGATGTGTAAAAAAGTTTTACCTCATTTCATCTTTGGTTCTTTTGCCAATCACCTTAAATCTATGTCCTCTGGTTCTTGACCCTTCCACCAATGGGAACAGTTTTTCTCGATCTACTCTGTCCAGAACCTTCATGATTTTGAATACCTCGATCAAATCTCCTCTCAACTGTCTCTGTTCCAAGGAGAACAATCCCAGCTTCTCCAGTCTATCCACGTAACTGAAGTCCCTCATCGCTGGAATCATTCTAGTAATTTTTTTCTGCAACCTTTCTAAGGCCTTCACATCTTTCCTAAAGTGTGGTGTCCAGAATTGGACACAATACTCCAGTTGTGGCCGAACCAGTGTTTTATAAAAGTTCAATGTAACTTCCTTTTGTACTCTATGCCTCTATTTATAAAGCCCAGGATCCTGTATGCTTTTTTAACCGCTTTCTCAACCTGTCCTGCCACCTTAAAGATTTGTGCATATATACCCCCAGATCTCTCTGTTCCTGTACCCCTTTAGATTTGTACCATTTAGTTTATATTGCCTCTCCTCATTCTTCCTGCCAAAATGTATCACTTCGCAATTCTCTGCGTTAAATTTCATCTGCCATTTGTCCGCCCATTCCACCAGCCTGTCTATATCTTCTTGAAGTCTATCACTATCCTCCTCAATGTTTACTACACTTCCACGTTTTGTGTCATTTGTAAATTTTGAAATTGTGCCCTGTACACCCAAGTCCAAGTCATTAATATATATCAAGAAAAGCAGTGGTCCCAGCACTGACCCCTGGGGAACACCACGGCACACCTCCCTCCAGTCCGAAAAACAACCGTTCACCACTACTCTCTGTTACCTGCCTCTTGGCCAATTTTGTATCCATGCTGCTGCTGCCCCTTTTTTATTATTCGTTTATGGGATGTGGGTGTCGCTGGCGAGGCCGGCATTTATTGCCCATCCCTAATTGCCCTTGAGAAGGCGGTGGTGAGCTGCAGTCCGTGTGGTGAAGGTTCTCCCACAGTGCTGTTAGGAAGGGAGTTCCAGGATTTTGACCCAGCGACGATGAAGGAACGGCGATATATTTCAAAGTCGAGATGGTGTGTGACTTGGAGGGGAACGCGCAGGTGGTGTTGTTCCCATGTGCCTGCTGCCCTTGTCCTTCTAGGTGGTAGAGGTCGCGGGTTTGGGAGGTGCTGTCGAAGAAGCCTTGGCGAGTTGCTGCAGTGCATCCTGTGGATGGTACACACTGCAGCCACTGTGCGCCGGTAGTGAAGGGAGTGAATGTTTAGGGTGGTGGATGGGGTGCCAATCAAGCGGGCTGCTTTGTCCTGGATGGTGTCGAGCTTCTTGAGTGTTGTTGGAGCTGCACTCATCCAGGCAAGTGGAGAGTATTCCATCACACTCCTGACTTGTGCCTTGTAGATGGTAGAAAGGCTTTTCGGAGTCAAGAGGTGAGTCACTCGCCGCAGAATACCCAGCCTCTGACCTGCTCTTGTAGCCACAGTATTTATATGGCTGGTCCAGTTAAGTTTCTGGTCAATGGTGACCCCCAGGATGTTGATGGTGGGGGATTTTGGCGATGGTAATGCCGTTGAATGTCAAGGGGAGGTGGTTAGATTCTCTCTTGTTGCAGATGGTCATTGCCTGGCACTTGTCTGGCGCAAATGTTCATTGTCACATATCAGCCTAAGCCTAGATGTTGTCCAGGTCTTGCTGCATGCGGGCACGGACTGCTTCATTATCTGAGGGGTTACGAATGGAACTGAACACTGTGCAATCATCAGCGAACATCCCCATTTCTGACTTTATGATGGAGGGAAGGTCATTGATGAAGCAGCTGAAGATAGTTGGGCCTAGGACAATGTCCTGAGGAACTCCTGCAGCAATGTCCTGGGGCTGAGGTGATTGGCCTCCAACAACCACTCCAAAGGAAGATCCTTTGTGCTAGGTATGACTCCAGCCACTGGAGAGTTTCCCCCCTGATTCCCATTGACTTCAATTTTACTCGGGCTCCTTGATACCACACTTGGTCAAAAGCTGCCTTGATGTCAAGGGCAGTCACTCTCACCTCACCTCTGGAATTCAGCTCTTTTGTCCATATTTTATTCCATGGGCTTCAATTTTGCTCCCAAGCCTATTATGTGGCACATTACCAAACGCCTTTTGAAAGTCCATGTACACAACATCAACTGCATTGCCCTCATCCACCCTCTCTGATACCTCATCAAAACACTCTATCAAGTTAGTTAAACACGATTTGCTTTTAACAAATCCATGCTGGCTTTCCTTTATTAATCCGCACTTGTCCAAGTGACTGTTAATTTTGTCCTGGATTATCGTTTCTAAAAGTTTCCCCACCACTGAGTTTAAACTGACTGGCCTGTAGTTGCTGGGTTTATCCTTACATACCTTTTTGAAGAAGGGTGTAACATTTTTAATTCTCCAGTCTTCTGGCACCACCCCTGTATCTAAGGATGTTTGGAAGATTATGGCCAGTACCTCTGCAATTTCCACCCTTACTTCCCTCAGCAACCTAGGATGCATCCCATCTGGACCGGGTGACTTATCTACTTTAAGTACAGCCAGCCTTTCTCGTACCTCCTCTTTATCAATTTTTAGCCCATCCAGTATCTCAACACCTCTTTTACTGTGTCTTTGGCAGCATCTTCTTCCTTGGTAAATACAGATGCAAAGTAATCATTTAGTACCTCAGCCATTCCCTCTGCCATCACACGTAGATCTCCTTTTTGATCCCTAATCGGCCTCACTCCTCCTCTTACTACTTGTTTACTATTTATTTGCCTATAGAAAACTTTTGGATTCCCTTTTATGTTGGCCGCCAGTCTATTCTCATACTCTCTCTTTGCCCCTCTTACTTCCTTTTTCACTTCTTCTCTGTACTTTTTATATTCAGCCTGGTTCTCACTTGTGTTATCAATCTGACATCTGATATGTGCCCCCTTTTACTGCTTCATCTTACTCTCCATCTCTTTCATCCTCCAGGGAGTTCTGGCTTTGGTTGCCCTACCTTTCCCCCTCATGGTTAATGTGCCTAGACTGTACCCGAACCATCTCCTCTTTAAAGGCCGCCCACTGTTCGATTACAGTTTTGCCTTCCAATCTTTAATTCCAATTTACCCGGCCAGATCCGTTCTCAACCCACTTAAATTGACCCTCCTCCAATTGAGTATTTTTACTCTTGATTGCTCCTTGTCCTTTTCCATAACTAATCTAAGCCTTATGATACTATGATCACTGTTCCCTTGACCCCTCCAGGACATCCTCTCTCTCCAGCACTGCAATATTCTCCTTAATCAATACCCAACAACCCCTATCATTTTTTTTCCTTCCCTATCTTTCCTGATCACTTTGTATCCAGGAATATTTAGTACCCAATCCTGCCCTTTTTTGAGCCAGGTCTCCATTATCGCCACGACATCATATTCCCATGTGGCTATTTGTCCCTGCAGCTCACCAACCTTGTTTACCACACTTCATGCGTTTACACACATGTACTGTAAATCAGTCTTAGACTTTCTCATATTCTCTTTTATTGTGATCCCACCTAATACTGTACTATCTCTTACTCTAGTGCTATCGCCCGATCCTTTGTGACCTTGTTTCTCCTTTCTAATACGACATCATGGTGCCCAACCCCCTGTCGAAAACTTAAACTTATTATTATCTATTATATACAATGCATTAACTCCAAACACTTATTTCAGACAAGTAAGAATTTATTAAGAAAACTTGTATACAAGGGAAGAGTGCCCTAAAACAATGGTCAGGGCTACGTCTTCACTGAACTCAAGAAACAGCTCACGTTTATACAGTTAATTGTCAACGCCCACCTGTCGTAGAATATGGGCGTACACGTACATTCTTTATTGGTTTAGGTAGTTAGTCAATCAAAATAGGGAACCCACCCTCTGGTTCCTCATGACTGCCTCGTGATTGGACACAGGCCTGGGAAAGTATTTTTCCTTAAGAAACAGTCCTTTTTATCAGTAGGTCTGTACCTAGTCTCAAGGCTATATGGTCATTCATTTCTGTTAGTCAGACAGTTATCAGCATAAGAGAACAATAGTGCTTCTGTATGTCTTTGGTGAGAAACTAAAATATAAGCTTTCTATTATATTCAGCTGGTCAGTTAATATGGTCAAATATCCATCATGTTTTATGGTTTAAGGGTATTAGAAAATTAATATGGTCAGGTCCACATTCATGGTTAAGGTGTATTAGAAAGTTAATATGGTCAGGTATCTCTTTATGCATTTCCACATTCCTGCCAAACTGGTTTAACATTGCAAATGCTTAAGCTCAGAACTTGTTCTGAAAGTGTATGGTCATTGCACAGTTTACCAATCCCTGCTAAACCTCACCAATCCCTGCTCAACCTTGCCAATCGCTGCCAAACCTCACCAACCCCTGCTCAAGCTCGCCAACCCCTGCCAAACCTCACCAACCCCTGCTAAACCTCACCAATCCCTGCTCAACCTCGCCAATCGCTGCCAAACCTCACCAACCCCTGCTCAAGCTCGCCAACCCCTGCCAAACCTCACCAACCCCTGCTAAACCTCACCAATCCCTGCTCAACCTCGCCAATCGCTGCCAAATCTCACCAACCCCTGCCAAACCTCACCAACCCCTGCCAAACCTCACCACCCCTCCTCAACCTCACCAACCCCTGCTCAACCTCACCAACCCCTGCTCAACCTCACCAACCCCTGCTAAAGTTCACTAATCTCTGCTCTGTTATCAAACATTCTTCACTCTCGTTATATTTTCACGTTGAGTGAAAGTCATTAACCTGCCAAAGAATTCACTAACAAAGCTCTAATTCTGTAGATTTGTCATAGTACAGAACAGGTACACATGCTCTGAGGTTACTGTTCTATAAATATTCAGCATATTACTTTATCTTAAAACGGTTACATGTTTAACCTCTATCATTGTGCCGAATAATAAATACAATCCTGAGCTGGCTGAGAGGAATATCAGGATGCGAATGATTGAACGAATGTTCAAATAAGGACCACGAGCACAGTAGTGGGCACAGCGATGGTTGTGTTCAAAGTGTCCTTTATGAAGTCTGCCTGAAGATGATCAAGGTTCCCCCACACGAGCTCTGCCTCAATGTGCAAGCGAGCTCCGCTACCTCACACCTGCCCTGTCTTAGGTTTCATGCTGTCACAGCAAGAGACCCAGCCCTTCACTGCCGCACTCATATCCTTCTCTCTTTTAGAGAATTTCTGCAAGGATTCACCACATTGCCCATCATTACTCCGAACGTAGATCACCAGAGAAACCCCAGAGAATGAAGTGATGGAGCAATGGCCATACAGGCCACATGGACATCATCTGCGGACTGTCAGGTGGGAATTTAGATCCCACTTTTTTGTTAAGAGGAGAAAGAAAACCAAGATCCCTCTCTGTGAGCGAGCTACAGTAATTATCCTTCACTGTTTTGGAAACATTCTTATCCGTGTTAGACTGATTATATTCAAAAGAAGAGCAGTGAGTGAGGCTGCATGAGGGTCTTGGTCTCGGTTTCTAGAATACAATGACCCACCTTGGATGTTACAGCTTTGTTTCAGAATAAAACCGCCCATTTTGTCTGGGTTGGGTTGATTATGCCAAGACTCTATAACTGCACACAGTTTAGACTTTCTTAAAAATAATGAACCATACTTGAGGAAAGTTGCCCTCTGACCCTTGCCCTTCTCCTGCTCCATGAACAGCCATTCACAGCAGAGAGTGTGAGTAAGAAGGAGTGAGACACGGGCCTGGGACGTGTCTGTCACGGTGTATGTACTCCTTCAACTTACAACATCTCAAGACCACTCGACTTGTTTGACAAGATGGCACCTAATGTCAGGGAACAGACACAAACCAGAAGATAATTCGGAAATAATTCAGGCATTGTGCTGCCGACACGTATCAAACTGACGGTGTGGTGAGCACCTGAATCTCCAGCAGCCTCACCGCTACATCTCCCAATGTACAGGGGGTTACCTCCCTCGGTACCCGCACAAGGTGTAGATCAGGTGAGGTGAGAGGGCTTGTTTCAATCCTGTCCCCTCACTTCCTGGTGGAAAAGCCCAAGTACAGAGGAACCCAAAGAAAGTGACGCACCCACATACTGAATCAGCAGGGGGTCCTGGGGGCAGGCTATTGAATTACAGGGGGAGTAAATGCTGCATTACCCCCCAACCGAGGGACAGCTACCATCTCCAAGACCTGAGCTGCTCCCCCCCCACCTCCCCTGGCCCTGATTCTCCTGCCTCTAACACTGGCACTAGGTTCTGCCATCAAGTGGGCTGGTGCCGGGCCTGGGCAGGTGTAACTGCCCCTGGGCTACAGGTGATCCGGGCCTGGACAGGTGTAACTGCCCCTGGGCTACAGGTGATCCGGGCCTGGACAGGTGTAACTGCCCCTGGGCTACAGGTGATCCGGGCCTGGACAGGTGTAACTGCCCCTGGGCTACAGGTGATCCGGGCCTGGACAGGTGTAACTGCCCCTGGGCTACAGGTGATCCGGGCCTGGACAGGTGTAACTGCCCCTGGACTACAGGTGATCCGGGCCTGGACAGGTGTAACTGCCCCTGGGCTACAGGTGATCCGGGCCTGGACAGGTGTAACTGCCCCTGGGCTACAGGTGATCCGGGCCTGGACAGGTGTAACTGCCCCTGGGCTACAGGTGATCCGGGCCTGGACAGGTGTAACTGCCCCTGGGCTACAGGTGATCCGGGCCTGGACAGGTGTAACTGCCCCTGGGCTACAGGTGATCCGGGCCTGGACAGGTGTAACTGCCCCTGGGCTACAGGTGATCCGGGCCTGGACAGGTGTAACTGCCCCTGGGCTACAGGTGATCCGGGCCTGGACAGGTGTAACTGCCCCTGGGCTACAGGTGATCCGGGCCTGGACAGGTGTAACTGCCCCTGGGCTACAGGTGATCCGGGCCTGGACAGGTGTAACTGCCCCTGGGCTACAGGTGATCCGGGCCTGGACAGGTGTAACTGCCCCTGGGCTACAGGTGATCCGGGCTGGACAGGTGTAACTGCCCCTGGGCTACAGGTGATCCAGGCCTGGACAGGTGTAACTGCCCCTGGGCTACAGGTGATCCAGGCCTGGGCAGGTGTAACTGCCCCTGGGCAGGAGAGACTCAGGGAAATTAGCCCTCATATAGAATCATAGAATCATAGAATCATAGAAGTTACAACATGGAAACAGGCCCTTCGGCCCAACATGTCCATGTCGCCCAGTTTATACCACTAAGCTAGTCCCAATTGCCTGCATTTGGCCCATATCCCTCTATACCCATCTCATAGTTTTACGCACGGTATCAGCAAACCTTTCAAAAAGGGAGAAAATCATTTAAAATTCCAGAAACGTTTAGACTCCCTGTATAACCATTCGTTCGACTCACTCCTACATCGCACGGCACAAAACACCAAGCAACAACTTAGCATGGAGCCTGTCACATGGTAACATCATTTATTATCTATTTGCACAGATAGACGAGGCAGCATTCATCATCACATCATCCAGATCAGTAATGATTTCAGGAAAGAAATGTCTAAACTCATCCCTGTCCTTCATTTGTCCTTCACCAATATAATTATAATAAACGATGCAGACACATCTCTCAGCATAACTCGACTGAACTCAGGAAGCAGGCTGAGCTCGCCTTTCTGAAGTAATCACACTGTAAGATGTGTCGATACACATATTTACAGATGCTTCTGTAATTATATTGGTACGAGGACACATGCAAGGACATAATGTAGCCTGAAATCACATTGTGACAAATAATATTAGTATGAAAACAGGAAAGCTTTTTAGAATGTAATTAAATTGTGTAAAAAATGCACAACTTGTTGGGGCTTAAAACAAAACAAGGCAGTTTAATGTTTGCAAACAAACTGAATGTCCTCAAAATCTCAATCGATTGGAATCAGTAATCAGTAATTACAAATAATCAGTTCCAATCTGCTGCCTCTGGGAGATGATTGATCTCACAGCAAGCACTGGGTGGAACCGTTCCAGATCACTCAGTGACCCCCCCGCCTTCCTGGTGAAGCGCTGGTGTGAACACACAGTACCATTAAACTGAGACCGTGGGCTCGATGTTACCAGGGCTGCGGGTTCGCGGTGGGGGGGCTATTTGGCGCATGGGTAACGCGCCCGGTGAAATCAGTCTGCCCCCCGCGCGATCGCAACCCAATTGGATCCACTTACCTGCTCCTCCGGGTTCCCCGCTGCTGATCTGCGCGTCGGGCGGGCTGCGCATGCGCAGTAAGGTCTGTCAGCTGGAGGAGCTCTATTTAAAGGGGCAGTCCTCCACTGACAGATGCTGCAACAAATAGAAAAAATTACAGCATGGAGCAGCCCAGGGGGAAGGCTGCTCCCAGTTTAATGATGCCTCACTCCAGGTATCAATAGATGTGGTGAGGAGGAGGGGGAGGACAGAGATCTTCCCCCCCGGCGGGCGGGAGGGAGCGGCCTGCCTCTGCCACCAAGAAGGCCTGGCTCGAGGTGGCGGAGGAGGTCACCAGCGCAACCAACATATCGCCCACCTGCATACAGTGCAGGAGGCGCTGCAATGACCTCAGTAGGTCAGCCAAAGTGAGTGCACTTACTCATACCTCTACACTCCGTCTGCCACATCACCGCCCCCACCCCACATCTCCTTCTGCACTGCCAACACTACTCTGTCACATCACCCCTCATACCCACTCAAACCTCATCCTCATCTTACCTGCACCTACTCACCTCGCCAGTACTCATCCCACCACTACCACTCAACCCAATCCTCATACAATCTCATGGCTCTATCTCATACTCACCCTCTCGTGCATCTCTTTCACGGCCAGCCTCACTCAACCTGCCACTACCTGTGCTGCAGCCACAGGGCATGCATCACATATGTGCAGTAGGAAGCGTAAGGCAAACGTGTCGTGAGCATGAAGGGGATGCACAAGGGTGTTTGAGGGTTTGTCATGGTTTTGACTTATATTGAATTTCTGACCAACTCACATTACATATTATATTGCCACCACTTCTGCCACGTCTTCGCGAATCCTGTCTGGTTTGTGCAATAATGCCCACTCCTGAGGATCACTATGAAGACCCACAACTGATGCCACCCATTGTGTCACTGCAGAGTGGGTGTAGGTGTATTTGCAGGGCTCTTTTGTGCAGACGACTGAGAGACGTCGGCGATGTCCCCGGTGGCACCCTGTAAGGATGCGGAGGAGAGGTTGTTGAGGGCAGTGGTGATTTTGACAGCGACAGGTAGGAAGATGGTGCACGGGCCAGCCGGGAGCAGCTCGGCATGAAGGAGGCTGCAGATGTCCACGACTACATGTCGAGTGACTCTGAGCATCCGTGTGCATTGCTGCTCAGAGAGGTCCAGGAGGTTGAGCCTCGGTCTGTGGACCCTGTGGCGAGGGTAGTGCCCTCTGCGACACATCTCTCTCTGCGGTAGCCCTCCCTCCTGCTGTACAGGTGGATGTGTCACAGCACTCTGTTGTGGAGCTCCACGTGTCAGAGGTGGACGGCGTGGATGGCGAGGCTGGTGAGGCTGGTGATGCTGTTCGCCCTCCGAGGAGGTCATGACTGCAGCTACGGCGGCCCCCATCCGGAAGATGTACATCTGAGGGGGTCCGCAAGGTAGGTAAGTGTGTCCTCACACCGGGGTTGCGGTTCCAGGTCGGTGAGTTTTCTTGTTAGGAGGAGGGTGGTGGAGGCCAAACTTTGTCCAATGTGACGGAGTGGCCACCTGTCGAATGCACCTTTGCAGCTGCCACAGGCTGCTGGCTGCAACAGCTCCGTTTGAACTGGGAGTGTTTCCCCCAGTATGGGAAACAGTCTCAGTTCAGTGTAAAATCTCACCCCTCCTAATAAAACAGCTCAATCAGGTCTGTAAACGACCTGAACAAGCAACATAAATACTTTCAAGTGGCATCCCGCTGGCTTTAATTGCCTGCGGGATTCCCACCTGCGGGGGCTGCGCGCGCACGCCGGCGCGTCAGTGGGGAACCCGGAAGTGGGCGGGTTGGAGCCGGGCTCCGGACGTGCTCCGGGATTCCCCGATTATCGGAGCCCCCCCGCCCGGAACGCACCCGATAGCGGGTGCTAAAATGATGCCCTGTGAATCAGGAGTAACGCCTGAGCTGAGGTGAAGTGCCCGCCTGCCTCACTCCACAACTTCACTCTGGTGCTGGGCTGAGCCCTGCCACTGGATTCAGGCTGCTTTACTTTCTAACTGCAGTGTCAGTGCAAATACTACAGCTGTATTGTGAACTCACACTTAAAAGCAACCCGAATAATACACTGAGCATTAATCTGCAGGGCCCTCACTGATTTCTTCATGTTGTGACAAGTGAATTGTTAGCAGTTTTCATGGTATCATCTCCTTTGTTTTTCATAGACCTCCCTGGTTTATTATAGTCATTATTCATTAGCTTCTTATATTAGCTCAACACATAAAATCACCAGGACAACCCTCTAAGTACAGACATTAACAAAAACACATAAATCCTTTCATTTCCATGGACTGATCTATTGCTAGTCAGACAGTTCTCCACTTCACTGAAATAAATTCTGCATAACCCGTGCTGGATACAGGTTATAAGACAAGCTTTAAATACAGCCAATTACAACTGATCAATATGGAGAGTACGTCCATTATCGCTAACTATATTTTTGGTGACTATACGTCGTTCTTTACAAATGGCCATAACCTCATTGGGTAGCGATCGCTCTCTGCATTTGTGGACTACAGAAATGAAAGGAGAAAGCTAAGAGGTGATTCAGAACAAATGTGAGCTGGCCGTAGGCTACATGTCTCGTAGGTTGTGATCTGTCACAAGAACTTCACCCAAAAATCAGAGGGCAGTTGCAGATAAATCTGGGAGATCAGGCAAGCAAAATTTGATTAAAATACCGATTAGCTATTACAAAGTGTGCGTCCAATCTGTTACAATTCGCAGAATCTTTACCTGTATTTGTAAGGAAAATGTCCTGTAGTAATTAACTCTTAACTCCTTGAATATAAAAACAGAAATTGTATTACACAGTTTCTCTTGTATAAACAACTCTGAACAACAATGACCAGAGGCTTTTACATAAAACCTTTAATGTGAGAAAACATCCCAAGGTGCTTCACAGAGACTCCAAGTGAGAGAGAGAAAAAACTTGGTCAAAGTTTTCAGGAAGGTCTTAACAGAGGAGAGGGAGGTGGAGAGATAAACGGGTTTAGGGCGGGTATTGCAGAGCTTCAGACCCCAGCAGGCTGAAAGCACGGCCGCCAATGATGGGGCAAAGGGGGGGACGATGCACAAAAGGTGCTGCTGATGATTAACGTCACGGACCCCAACCATGAGTTAGAAATCATCAGAATCCAGAACTGCCATGGTCACTACACCAACACCCAGCTCATCCCCGACCCACCAAATCCCAGCTCATCCCCAACCCACCAAATCCCAGCTCATCCCCGACCCACCAAATCCCAGCTCATCCCCAACTCACCAAATCCCAGCTCATCCCCAACCCACCCCAACACCCAGCTCATCCCCAACCCACCAAATCCCAGCTCATCCCCAACCCACCAAATCCCAGCTCATCCCCAACCCACCCCAACACCCAGATCATCCCCAACCCACCAAATCCCAGCTCATCTCCAACCCACCAAATCCCAGCTCATCCCCAACCCACCAAATCCCAGCTCATCCCCAACCCACCAAATCCCAGCTCATCCCCAACCCACCAAATCCCAGCTCATCCCCAACCCACCCCAAACCCAGTTCATCCCTGACCCACCAAATCCCAGCTCATCCCCGACCCACCAAATCCCAGCTCATCCCCGACCCACCAAATCCCAGCTCATCCCCGACCCACCAAATCCCAGCTCATCCCCAACCCACCCCAAACCCAGCTCATCCCCAACCCACCAAATCCCAGCTCATTCCAAACCACCAAATCCCAGCTCATCCCAACCCACCCCAACACCCAGCCCATCCCCAACCCACCCCAACACCAAGCTCATCCCCAACCCACTCCAACATCCAGCTCATCTGAACCTACCAAATCCCAGCTCATCCCCAACCCACCCCAACACCCAGCTCATCCCAACCCACCAAATCCCAGCTCATCCCAACCCACCACAACACCCAGCCCATCCCCAACACCCAGATCATCCCCAACCCACCAATTCCCAGCTCATCCCAACCCACCAAATCCCAGCTCATCCCCAACCCACCAAATCCCAGCTCATCCCAACCCACCAAATCCCAGCTCATCCCAACCCACCAAATCCCAGCTCATCCCCAACCCACCAAATCCCAGCTCATCCCCAATCCACCCCAACACCCAGCTCATCCCAACCCACCAAATCCCAGCCCATCCCCAACCCACCCCAACATCCAACCCATCCCCAACCCACCTGACCAATTCCCAGAAAAGGCTGCCTGGTTCTTGGAGATGTTTTCTTGAAGCATGGAGATCTGACTATTGTTTTTGTTGGATGCATTTAATAGACTCATAAAATACTCCAGTGTCATATTTACTGAGTGATTGAGGAACACCCAGTGAGAGACAGCACTGAGCCCTGTTACAACTAATCCTCTTTAAAGATCAAGGTGGTTAAATTCACTAACCCCCGAATCTGGTCGCTGGGAGATTAACCCACGACTGGTCGTTGTGATGCAGGCAGCAGGCAGCATTCGTACTGCCTGGTCATTTACCTGATATCTGCAAGCAGCCAGGCCTACCTGCGCTGTTGAGTGGCAGCTCACCAGCAGGGAGGGCCCAGATAGCACCTCTTAAAGGCAGCCTGCACCTCTTATTTGCAAAATTTAAGAAATGGGTCCGCACGGAGTCTGAACAGAGATCAGACATCGCACACGTAAAACACAGATGCAGGTCCCATCCCTATGTTTACACACTGATGAGTTATGTTAAAACATTGAATAAAGGTTGCACACTACTAAATCCCACATCCTCCAATCTGCACGCCAGACCTCACCAATCTGCTGATCTGAGTTTGTACCAGGCCTGTGAGAGTGCGTGCACCAAGGTTCTCTGCTGATGCACTAGATACCTTGGTGCAAGGGGTGGACAGAAGGGGGGGCATCCTATATCCACAGGGGGTGCAAGAGGCCCTCCAGACGTATGCTCCCGAGGCAGTGGGAGGCAGTAGGGGATGAAGTCAATGCCGGGGGCACAGCATCATGAACATAGATGCAGTGCAGGAAGAAGTTCAGTACTTTGATATGAGTGGTCAAGGTGAGTGAGGTCAACTGTCAAGTGGCGTCTCCTACCAACTGCACCACACACTACACCCCCATCACCCACATACCAATAAACTCTTTCAATCAGTACTCAACTCTTCCAATCAGATGCTTCCTCCCACCCTCACACATTACCACTGTGTGCAAGCCGCACTCCCACAACTCACAGGTCACACACACCATGACAGGCACATCACCCAAACATCCTGCAGGACACTCACTGACACACGTCCCACTTTCTTGTAGGAGAAGATGGTGCATAACAGGAGGCAGCAGGTGGCAGTGGCTCCATGGAACATGAACCTGCTGCCCTCTCTCAGGATGACAGCATTCCTGTCCCACCCCTGCCCCTCCACCAGTGCCCTTGCTGTTGCCTGTCAGCGAGCCAGCCCACTCCCTGTAGAGTATTGAAACTTTATTATAGGAACATAGGAAGATAGGAACAGGAGGAGGACATTTAGCCCCTCGAGACTGTTCCGCCATTCAATAATCACGGTTGATCTGTGACCTAACTCCAAATACCCGCCTTAACCCCATATCCCTTAACATCTCTAGTTAACAAAAATCTATCAATCTCAGATTTAAAATTAGCAATTGAGCTAGCATCAACTGCCGTTTGGGGAAGAGAGTTCCAAACTTCTACCACCCTTTGTGTGTAGAATCAGTTCCTAACTTCATTCCTGCAAGTCCTGGCTCTAAATTTTAGACTATGTCCCCTAGTCCTAGTACTCAATAATTCAGCAACTAACCTGCAACTCCAGCATGGTCCCTTTAAATAGCACGGTGGGGGGTCCGCCATGCTGTTTACAACCTGTGCAACTGTGCGAAGTTCAGACAGTGCGTTGGATGGAGCGTTGAGTTCCAAAATCGCACTGTCCCTTTAAATCCTGATCTACCGCGTATTCTCCCTACTTTACATGCTGCTGACGTTCATTATCTGCGCGTACGCGAACGCCTTTACCAAGGTGGCGTCTAGCGCACATCACGCAAGAAGCATGTGCGTGCATTCCGGACGCCATTATTGGTCCTTAGGAGGCCGCGCAGCGCCTACAAAATGGACGCTGTGCAACCCAATTTAGAGCCCAAACTCTCTCAGGCAAGTAATGGATGAAATGAGGTTTCCTTTGTGATTATCTCCTCGATTGTGTATATGTGTACATGTAGTGACAAGTCCAGGTACATTTAAATATCATAATTTTACATAGCTCCTGATCTAGTTTGTCAATTCACAGAAAGAAAAACAGCAAGTTGCCTTTTTACGAACTGACGTTATTTGTTTTGTAATATGAGTGTGTGAGCTGTGATTCTCACACAATCCCCCTCCTGGATACGTCCTGTCTGTCCCTGATACACCAGACTGTGTGTCCAGTAAGAGCAATCTCCACACAATGCAGAGAGGTCTGTGGCACTGCTCACAGATGAAGATGTGAAGATTGAGTCAGAGACAGACCTCAAAGTGCAGCTCGAATAACCAGGCTAAATCTTGACATTTTAATTACACAGGCTAAAAAATCCACAGCCAGTCATTTGTATTTATATTGAAATGTTAATCTAATGCTGACGAGAGGCAAAGATCATGACTAACTTTAAAATCTCTGTCCAGTGATCTGGAGTAACACACACTGTGATCTAGATTTACACGGTGATCCACACACTGTGATCTAGATTTACACGGTGATCCACACACTGTGATCTAGATTTACACGGTGATCCACACACTGTGATCTGGAGTTACACGGTGATCCACACACTGTGATCTGGAGTTTCACGGTGATCCACACACTGTGATCTGGATTTACAAGGTGATCCACACACTGTGATCTGGATTTACAAGGTGATCCACACACTGTGATCTGGATTTACAAGGTGATCCACACACTGTGATCTGGAGTTACACAGTGATCCACACACTGTGATCTGGAGTTACACGGTGATCCACACACTGTGATCTGGATTTACACGGTGATCCACACACTGTGATCTGGATTTACAAGGTGATCCACACACTGTGATCTGGATTTACAAGGTGATCCACACACTGTGATCTGGAGTTACACAGTGATCCACACACTGTGATCTGGAGTTACACGGTGATCCACACACTGTGATCTGGATTTACACGGTGATCCACACACTGTGATCTGGATTTACACGGTGATCCACACACTGTGATCTGGATTTACACGGTGATCCACACACTGTGATCTGGAGTTTCACGGTGATCCGCACACTGTGATCTGGATTTACACGGTGATCCACACACTGTGATCTGGAGTTTCACGGTGATCCACACACTATGACCAGGAGTTACACGGTGATCCACACACTGTGATCTGGAGTTACACGGTGATCCACACACTGTCATCTGGAGTTTCACGGTGATCCACACACTGTCATCTGGAGTTTCGCGGTGATCCACACACTGTGATCTGGAGTTTCACGGTGATCCACACACTGTGATCTGGAGTTACACAGTGATCCACACACTGTGATCTGGAGTTTCACGGTGATCCACACACTGTGATCTGGATTTACACGGTGATCCACACGCTGTGATCTGGATTTACACGGTGATCCTCACACTATGATCTGGAGTTACACGGTGATCCACACACTGTGATCTGGATTTACACGGTGATCCTCACACTATGATCTGGAGTTACACGGTGATCCACACACTGTGATCTGGATTTACACGGTGATCCACACACTGTGATCTGGATTTACACGATGATCCACACACTATGATCTGGAGTTTCACGGTGATCCACACACTGTGATCTGGAGTTACACGGTGATCCACACACTGTGATCTGGATTTACACGGTGATCCACACGCTGTGATCTGGATTTACACGGTGATCCTCACACTATGATCTGGAGTTACACGGTGATCCACACACTATGATCTGGAGTTACACGGTGATCCACACACTGTGATCTGGAGTTTCACGGTAATCCACACACTGTGATCTGGATTTACACGGTGATCCACACACTGTGATCTGGATTTACACGATGATCCACACACTATGACCAGGAGTTACACGGTGATCCACACACTGTGATCTGGATTTACACGGTGATCCACACACTGTGATCTGGAGTTTCACGGTGACCCACACACTGTGATCTGGAGTTTCACGGTGATCCACACACTATGATCTGGAGTTTCACGGTGATCCACACAATATGATCTGGAGTTACACGGTGATCCACACACTGTGATCTGGATTTACACAGTGATCCACACACTGTGATCTGGAGTTTCACGGTGATCCACACACTGTGATCTGGATTTACACGGTGATCCACACACTGTGATCTGGAGTTACATGGTGATCCACACACTGTGTTCTGGATTTACACGGTGATCCACACACTGTGATCTGGAGTTTCACGGTGATCCACACACTGTGATCTGGATTTACACGGTGATCCACACACTGTGATCTGGAGTTACACGGTGATCCACACACTGTGATCTGGAGTTACACAGTGATCCGCACGCTGTGATCTGGATTTACACAGTGATCCACACACTGTGATCTGGAGTTACATGGTGATCCATATGCTGTGATCTGGAGTTACACGGTGATCCACTCACTGTGATCTGGATTTACAAGGTGATCCACACGCTGTGATCTGGAGTTACACGGTGATCCACACACTGTGATCTGGAGTTGCATCGTGATCCACATGCAGTGATCTGGATTTACACAGTGATCCACATGTTGTGATCTGGAGTTACACGGTGAGTTGCACACTATGATCTGGATTTACACGGTGATCCACACACTGTGATCTGGAGTTACACGGTGATCCACACGCTGTGATCTGGAGTTACACTGTGATCCACACACTGTGATCTGGATTTACACGGTGATCCACACACTGTGATCTGGATTTACATGGTGATCCACACACTGTGATCTGGATTTACATGGTGATCCACACACTGTGATCTGGATTTACACGGTGATCCACACACTGTGATCTGGAGTTACATGGTAATCCACACACTATGATCTGGAGTTACACGGTGATCCACACACTGTGATCTGGATTTACACCGTGATCCACATGCTGTGATCTGGAGTTACACGGTGATCCACACACTGTGATCTGGATTTACACCGTGATCCACATGCTGTGATCTGGAGTTACACGGTGATCCACACACTGTGATCTGGATTTACACGGTGATCCACACAGTGTGATCTGGATTTACACGGTGAGTTACACACTGTGATCTGGATTTACACGGTGAGTTACACACTGTGATCTGGATTTAAACGGTGAGTTACACACTGTGATCTGGATTTACACGGTGAGTTACACAGTGTGATCTGGATTTACACGGTGAGTTACACACTGTGATCTGGATTTACACGGTGAGTTACACACTGTGATCTGGAGTTACACGGTGAGTTACACACTGTGATGTGGATTTACACGGTGATCCACACACTGTGATCTGGAGTTACACGTTGATCCACACACTGTGATCTGTATTTACACGGTGATCCACACACTATAGAGTCATAGAGTCATAGACTCTGGATTTTCACGGTGAGTTACACACAATGATGTGGGGGTAAATTTTAACCCCCAAGATTGGGGGCGGCTGGGCAGTGAACATTCCAAGTTTTCAGAGCGTGGCGATATCCTGGCTCCAAGGCGCCTTGATGGGCCTCATTAAGATCATGACCACACACTTAACTTCTGGGTTTTGCACCCAGAAATTCCCCCCCTCGGGCTCTTCCCACGCCTCAGTTAAAATTCACCCCCTGGTTTTGTATGGCATATCACAACAACAACAACAACAACAACAACAACAACAACAACAACAGCCACTCGCATTTATATAGCACCTTTATTGTCGTAAAACGTCCCAAGGTGCTTCACTGGTGCGATTATCAAAGAAAATTTGACACTGAGCCACAGAAGGAGATATTAGGACAGGTGACCAAAAGCTTGGTCAAAGAGGGAGGTTTTAAGGAGCGGCTTAAAGGAGAGAGAGAGAGAGAGGCGGAGAGGTTTAGGGAGGGAATTCCAGAGCTTAGGGCCTAGGCAGCTGAAGGCACGGCCGCCAATGGGGGAGTGATTAAAATCGGGGATGCGCAAGAGGCAAGAACTGGAGGAGCGCAGAGATCTTGGAGGGTTGTAGGGCTGGAGGAGGTGACAGAGATAGGGAAGGGCGAGGCCATGGAGAGATTTGAAAACAAGGATGAGAATTTTTAAATCGAGTCATTGCTGGACCGGGAGCCAATGTAGGTCAGTGAGCACAGGGGGTGATGGGAGAACGGGACTTGGTGCGAGTTAGGATACGGGCAGCAGAGTTTTGGATGAGCTCGAGTATGAGGGTGGAAGAGGGGAGGCCGGCCAGGAGAGCATTGGAATAGTCCAGTCTGGAGGTAACAAAGGCACGGATGAGGGTTTCAGCAGCAGATGAGCTGAGTTAGGGGAAGAGACGACAGGTGGAAGTTGTTATGGATGTTATTACAATGTTACGCAGGTGAAACTCTCAGTAAGAACACAGTTCGAGCACTGTGTGTATCTTTGGGTCTACACTTGAGGAAGGGTGTTGCAGTGATAGAGAGGAAACAGCTCAGATTCACCAGGACGCTGCCTTTTATGAGGAAATACAAATACTAAGACAGAGTTGCAAAATTGGTGCTATTTTCATTGGAAGAGGAGAGGGTCAGAGTTCGAGCTGTCTAAACTCTCCACTTGCTTCGTCCCATTCAGTTTCATAAAAGGATTTGCTGGTCTATCAGACCAATGGAGGATTCACATCTCAAATACTAATTTCAGATACCAACAGAGCTGCAGTCTATTGGCAGACTTTACCTGAATTGTCCAGTCTTAATGTTTTCCTTTGTGTTAAATACATTTATTAATTTTGAAAATGTGATAACCCCGAGGATCGAAGCTTTGTATTTTACACCTAAAGAACAGTCAAGCCGTATTCCTGAACAAAGACCAACGAGAATTAATCCACCATCCAGTTGAGAACAGATCAGAGAAACCGACATTGGTTCCATTTGTTAAACTCAGTGCCCAGTTTAGAATCATAGAATGGTTACAGCACAGGAGGCCATTCGACCCATCGAGCCTATGCCGGCTCTTTGTAAGAGCAATCCAGTTAGTCCCATTCCCCCGCTCGTTCCCAGTTGTGGTTCAAATTTTTTCCCTTCAAGTATTTGTCTAAATCCTTTTTGAAAGCCACGATTCAATCTGTTTCCACCGCCCTTTCAGGCAGCGATTCCCGATCATAACCACTCGCTGTGTAAAAACGTTCATCCTCATGTCACCTTTGGTTCTTTTGCCAATCACCTTAAACCCGTGCCAATCACCTTAAACCCGTGCCAATCACCTTAAACCCGTGCCAATCACCTTAAACCCGTGCCAATCACCTTAAACCCGTGCCAATCACCTTAAACCCGTGCCAATCACCTTTAAACCCGTGCCAATCACCTTAAACCCGTGCCAATCACCTTAAACCCGTGCCAATCACCTTTAAACCCGTGCCAATCACCTTAAACCCATGCCAATCACCTTTAAACCCGTGCCAATCACCTTAAACCAAAATGTCCAGGAAAAGAGCCAAAAAGATTTCTTCCCCCACAAAAATTCTTCATACAGGAGTGTTCAATCTCACCAATCGTTAATGAATTGCTGGCAGGTTAGTCACATTAATGTCACAAATTCTGCTCTTTCATTCACTTTGGCCCAGAGTTTCCTCTGCAATTGCTTCCAGAGATACTCGTAAACTGGGTACAGATACATCACGCGGCATAAAAGATCACAGAATTTTCAGCGTAAGTGTGTTATGTATGGAACTACAATGTGCCCAAGTCTCCTCGATCGTTTACGCCCGTCCGTCAAACCCTCCATCCAAATTAAACTCCGCCCACAAAACTGGCCAATTCCCCGACTCTCAAACACGAGTATCCTACAACAGAGCTTGTTCGAGGCTCTCACAACATTACGACCTGATTTTCAGGAGCAGCAGAAAACAAAGCCATTTTCCTGATCCTTTAATTGAAATTTTTTGAGCATTTTTAAAATTTATTCTCATTAACACCTGGACCTAAATTTTAACAATGAGGCAGGATCTCAGCGAGGGGAGGGGTGGGGGGGGGGTGGGGTCAATGAGCGGGTGGGAAACCTGGAAACGTTTTTTGTGTGTGTTCCCGAGCGATTGCGACTCAATTGAAGGTACTTAATTCTACTTCTGGATTTCACCTCTCCAAGCTGCACAGCGGGCGTACTGTGCACCCACATGATGAGATTTAAAGCCCATTATTTAAAGGGCCAATGCAACAATGGATTTTGAAGGAGAAAGGAGTAAAATGCAGAATGGAAGGACATAGAGGAAAGGCAGTGCCCAGGTTCTCGGACGCCTCCCTGGAGATACCACTGGCTGCTGTGAGAAGCAGGAGGGAGGTGTAATATCCAGGTGATAGGAGGAAGAAACCTGCTTCTGCCACCAAGAAGAGGTGGATCAGCAGCAGGAGCACGATGCCTCGGTCATGGATGCAGTGCAATGACCTAACCAGGTCAGGAAAAGCGGGTACAGTTACTGATTCACCTGCATTCTGTGCTGAGCATCACCCTGCCCCCCCAACTTACTCTGCCCTGCGAAGCCGACTCCATCACATCACTCCTCACACCCACTTAAGACTCACTATCAATTTACCTTCACTTTCTGTGCACTTCCTCACCTCCCCATTTGTGAACCCACCTCTCCCACTCACCCCAATCCTGATACAATGTGATGAACTTGTCTGATACTCACCCTCTGATGAATCTCTTTCATGGTCAGTCTGACCCAGAGCAATGCATCCATCGGGTGACCCCGTCACACTCACTCACTCACACGTCTGTTCTTTCTCCCCTTGTAGGAAAAGAGAGCACAAAATACAGGGGAGAGGAGTAGGACTGGAGGGGGCACCACAAATAGTGGCCCTGACAGAGGTGAAGGAGAAGGCCTTGCAACTAAGCTGAATGGTGGCGTGCCTGGCCATCGGGGATACCGAGACTGGCACCCCACAAACGGCTGGTGACAGAACTTTAACATCCCTCACACACATCATGAATTGATGTAATCAATGATTGACCTGCTGCACAACTCAGAGTGCTCATCGCAATATCACATCTGCGATGTTTCTTAACATTGCTGTATAGAATCATAGAATCATAGAAGTTTACAACATGGAAACAGGCCCTTCGGCCCAACATGTCCATGTCGCCCAGTTTATACCACTAAGCTAGTCCCAATTGCCTGCATTTGGCCCATATCCCTCTATACCCATCTTACCCATGTAACTGTCCAAATGCTTTTTAAAAGACAAAATTGTACCCGCCTCTACTACTGCCTCTGGCAGCTCGTTCCAGACACTCACCACCCTTTGAGTGAAAAAATTGCCCCTCTGGACCCTTTTGTATCTCTCCCCTCTCACCTTAAATCTATGCCCCCTCATTATAGACTCCCCTACCTTTGGGAAAAGATTTTGACTATCTACCTTATCTATGCCCCTCATTATTTTATAGACTTCGATAAGATCATCCCTAAACCTCCTACTCTCCAGGGAAAAAAGTCTCAGTCTATCCAACCTCTTCCTATAAATCAAACCATCAAGTCCCGGTAGCATCCGAGTAAATCTTTTCTGCACTCTTTCTAGTTTAATAATATCCTTTCTATAATAGGGTGACCAGAACTGTACACAGTATTCCAAGTGTGGCCTTACTTGGACAACTTCAACAAGACATCCCAACTCCTGTATTCAATTTTCTGACCAATGAAACCAAGCATGCTGAATGCCTTCTTCACCACCCTATCCACCTGTGTCTCCACTTTCAAGGAGCTATGAACCTGTACTCCTAGATCTCTTTGTTCTATAACTCTCCCCAACACCCTACCATTAACGGAGTAGGTCCTGGCCCGATTCGATCTACCAAAATGCATCACCTCACATTTATCTAAATTAAACTCCATCTGCCATTCATCGGCCCACTGGCCCAATTTATCAAGATCCCGTTGCAATCCTAGATAACCTTCTTCACTGTCCACAATGCCACCAATCTTGGTGTCATCTGCAAACTTACTAACCATGCCTCCTAAATTCTCATCCAAATCATTAATATAAATAACAAATAACAGCGGACCCAGCACCGATCCCTGAGGCACACCGCTGGTCACAGGCCTCCAGTTTGAAAAACAACCCTCTATACCCACCCTCTGTCTTCTGTCGTCAAGCATCGTTCCCTTCCAGGGCCGTCAAGAATTGCTGAAGAGGCTGACGATGTGATCAAGGGCAATTCCTCAGAGGAGTTCCATGCCCCTGAGGGCACACCGTCAGCGAGCCATGCTCCAGCGCAGATACTCACACCTCGGTGGGTCCCATTAGAGAGTTAGTTGGTGAGTCACCACACACAAGTGAACACGAGAGGACAGTGGTGGCAGGGGCAGCTGTGGAGAGCCTGCGTCGGTGGGAGCACTCCTCTCCGAGCTCTGCTGAGCTGGACACCGATGCTGAACCCCGGGGGCCATCCTTGAAAAGGAGAATGATCGAGGAGCAGGAGCAACTTTGCGACGTACTGGAAGACTTGCCACGCTCAGTCTCCACAATAACGGAGAGGATGGAGGATTCCACCTCCAGCATTAGTGGACTGGTGTCGCGGGTAAGTGCGGGAATGTCTGCGATGGAGGGAAGGCTCGCCTCCATTGAGCTTTAAACTCGGCTCACAAATGAGTCCATTCAGGCCCTGACAAAGGCCGTGTGGACTCAGGGTGAACAACATTCTACCACTTTAAACAAGCAGACAGATACTTTAGCACTGGCCTTACAAGGCTTCACACATCCTCCAAGCTGTTGTTCAGCAGAGTGACCCAGGGGAGGGATGATGGTGAAAGGGGACATGGAAGTGGAGACTGCGTTAAAAGCGCTCCCACATCTCACCCATTGCCCCCGTCTCAACCAGTACCCACAATGCTGCCTCCTCTCCAGGTGACCAAGTCTGCCCCTGCACAGGTGCAGAAGGAGCAGTCTTTGGAGGGGTCCTCATGGGCACCGAAACCCAGAGGGTGTAGACCGAAAGCATCTAAGCAGTCAGACATGAATCTGAGCAACCTGCCACTACCTCTGCTAAGCCACAGGGGATGCACCACGTAGTAGTAGTAGTAGGAGGAAGTCTAAGGTTTCGTAATCACCAACGGTTTGCACCAAGGGTATGCACAGAATGTCATGTTTTTCATTTCTATTTGGTTTATGTTAACATCACATTAAATGTTATGATTCTCACCACCAATGCCACCTCTTGCCCATTCTTGAGTCCCTTTTGTGAAAGTGCCCTTTCATGTCCCTCATTATGAACAGTGAGACTTGACGCCACTCACTGGGTGCGTTTACAATGGGTGTATGGGTTGTAGGACTGGTTTGTGCAACCTGGGGTGGGGGGGAGGTGGGGGTTGCTGGTGTTGGTTCCAGGTGGTCTGAGTACTTGACTGAGTACTGAGTCACTTTGCAGATCTCCCGATGAGAATCTATCAAATATGAATGACTCCCTGGCCAGGTGAGCAGCCAGGTGAGCCGCTGCTCTGCCGATGGTTTCCCCATTCTCCTCCTCCACCTCCTCCTCCTTAATGTTGATGGCAGGAGTGCATGGGGCCTCATCCACCCATAACCCTCTCTGTTGAGCGATGTACAGGATGCAACTCATGACTATTATTCTACACACCCTCGGCAGTGAGTATCATAGAAACATAGAAACATAGAATCATAGAATCATAGAATCATAGAAACATAGAATCATAGAATCATAGAATCATAGAAGTTTACAACATGGAAACAGGCCCTTCGGCCCAACATGTCCATGTCGCCCAGTTTATACCACTAAGCTAGTCCCAATTGCCTGCACTTGGCCCATATCCCTCTATACCCATCTTACCCATGTAACTGTCCAAATGCTTTTTAAAAGACAAAATTGTACCCACCTCTACTACTGCCTCTGGCAGCTCGTTCCAGACACTCACCACCCTTTGAGTGAAAAAATTGCCCCTCTGGACCCTTTTGTATCTCTCCCCTCTCACCTTAAATCTATGCCCCCTCTGAAGGGCTCCCCCAGATCGATCCAGGCACCTGAAGCACATCTTGAGCATTCCTATGGCTTGTTTAATAACAGACCTGGTGGTGATGTGACTGTCATTGTACCACTACTGTGCCTCATTGGTGGGGTTTCTCAGAGGTGTCATGAACTACATCTGCAGGGGGTATCCCTTGTCTCCAAGGAACCAGCCCTTAAGTCTGTTTTGTGCGTGGAAGAGAGCCGGGATTTTGGATTCATGCAGAATGAAGGAATCATGGCAGCTGCCAGGGATTCTGGCACACACCTGCAGAAACCTCTTCCGCTGGTTGCAACCCAGCTGGGCATTGATGGAGTGATTTCCCTTTCGGTTGATGAACAGTCCTGGCTCATGTGGAGGTGCTCGGATTGCTACGTGTGTGCAATCAATTGCTCCTTGTACCCGTGGAAAGCCAGCCAAAGAGTGGAAACCCACTGCCCTCTCAGTATGAGAAAACAGGATAGGGCATTTAGGACTGAGATGAGGAGAAATTTCTTCACTCAGAGGGTGGTGAACCTGTGGAATTCTCTACCACAGGAGGCTGTGGAGGCCAAGTCACTGAATATATTTAAGAAGGAGCTGGATAGATTTCTAGACACAAAAGGCATCAAGGGGTACGGGGAGAGAGCGGGAATATGGTATTGAGATAGAGGATCAGCCATGATCATATTGAATGGCGGAGCAGGCTCGAAGGGCCGAATGGCCTACTCCTGCTCCTGTTTTCTATGTTTCACTGTTTCTATGAGGGTCGGCTGCGACTCGCCTCAGTTTCCATGGCGTGTTTCAGAGGCCACGGGAGACACGTTCATGTAGAGTTAAAATCATTTGTCTGCCTCAATACATTATAATTTAATGCCCTTAACTATCTCAAATATCTGAATTGCCCCTTTAAATGTCATCCTGCCGGCTTTAATTGCCGGCGGGACTTCCAGGTTTGTGAAGTGCACCCAGATGCCAGAAACGCTGGGATTCGTTCCCGCTCCAAAATTTTAAAAATGTTTCCTGCCCCCCCACCCCTGCTCCCAACCCACCTGTTCTTCGGGGTTAAAATTTACCCCCTGCTCTGTATTATCTGTTTCTTTGAATGCATTTTTAATACAAAGTATAAGTCACATTAAAAATTGAAAAGCTTCCCCGATTGCAGGATCCTAAACATACTGTGTCTGATGTGCATGAATGATAGTTAAATGAGTTGAAACTTTAAATTTTAAGACTCAAAGAAGAAATATCCTGGTGTGGGTTTGGCATTCCCTTGGGCCCCGATTGGTTCTCCAGATATTTGCCCACTTTGAGTCTGGGCATATTCTAATGAGGTTAGGAGCACACACGGGCGTAACTTGACATCAGGTCCAGCTTCCTGGTTGAGCCCAAACTCCAGGCCTCCATTTATTGGAGTGAAGGATACAAAAATTTACACAACTAAAACATGTTAACAGATGCTCATTTCAATTAATTGCTAAAGAAAAAGATCCTGAAATCTCTGCAAGTTCCTTTGAAAATCCATTCCACATCTGTATAATTTATTAATTTAATCCATTGAGACTAAGACTGTTCAGGTTTCAAAAAATAACAGATCCTTTCTTTCATGGAAAATTTAATTAAAAAATCCTGTAAACTTTCAATGCAGATGATAAAAGTCGATTCTGAGAAACATGGAACATTTGGTGCTCTTGGAATAAACCTTTAAAAATTCTATATTTGTTTAAAATTCTCAAAGGGCCTGGAATGTATTGTGATCAGTGCCAGTCTGAGAGCAGTGTATCCTGGGCTGTGAGAACAGGTTTCTTCTGTTCTCTCAGTGGCCTCGTTTGCTGCATATTTTAAAAGTCTGAGAATGCAGGTCACCTCTCACCTGTCAGTAGCAAGCGGCCATTCAAGTCCGTTTGTTGCTTTTATCTGAGTTCTTCTAAATCTGGCAAGACCAAATTCCTGAATTACTCGGGAAAAGCCAAATACATTTGAGGCGATGGACACTTCACCCTGCCACACGTTCTTGATTGAGATGATCTGATACATTCCACTTCTACAGGCATGAAGTGGGAGTGGCTCACGCCCCCGTTAAGGTGGTAAAAGGTTTGTTTTGAAGATCGACAGATCATGCCAAGCAGAGGTGAACAAGCTCCCTGAAAGGGTGCCAGATTCTCAACGGAAAAATAGGGCGCAAATAATATAGCACAACAGGACCATTCACAGCGGCCCTTGAGAAATCACCCGATTTCCCATATGGCCAGTCCGCTCCTAGGGGTACGGTAGCATAGTGTTGTGTTACTGGACTAGTAATCCGGAGGCCTGGATGAATAATCCAGAATCATGAGTTCAACTCCCGCCACGGCAGCTGGGGAATTTAAATTCAATTAATTAAATAAAATCTGGAATTAAAATACTAGTATCAGTAATAGTGGCCATGAAACTATCAGATTATCGTAAAAACCCATCTGGTTCACTGGAAACCTGCCGTCCTTACCCGGTCTGGCCTATATGTGACTCCAGACCCACAGCAATGTGGTTGATTCTTAATTGCCCTCTGAAATGGCCAAGCAAGCCACTCAGTTGTAAAATCTCGCTAAAAAAAGTCATAAGAATATAACTGGACGGACCACCAGGCATCGGACATGACAAAGGCAAACCAAGCCCAGTAAACCCTGCAAAGTCCTCCCTTCTGGGGACTTGTGCCAAAATTGGGAGAAATGTCCCACAGACAAGTCAAGCAACAGCCTGACATAGCCATACTCACAGAATCATACCTTTCAGCCAATGTCCCAGACTCTTCCATCACCATCCCTGGGTATGTCCTGTCCCACCGGCAGGACAGACCCACCAGAGGTGGCGGTACAGTGATATACAGTCAGGAGGGAGTGGCCCTGGGAGTCCTCAACATTGACTCTGGACCCCATGAAATCTCATGGCATCAGGTCAAACATGGGCAAGGAAACCTCCTGCTGATTACCACCTACCGCCCTCTCTCAGCTGATGAATCAGTCCTCCTCCATGTTGAACATCACTTGGAGGAAGCACTGAGGGTAGCAAGGGCACAGAATGTACTCTGGGTGGGGGACTTCAAAGTCCATTCACCAAGAGTGGCTCGGTAGCACCACGACTGACCGAGTAGGCTGAGTCCTGAAGGACTCAGCTGCCAGACAGGGCCTGCGGCAGGTGGTGAGCGAACCAACACGAAGGAAAAACTTACTTGACCTCGTCCTCACCAATCGAACTGTCGCAAATGCACCTGGCCATGACAGTATTGGTAGGAGTGACCACCGCACAGTCCTCGTGGAGACGAAGGTCCCGTCTTCGCACTGAGAATACCATCCAACGTGTTGTGTGGCACTACCATACAATCTAGCAGCTCAAAACTGGGCATCCATGAGGCGCTGTGGGCCATCAGCAGCAGCAGAATTGTATTCCAGTACAATCTGTAACCTCATGGCCTGGCATATTCCTCATTCTACCATTACCAACAAGCCAGGGGATCAACCCTGGTTCAATATGGAGTGCAGAAGAGCATGCCAGGAGCAGCACCAGGCGTACCTAAAAATGAGGTGCCAACCTGGTGAAGCTACAACTCAAGACTACATGCATGCTAAACAGCGGAAGCAACATGCTATAGACAGAGCTAAGCAATTCCACAACCAACAGATCAGATCAAAGCTCTGTAGGCCTGTCACATCCAGTCGTGAATGGTGGTGGACAATTAAACAACTAATGGGAGGAGGAGGCTCTGTAAACATCCCCATCCTCAATGATGGTGGAGTCCAGCACATGAGTGCAAAAGACAAGGCTGAAGCGTTTGCAACCATCTTCAGCCAGAAGTGCCGAGTGGATGATCCATCTCGGCCTCCTCCCAATATCCCCACCATCACAGAATCCAGTCTTCAGCCAATTCGAGTCACTCCACGTGACATCAAGAAACGGCTGAGTGCACTGGATACAGCAAAGGCTATGGGCCCCGACAACATCCCGGCTGTAGTGCTGAAGTCTTGTGCTCCAGAACTCGCTGCGCCTCTAGCCAAGCTGTTCCAGTACAACTACAACACTGGCATCTACCTGACAATGTGGAAAATTGCCCAGGTATGTCCTGTCCACAAAAAGCAGGACAAATCCAATCCGGCCAATTACCGCCCCATCAGTCTACTCTCAATCATCAGCAAAGTGATGGAAGGTGTCGTCGACAGTGCTATCAAGCGGCACTTACTCACCAATAACCTGCTCACCGATGCTCGGTTTGGGTTCCGCCAGGACCACTCGGCTCCAGACCTCATTACAGCCTTGGTCCAAACATGGACAAAAGAGCTGAATTCCAGGGGTGAGGTGAGAGTGACTGCCCTTGACATCAAGGCAGCATTTGACCGAGTGTGGCACCAAGGAGCCCTAGTAAAACTGAAGTCAATGGGAATCAGGGGGAAAACTCTCCAGTGGCTGGAGTCATACCGAGCACAAAGGAAGATGGTAGTGGTTGTTGAAGGCCAATCATCTCAGCCCCAGGGCATTGCTGCAGGAGTTCCTCAGGGCAGTGTCCTCGGCCCAACCATCTTCAGCTGCTTCATCAATGACCTCCCCTGCATCATAAGGTCAGAAATGGGGATGTTCGCTGATGACTGCACAGTGTTCAGTTCCATTCGCAACCCCTCAGATAATGAATCAGTCTGAGCCCACATGCAGCAAGACCTGGACAACATCCAGGCTTGGGCTGAAAAGTGGCAAGTAACATTCGCACCAGACAAGTGCCAGGCAATGACCATCTCCAACAAGAGAGAGTCTAACCACATCCCCTTGACATTCAACGGCATTACCATCGCCGAATCCCCCACCATTAACATCCTGGGGGTCACCATTGAACAGAAACTTAACTGGACCAGCCACAAAAATACTGTGGCTACAAGAGCAGGTCAGAGGCTGAGTATTCTGTGGCAAGTGACTCAGCTCCTGACTCCCCAAAGCCTTTCCACCATCTACAAGGCACAAGTCAGGAGTTTGGTGGAATACTCTCCACTTGCCTGGATGAGTGCAGCTCCAACAACACTCAAGAAGCTTGACACCATCCAGGACAAAGCAGACCGCTTGATTGGCACCCCATCCACCACCATAAACATTCACTCCCTCCAACACCGGTGCACAGTGGCTGCAGTGTGTACCATCCACAGGATGCACTGCAGCAACTCGCCAAGGCTTCTTCGACAGCACCTCCCAAACCCGCGACCTCTACCACCTAGAAGGACAAGAGCAGCAGGCACATGGGAACAACACCACCTGCACTTTCCCCTCCAAGTCACACACCATCCCGACTTGGAAATATATCGCCGTTCCTTCATCGTCGCTGGGTCAAAATCCTGGAACTCCCTTCCTAACAGCACTGTGGGAGAACCGTCACCACACGGACTGCAGCCGTTCAAGAAGGCGGCTCACCACCACCTTCTCAAGGGCAATTAGGGATGGGCAATAAATGCCGGCCTCGCCCACATCCCATGAACGAATAAAAAAAAAATCACCCGATTTCCCATTTGGCCGGTCTGCTCCTGGTGCCAAGTCAGTTGGGAGGATCATGTCTCCCAGTGGGGAAGCAGTTAGTCTTTAAGCAGTTAATCAGCTTGTTAACGGGTGTATGTGACATCTTCAGTTAATACATATGTGCTGAAGGGGTTGGGATTTCGTTGCAGGTAACCTGGTCCCATCAGCTCGAGAGTAGTTAAATCAAAGAAATGCTTTACTTCTAATCCCACTGAAACCCTGCAGGAGTAACAAGTTGACCTGTCCCATGTCCCAGCTCACTCCGTCTCCCCACTTCACCTCCAGGCTGCAGGGGCATTTCATGGAGGTATTTAAAATTATGAAGGGATAAGACAGAGTAGATAGAAACAGACTGTTTCCAGTGATTGAGGGGAATAGAATAAGGGGATCGGGCTATAAGATTAAAATATTGGAGATTTAGGAGAGAAAAGAGGAACCATGTTTTTACACAAGGAGCTGTGAAGCTGTGGAATTCACTGCCGGAGTTAGTGATTGAAGCAATGACCATGTCAACATTTCAGGTTAGATAGGTGGTTGAAGGAAAGGGGGATAAAGTGATGTGGGGACAGGGCGGTCACATGGGATTAGGATACTGCTTGTGTGTAGGACAGACACCAACATGGAGTGGTTAGGCCGAATGGCTTGTTTCCATGTTGTAATTTCTATGTAATTCTGGGTATTCCAATCTCACATGTCACCCTTCGTACTGTGGTGCTCAGGGCCTATTGGTCCAGTGACCCACTCAGGACCGATGGGTGTCCTCTGTAAAACCAATCATTATTGGGCGTTCAGCCAGGTCTGTCTACAATGGCTCAGTTTTGATAGAGAATGAAATGAAGCAATCATCTTGATCAGTGTGGTCTCTACATCGAGGCACAGGACAATCCCAAGCAGTGGGACTTTGCAGGACTCAGTAAATATAAACCCAGACAATGAAAAAGTTAACGCTGCTACAAAGCGGACGCCCTTCACTGAGGAAAACAACACACAAAGGGTGATTATTAACATTTCATCTTCATTCAGTGCATTCTCCTGTAAGCAGGCATTAACCTGTAAATGCCCCCAATTAAGTCAGATTATGATTAATTCACTTTCAGTTCAAGAGAAAACACTTTGATTCTCCAGTTACAATACAAATTTGCATCTTAATCACAGTTCACAAGTAGCATATTCAGTTTGCTCAGCTGTTGCTGTGCGGACACTTGGTGAGAAATGTCCCACTGGGGAAATGTTTCATCGTTGAGTTTTCCAGTTATTGACAGGATCAGTGTCTCGCGGCCTGGAGAGAGCCAGGTATAAAGCACTGCTCCCTCTCTCCAACCAATCTAAAACAGACCCGAAATACCAAATGAATATCAATCACGAACCTGTTCAATAATCTTTATTTTCTCATAATGTACTTTTGTAAAAAATTGAGCAAATGCCCAGCTGCCCAGAGGTAACATGGTGCTATTCAGAGCAAGAGTTGTCACCCTCTTTATAAATATACATTGATTGTCAACTACATCAAACCTGCTAAAAAAAGACTTTCTATGATCGAAAAATGTGCTCCTGGAAACTGGGAAAAGATCCTCTCGAATTTTGTTTCAGTTGCGATGATATATTTTAAACAATATGTCCCCGAGATTGTTCTCATTCACAAGCTGATTGCTCGTGTGTGAATGGGCCTCCCACAGTGTCCAGTGTCACTGAGAGTTAACTGAGGAACTACTGACCATCAACATAAAGGCCGATTCTGCAGAACAAACTGGTGTAAACTGTTGGACAGTGGGATGTCCGACAAACGGCTTCAGTGCTGACCCAGTATTATCAGCAGCAGTAATCTCTGGGCTTTTGCCGATTCCAGAGCTGCTGTGTACAGACATTTCGAGCTGATTAACTCTGGCTTAGTGCCAATAGCCGTGGATATTGCTGCCCTCCCAGTTATTGAGAGCTGCAGGCACATCATGTTGTGAATTTTCTGACAGCCCCGGTAATCTGCCTCTGAGCAAATCACTCAACAGACCCATGGATTTACATATCTCTCATCAAAATTCACATCTGCTGTTAAGACAGACCTAAAACAGGTTTTAGTTTAACATGCCTTAACTCTTTTATTAACTAAGGCTGCAGTTTACTTTGGCGAGGGCACTTAGCACAGTAAGACATTGCAAATTCTTCTGCCAGAGAAAAGTCGAACTTTGAAACCCTGCATCATGAATCAGTGATCTCCGCAGCATAATTACCAGCAGGTTCAGGGCAAGACTTCCCAGATGGACAAGCATCTCCAGGTGTAGGGTCCGGGTGTAGGGCCCAGATGTAGGATCCAGGTGTAGGATCTGAGTATAGGGTCCGGGTGTAGTGTCCGGGTGTAGAGTCCAGGTGTATGGTCCGGGTGTAGAGTCTGGGTGTATGGTCCGGGTGTAGCGTTCGGGTGTAGAGTCCAGGTGTATGGTCCGGGTGTAGAGTCCAGGTGTTGTGTCCGGGTGTAGAGTCTGGGTGTAGGGTCCGGGTGTAGGGTCCGGGTGTAGGGTCCGGGTGTAGGGTCCGGGTGTAGGGTCCGGGTGTAGAGTCCGGGTGTAGAGTCCGGGAGCAGAGTCCGGGTGTAGTGTCCGGGTGTAGAGTCCGGGAGCAGAGTCCAGGTGTAGGGTCTGGGTGTAGAGTCCGGGTGTAGGTTCCGGGTGTAGTGTCCGGGTGTCGTGTCTGGGTGTAGAGTCTGGGTGTAGAGTCCAGGTGTAGGGTCCGGGTGTAGAGTCCGGGTGTATGGTCCGGGTGTATGGTCCGGGTGTATGGTCCGGGTGTAGTGTCCGGGTGTAGAGTCCGGGAGCAGAGTCTGGGTGTAGAGTCCAGGTGTAGGGTCCGGGTGTAGAGTCCGGGTGTAGGTTCCGGGTGTAGTGTCCGGGTGTAGTGTCTGGGTGTAGAGTCTGGGTGTAGTGTCCGGGTGTAGTGTCCGGGTGTAGAGTCTGGGTGTAGAGTCCAGGTGTAGGGTCCGGGTGTAGAGTCCGGGTGTAGTGTCCGGGTGTAGTGTCTGGGTGTAGCGTCTGGGTGTAGAGTCCAGGTGTATGGTCCGGGTGTAGTGTCCGGGTGTAGGGTCCGGGTGTAGTGTCCGGGTGTAGAGTCCGGGAGCAGAGTCCGGGTGTAGAGTCCAGGTGTAGGGTCCGGGTGTAGAGTCCGGGTGTAGGTTCCGGGTGTAGTGTCCGGGTGTAGTGTCTGGGTGTAGAGTCTGGGTGTAGTGTCCGGGTGTAGTGTCTGGGTGTAGAGTCCGGGTGTAGGGTCTGGGTGTAGGTTCCGGGTGTAGGGTCTGGGTGTAGAGACCAGGTGTAGGTTCCGGGTGTAGAGTCCGGGAGTAGAGTCCGGGAGTAGAGTCTGGGTGTAGTGTCTGGGTGTAGAGTCCGGGTGTAGTGTCCGGGTGTAGGGTCCGGGAACAGAGTCCGGGTGTAGTGTCCGGGTGTAGAGTCCGGGTGTAGTGTCCGGGTGTAGAGTCTGGGAGTAGAGTCCGAGTGTAGGGTCCGGGTGTAGGTTCCGGGTGTAGTGTCCAGATGTAGAGTTTGGGTGTAGAGTCCGGGTGAGTCCAGGTGTAGTGTTCGGGTGTAGAGTCCGGGAGTCGAGTCTGGGTGTAGAGTCCAGGTGTAGGGTCCGGGTGCAGAGTCCAGGTGTAGGGTCCGGGTGTAGGGTCTGGGTGTAGAGTCCGGGTGTAGGGTCCGGGTGTAGGGTCCGGGTGTACAGTCCGGGTGTCGGGTCTGGGAGTAGAGTCTGGGTGTAGAGTCTGGGTGTAGGGTCTGGGTGTAGGGCCCGGATGTAGAGTCCGGGTGTAGAGTCCGGGTGTAGGGTCCGGGTGTAGTATCCGGGTGTAGAGTCCGGGTGTAGAGTCCGAGTGTAGGGTCCGGGGGTATACACAAGCCGCTGTGAGGCTTCACGTATTCTGTCTGGAAAAAGTCAGGTCCCCACAGGTACCTGACACATCTCAGGAATCGACGTCAATCCTCAGGAAATGCGAGGATCTGTCAAGGTAAAGTTATTTGAGCAGTAACTTGGCGTTAAACACCAAACTGCAGCATTTGTGCTGTTTGATCCCTTTTCCAGACTTCCTTTGGGTGGTACGTGAACTTGGCACTGCACAGACAGGTCCGTCTAGACCAAGGTGCAGGAGTTGCCTGTGCTCAGGTGTCTGCTCTGAGTGAGTGCCAGGTGCCGATGGTCAGCTTCGCGTCTTGCTCCAATGCCAGAGGTATCTCACTGAATCCTAACACACCTCCTCACCCCTGAAGGATGGCACGCACTGAGAAATACATTAGACATCCCATGTTTATTCTTCTACAAGGTGACAAGGAAACTGGATAGGTTGGGATGGTTTTCTTTGGAACAGAGGAGACTGAGGGGAGATATAATTGAGGTGTAAAAAATTATGAGGGGCCTAGATAGAGTGGATAGGGAGGACCTATTTCCCTTATCAGAGAGGTCAATAACCAGGGGACATAGATTTAAAGTAATTGGTAAAAGGATCAGAGGGGAGCTGAGGAGAAATCTTTTTCATCCAGAGGGTGGTGGGGGTCTGGAACTCACTGCCTGAAAGGGCGGTAGAGGCAGAAACCCTCAATTCATTTAAAATGATGTGGCACCCACGGACCAGTTGAACCAGGAACACTTCTCACCACGATGGACGTCTCGGCACTCTACACCAGTATCCCCCACGATGCCGGCATCGCTGCAACAGCCTCAATACTCAACACCAACAACAGCCAATCTCCAGATGCCATCCTACAACTCATCCGCTTCATCTTGGATCACAATGTCTTCACCTTCGACAACCTGTTCTTTACCCAAACACACGGAACAGCCATGGGGACCAAATTCGCACCCCAATACGCCAACATTTTCATGCACAAGTTCGAGCAGGACTTCTTCACTGCACAAGACCTCCAACCAACACTATACACCAGATACATCGATGACATTTTCTTTCTATGGACCCACGGCAAAGAATCACTGAAGAGACTACACGATAACATCAACAAGTTCCATCCCACCATCAAACTCACCATGGACTACTCTTCAGATTCGGTTTCTTTCTTGGACACACGAATCTCCATCAAAGACGGGCACCTCAGCACCTCACTCTACCGCAAGCCCATGGACAACCTCACGATGCTCCACTTTTCCAGCTTCCACCCTAACCACGTCAAAGAGGCCATCCCCTATGGACAGGCCCTGCGAATACACAGGGTCTGCTTAGACGAGGAGGAACGCGATGGACACCTACAGACGCTGAAAGACGCCCCAGTAAGAACAGGATATGACGCTCGACTCGTCGATCGACAGTTCCGACGAGCCACAGAGAAAAATCGCATAGACCTCCTCAGAAGACAAACACGGGTCGCAACCAACAGAGTACCCTTCGTCGTCCAGTACTTCCCCGGAGCGGAGAAACTACACCATGTTCTCTGCAGCCTTCAACATGTCATCGATGATGACGAACACCTCGCTAAGGCCATCCCCACGCCTCCACTACTCGCCTTCAAACAGCCACCCAACCTCAAACAGACCATCGTTCGCAGCAAATTACCCAGCTTTCAGGAGAACAGCGTCCACGACACCACACAACCCTGCCATAGCAACCTCTGCAAGACATGCCAGATCATCAACACAGATACCACCATCACACGAGAGGACACCACCCACCAGGTGCATGGTTCATACTCCTGTGACTCGGCCAACGTTGTCTACCTCATACGTTGCAGGAAAGGATGCCCCGGAGCATGGTACATTGGCGAGACCATGCAGACACTGCGACAACGGATGAACGGACACCGCGCAACAATCGCCAGACAGGAGGGTTCCCTCCCAGTCGGGGAACACTTCAGCAGTCAAGGACATTCAGCCACCGATCTTCGGGTAAGCGTTCTCCAAGGCGGCCTTCGAAACACACAACAACGCAAAATCGTCGAGCAGAAATTGATAGCCAAGTTCCGCACCCATGAGGACGGCCTCAACCTGGATCTTGGGTTCATGTCACGCTACACGTAACCCCACCAGCGAAAAAAGAGTTATCTGTTTTTAATACAACTGCTCATTCTCTCTCTTTCTCTTCCTTTCAGATGTTTCTCTCTCTCTCTCTCTCTCTCTCTGTCTTTGGGTCCTGACCGTTTGTATATTCAGTAGTCCTGTATGTAATGTCTCTCTGTCTGAACACTTTGATTGCCTTGACAACGGGCAGTTGGAAAGATTATCTGCAATCACCAGGCATTGTTCTTTGACTATAAATGCGGTAACCTTCATGGAATCCCACACTCACCTGACGAAGGAGAAAGCCTCCGAAAGCTTGTGATTTTCAAATAAAACTGTTGGACTATAACCTGGTGTTGTAAGATTCCTTTCATTTAAAATGTACTTGGATGTGCACTCGAAGTGCCGTAACCTACAGGGCTACGGATCAAGTGCTGGAAAGTGGGATTAAGCTGGATAGCTTTTTACGGCAGGCACAGACACGATGGGCTGAATGGCCTCCTTCTGTGCCGTAAATTTCTATGACTCGATGTATTTCCAATGTATCGTCATCTGACAATTCCCAGAAAGCAGCTGCCCAATGCTCTAACAGCCTCTGCAAAGCACCAGGATGCCTCTCCCACACAGAGTTTGGGCTCACTATGCAATAATTATTCACAGATCAGAATGGATCCTCACAACATTCCAAAGGATTCCGCGGCAAACTGAAGAGAAACCATTTTCAATCTTAACTTGATGTAGGATCAGGGAAGAAGATCCCATTCTGGAATAATTTCTAGATTGTTACTAGGAAGGGGAGAGGGGGAAACAGTCTCAGCATCCAAACAACTAAAGGCTCCTGATAATGTGAGGAACAGAGCTCAACTCGAAGGAAGTGAGATATGCACGGGAATAAAAACAGAAATGCTGGAAATACAACTGACCAGTGAGTGTCTGTGAAGGGAGAGGAAACACTGAGATGTTTTGAGTATGTGCGTCCTTCATCAGCAGTGAAAACTAAAATAGTAACTGCCAATCAATAAAGGGGGGGAGGGGAGAGAGAACCAGCAGATGGTCCAATCACAGGGAGAGAATAAACAATTTGTCCAATCACAGCGAGGGAACCAGCAGATGGTCCAATCACAGGGAGAGAATAAACAATTTGTCCAATCACAGCGAGGGAACCAGCAGGTAGTCCAATCACAGAGAGAACCAGCAGATGGTCCAATTACAGAGAGAGAAATAGCAAATAGTCCAATCACAGAGGAATTATGGGATATGGGGATCGAGCGGGAAAGTAGAGTTGAGGTTGAAGACCATCCACAATGGTACAGGCCTGAACTGGATGAGGGTGCAGAAAATCTGAGCTCTCGACTCCCATTGAAGAAGCGTTATCTGTAAAAGCACTGAGGATGGGACGGCCGAGGGAGGGACGGCCGAGGATGGGACGGCCGAGGGAGGGACGGCCGAGGATGGGACGGCCGAGGAAGGTATGGCTGAAGGTGAAGGCCTGGTACCATCCTGCTCTTGGGTGGAACTTCCTGTGCGGGCATAATCAGGAAGTTTGCCCATTTCCCAAATTTCCTCCCAATCTCATTAACATGCGCCGGAACGTAAAAATTACATGCTCAACACACTTGCGCCCGAGTTTCATCAATCTTTTACGTCAGGCATTTGCTCTATGCCTCAGTTACACATGTGTCTGGGCGCAAATACACGGGAAATTTCACCCCATCACACCTGGCCCACTCCTTTCATTTACTCCGACACAATAAAAACAACCACACTAACATCACACACAATATCTCGCGGTACATGCTCTGTTTGAAGCTGTGTCTTGCAGCCAGCATTCTAACACTAGCTCCTTTTCTGTTGTGGGTCGTTACAGATGGTGGACCAGAAAAATACAACACCTCCCAGCTCTCTGTACCCCTCTCACCAATGTTTGTCAGGACCACATATCCCAGGGGCTGCAGTTAATGAGCTGGAGAAAGTCGCACTCGGTCAGTCAGGGTGAGGGGGAGGAAGTGATGGGCAGAGCAGGACACACTTGGCCAGTTAGCTGCCAGCAATCAACCACTGCCCCTGGGGAAATATAGTCGAGTGGTTGGAAGTGGGTAGTGGTGTCCCACAAGGCTCAGTTCTGGGGCCACTCCTCTTCACTGTGTATCAATGATTTGGATATTGGACTAAAGGGAGAGTTGTTGAAATTTTCATGATACCAAAATAGGAGGAATAGTTAATTCTGTAGAAGACCAAAGGAAGCTGCAAAGGGATATTGATCAGATGGGGAATGGGCTAAAAAGAGGCAGATGGAATTCAATGTCAGTCAGTGTGAGGTGATACACTGTGATTTAAAACAGCAGTAATTATCCTGTGAATGGAAGCAGACTCGGTGCTGGGGAAGAGCAGGGGGATTTGGGGGCACAGGTTCACAGGACATTAAAAGCAGCACCTCAGGTTAATAAGGCAGTGAGAAAGCTAATGGAATTCTAGGTTTTATCACGAGGTATAGAATATATCGCCTTAATATCTTGAAAACTTCGATCAAATCACCCCTTAATCTACCAAATTCCAGGGAATACAACCCTAGATTGTGTAATCTCTCCTCATAATTTAACCCTTGGAGTCCGGGTATCATTCTAGTAAATCTATGCTGCACTCCCTCCAAGGCCAATATGTCCTTCCTAAGGTGCGGTGCCCGGAACTGCTCACAGTACTCCAGGTGTGGTCTAACCAGGGTTTTGTATAGCTGTAGCATAATTTCTACCCCCTTGTATTCTAGTCCTCTAGATATAAAGGCCAGCATTCCATTAGCCTTTTTGATTATTTTCTGTACCTGTCCACTGGGCGCGCTCACGCGTACCCACTGGGCGCGCTCACGCGTACCCACAGGGCGCGCTCACGCGTACCCACAGGGCGCGCTCACACGTACCCACAGGGCGCGCTCACAGTGTTGTTTTCATCCATATACATTTCACACTGTGAATCTCAACATCTGGGGTTTAGAGTTCTCCTATATTGCTGCTTATTTTTAACCCAATTTTTCACCCATTTTTCTTATACCTCAATGCTCAACCCAAGATGACAAAATCTGGATTACATAATTACCTCCCTTCCATAACTACCATTCTTCAAAATCTACCATCCACTATTATCTACCAAGCTTCCATAACTATGATCCGTCTAGACCATCTCCGTTACACACGCCGCCCGTCATCGTTACACACGCCGCCCGTCTCCGTTACACACGCCGCCCGTCTCCGTTACACACGCCGCCCGTCTCCGTTACACACGCCGCCCGTCTCCGTTATACACACAACCTGTTTCAGTTACACACACGGCCTGTCTCCGTTACACACACGGCCTGTCACAGAATCACAGAATCATAGAAAATTTACGGCACAGAAGGAGGCCATTCGACCCATCGTGTCTGTGCCGGCCGAAAATTCCACTTTCCAGCACTTGGTCCGTAGCCCTGTAGGTTACGGCACTTCAGGTGCACATCCAGGTACTTTTTAAATGAGTTGAGGGTTTCTGCCTCTACCACCCTCTCAGGCAGTGAGTTCCAGACCCCCACCACCCTCTGGGTAAAAAAATTTTCCTCAGCTCCCATCTAACCCTTCTACCAATTACTTTAAATCTATGCTCCCTGGTTATTGATCCCTCAGCTAAGGGAAATAGGTCCTTCCTATCCACTCCATCTCGGCCCCTCATAATTTTGTACACCTCAACTAAATCTCCCCTCAGCCTCCTCTGTTGCCAGCCTATCCAATCTTTCCTCATAGCTCAAATTCTCCAGTCCTGGCAAAATCCTCGTAAATCTCCTCTGCACCCTCTCGAGTGCAATTACATCCTTCCTGTAATGTGATGACCAGAACTGTATGCAGTTCTCAAGCTGTGGCCTAACCAATGTTTTATACAGTTCTAGCATAACCTCCCTGCTCTTATATTCTGTGCCTCGGCTAATAAAGGAAAGTATCCCATATGCCTTCTTAACCACCTTATCTACCTGTACTGATACCTTCAGGGATCTGTGGTCATGCACTCCAAGGTCCCTTTGTTCCTCTACACCTCTCAGTATCCTCCCGTTTGCCCTCCTCAAATGCATTACCTCACACTTCTCTGGATTGAATTCCATTTGTCACTTTTCTGCCCACCTGACCAGTCCATCGATATCTTCCTGCAGTCTGCAGCATTCCTCCTCACTATCAACCACACGGCCAATTTTTGTATCATCTGCAAACTTCTTAATCATGCCCCTACATTTAAGTCCAATTCATTAATATATATCACAAAGAGCAAGGGACCGAGTACTGAGCCTTGCAGAACTCCACTGGAAACAGCCTTCCAGTCTCAAAATTACTGATCGACCATTACCCTTTGCTTCCTGCCACTGAGACAATTTTGGATCCAACTTGCCACTTTCCCTTGGATCCCATGGGCTTGTACTTTTTTGACCAGTCTGCCATGTTGGACCTTGTCAAAAGCCTTGCTAAAATCCATGTAGACAACATCAAATACACTACCCTCATCGACCCTCCTTGTTACCTCCTCAAAAAATTCAATCAAGTTAGTCAGACACGACCTTCCCTTAACAAATCCATGCTGACTGTCCTTGATTAACCCGTGCCTTTCTAAATGACGGTTTATCCTGTCCCTCAGAATTAAACAACGGTACAACGTTAGCAGTCCTCCAATCCTCCAGCACCATGTCTGTAGCCAATGAGGATTGGAAAATGATGGTCAGAGCCTTCGCTATTTCCTCCCTTGCTTCTCTTAACAGCCTGGGATACATTTCATCCGGGCCTGGCGACATACTACTTTCAAAGATGCACACCCACATCTTCCGCCTCCACACATAGGTTACCTTTTTGGTCTCTAATTGGCCCTACTCTTTCCTTAGTTATCCTCTTGCTCTTTATGTATTTATAAAACATTTTTGGGCTTTCCTTGATTTCATTTGCCAGTATTTTTTCATGCCCTCTCTTTGCTTTCCTAATTTCCTTTTTAATTTCACCCCCTGCACTTTCTATACTCCTCTAGGCTTTCTGCAGTATTGAGCTCTCGGTGTCTGACATAAGCTTCCCTTTTCTGCCTTATCTTACCCTGTGTGCTCCCTGACATCCAGGGGGCTCTAGATTGGGCAGTCCCACCCTTTTTCTTGTGGGAACATGTTTACTCTGAACCCCTTGAATCTCCCCCTTGAATGCCTCCCACTACTCTGACACTGATTTACCTTCAAGTAGCTGTTTCCAGTCCACTTTTGCTAAATCACTTCTCAGCTTAGTAAAATTGGCCTTTCCCCATTTTAGAACTTTAACTCCTGTTCTATCCACCAAAATGCTCTCCCATTGATACTCCTTCCACCTGCCCAGATTCATTGCCTAAAACTAAATCCAGAGCTGCCCCCCACCTCTTGTTGGGCTTGCTATGTACTGGCTAAAAAAGTTCTCCTGAATGCAGTTTAAAAATTTTGCCCCTCTCCACCCTTCACACTGATTGTATCCCAGTTAATATTAGGGTAGTTTAAACCCCCCACTATTACTGTCCTATTGTTTTTGCACTTAGAAATTTGACTATATATTTGCTCTTCTATCTCCCTCTGACTGTTTGGGGGTCTATCGTACACTCCCAGTAGTGTGACTGCCCCTTTTTTGTTCCTTAGCTCAACCCATATGGCCTCATTTGATGATCCTTCTAACATATCATCCCTCCTCACAGCTGTAATTGTTTCTTTAACCAAAATTGCCACCCCCCCCTCCTTTTTTATCCCTTTCTTTGTCTCGTATGAAAATCCTGTAACCAGGAACGTTGAGCTGCCAGTCCTGCTCCTCTTTAAGTTATGTTTCTGTAATAGCTAAGATATCATAAGATATCGTACTGCCACGTGTCTATCTGTGTCCTCAGCTCATCTGCCTTATTCACTAGACTCCTTGCATTGAGGTATACGCCATTAATCACTGCCAAACTCCCTTGCTGTTTATTTTCTAATCTTTGTTTCCTCTGCCTTCCTAAGTCACTTACGAATTGTCTGCCTTCTATCTCCAGTTCTGATTCTGTCCCATCTGAATTTACACTCAGGTTCCCATCCTCCTGCCAAACTAGTTTAAACCCTCCCCCACAGCACCAGCAAACCTCCCCGCGAGGATATTGGTCCCGGCCCTGTTGAGGTGCAAACCGCCTGTACAGGTCCCACCTCTCCCAGAACCGGTCGCAATGCCCCAGGAATCTAAAGCCCTCCCTCCTGCACCATCTCTCCAGCCACATATTCACCTGCTCTATCCTCCTATTTCTATACTCGCGGGCACGTGGTACTGGGAATAATCCGGAGATTACTACCTTTGAGGTCCTGCTTCTTACTCTCTTTCCTAAATCCTTAAAATCTTCCTGCAGGACCTCAAACCTCTTCAACCTATGTTGTTGGTACCGATATGGACCACGACCTCTGGCTGTTCACCCTCTCCCTCCAGAATGTTCTGCAGCTGCTCCGTGACATCCTTGACCCTGACACCAGGGAGGCAACACACCATCCTGGAATCACGTCTGCGGCCGCAGAAAAGCCTGTCTACTCCCCTAACTATAGAATCCCCGATCACTATTGCTCATCTGAACTTTCTCCTCCCCCGCTGTACCGCTGAGCCACCCATGGTGCTGTGGTCTAGGCTCTAATGGTTAGAGAGTGAGATGCCCTCAGGGGACTCCTGCACTACCTGCCTGGTCCTCCTTGTCTGTCTGGCGGTTACCCAGTCCCTCTCTGCCTTCACTCTCTTAAGCTGCGGGGTGACCACCTCCTGAAACGTGCTATCCGCGAAACTCTCAGCCTCGCGGATGCACTTCAGTGACATCAGCCTCTGCTCAAGGTCCGAAACCCGGAGCTCGGGCTCCACCAGCTGACGACACTTCCTGCACCTGTGGTTGTCCAGGACACGGGGAGAGTCCTGGAGTTCCCACATGGCACGGGATTTGCATTCGACGGGTCTGAGCTGCCCTGCCAGGCCTCCATTTATTAGATTATCAACTAAACTTAACAAAAATAAACTAAAGACTTAAAAAAAGCACTCACCAGAAAAAGAAACACTCAACAATCAGCTACTTCCCTTGTGCTGATGTCACTTTGGGTTTTTTTTCTCTCTCCCTGACGCTTGCACTCGGCCGTCCCTCCGTCCCTCACCTCATCCCTCCATCCCTCCGTCCCTCCGCCCCTCACCTCATCCCTCCGTCCCTCCGTCCCTCACCTCATCCCTCCGTCCCTCCGCCCCTCACCTCATCCCTCCGTCCCTCCGTCCCTCACCTCAACCCTCCGTCCCTCCGCCCCTCACCTCATCCCTCCGTCCCTCCGCCCCTCACCTCATCCCTCCGCCCCTCCGCCCTCCGCCTCACCTCATCCCTCCGCCCCTCCGCCCTCCGCCTCACCTCATCCCTCCCCCCCATGCCCCGCGCCTCACCTCATCCCTCCGTCCCTCCGCCCCGCGCCTCACCTCATCCCTCCGTCCCTCCGCCCCGCGCCTCACCTCATCCCTCCATCCCTCCGCCCCACGCCTCACCTCATCCGCCCTTCCCTCCGCCTCACCTCATCCCTCCGTCCATCCGCCCCGCGCCTCACCTCATCCGCCCTTCCCTCCACCTCACCTCATCCTCCCGTCCCTCCGCCCAGCCGCCTCACCTCATCCCTCCGTCCCGCCGCCCCGCGCCTCACCTCATCCGCCCTTCCCTCCACCTCACCTCATCCCTCCGTCCCTCCGCCGCCTCACCTCATCCGCCCACTCCTGACTCCCGCCTTTCTATGGGCAGCTCCTCTGCTCCGCCACCTCAGCTCTCTCGGTTACACAGGCCCCGGTATTTATGGGAGGGAGTCGGGGGGGGGGGGGGGGGGGGGGGGGGGGGGGTGGGGCAGGGGGAGGGGTCATTGTGCCCGGGAAACTGGGAAATGTGGGTTCCCCTAAGGTCAGGACCGCATTTAAATTTGTTGTCTCCGTTTCCCGGCCACTGCCAGGGTGAGAGGCCGGGCTGTCGGAGGGAAGGCCCGGCGGCGGCTGGGGAGCGGAGAGGGGGAAGGGAGGAAACGGTCACGGGGTTGGGGAGGGGAGTATAAGGGGGGAGAGATCACAGGGGAGAGATCACAGGGGAGAGATCACAGGGGAGAGATCGCGGGGGGAGAGATCGCGGGGGGAGAGATCGCGGGGGGAGAGATCGCGGGGGTTGAGATCGCGGGGGGAGAGATCGCGGGGGGAGAGATCACAGGGGAGAGATCGTGGGGGTTGAGATCGCGGGGGGAGAGATCGCGGGGGGAGAGATCGCGGGGGGAGAGATCACAGGGGAGAGATCGCGGGGGGAGAGATCGCGGGGGGAGAGATCACAGGGGAGAGATCGTGGGGGTTGAGATCGCGGGGGGAGAGATCGCGGGGGTTGATCGCGGGGGGAGAGATCGCGGGGGGAGAGATCACAGGGGAGAGATCGCGGGGGAGAGATCGCGGGGGGAGAGATCGCGGGGGGAGAGATCGCGGGGGGAGAGATCATGTGGACCAGGGATCAGGCAGGTTTGCTGGAGGGGCCGGGGGGATGTACTTCTGCTCCTCCTGGCCCACAAGCAGTGCTGGATCTGGCCGTACTCGCCTCTCTTCAGCTGCCGGGAGTCCCGAGCCCTGGAAACCCGGCCCACAGGCATTAAATGTAAAATTATGCTGAAATCTGAGGCATGCAGCCTCATTAACATATTTAAATAACTGACCCCTCTCCCACCCCCAACCCACCTCCGTTAACAACGGAAGTTCGAGGCAGGTTAGGGTCGGATTTTACAGTTTTGAAATTTTATCCCCACCAATAATCTCCTGCCCAACCTGGAGAGTTAAAATTCAAAAATAGAAAAATGTTCAGTGGATTGAATTTCTCATAATTACAAATGCCAAAGACCATCACTAACTTCCTAAGATTGGCTGTTGTCAGTGGTCAGAACAATCACTGTTTTTAATTTGGAGTAGAGGAGGTGAAGAGGGTGGAATAACAGCTAATGGAGTAACAGAGAATGGAGTAATGGCGAATGGAGTAACGACGAATGGAGTAACGGCAAATGGAGTAATAGAGAATGGAAGAACAACGAATTGAGTAACAGAGAATGGAGTTACAGAATGGAGTGACAGAGAATGGAATGACAGCGATTGGAGTAACAGAGAATGGAGTAACAGCGAATGGAGTAACAGCAAATGGAATGACAGGAAATGAAGTAACAGCGATTGGAGTAACAGCAAATGGAGTAATAGAGAATGGAGTAATAGAGAATGGAAGAACAACAAATGGAGTAACAGAGAATGGAGTAACAGAGACTGGAGTAGCAGAGAATGGAGTAACAGCAAATGGAATAACAGAGAATGGAGTACCAGCAAATAGAGCAACAGAAAATGGAGGAACAACGAATGGAGTAGCAGTGAATGGAGTAACAACGGTGAATGGAGTGATAGTGAATGGAGTAACAACAGCGAATGGAACGATAGTGAATGGAGTGACAGTGAATGGAGCGAAAATGGAGTAACAGCAAATGGAGTAAAAATGAATTGAGTAACTGAGAATGGAGTAACAACAAATGGAGTAACAGCAAATGGAGTAAAAGCAAATGGAGCAACAGAGAATGGAGTAATCGTGAATGGAGTAACAATGAATGGAATAACAGTGAATGGAGTAAAAATTAATGGAGTAACAGTGAATGGAGTAACAGAAAATGGAGTAACAGCAAATAGAGTAACAGCAAATGGAGTAACAAAAAATGAAGTAACAGCAAATGGAGTAACAGTGAATGGAGCAACAGAGAATGAAGTAACAATGAATGGAGTAACAGTGAATGGAGCAACAGAGAATGGAGTAACAATGAATGGAGTAACAGTGAGTGGAGCAACAGTGAAGGGAGCAAAGCGAATGGAGCAACAGCAAATGGAATAATAGCGAATGGAGTGTCAGCGAATGGAGTAATAACGAATGGAGTAACAGCAAATGGAGTAACAGTGAAGGGAGTAATAATGAATGGAGTAACAGCAAATGGAGTAACAGTGAAGGGAGTAATAATGAATGGAGTAACAGCAAATGGAGTAACAGTGAAGTTGTGCAATGTGAGCTGTCAGGAGAGTGCAGCATGAGGTGAGAGAGAGAGATTGCAACATCGGTAGCTCAGTCTGGTAGCCAATGAGATAAGCTGCTCTTTTCTAGTTTTCAGCTGCTGTTAATGATCACACTCCAGGGTTCTGATTTATGAGCAACACCCAAAGAATTAATTACTTTTATTCAATGGCTTGCAATTGTTTCAGCCGGCCTCTAAATTAGTTCTGGGACAAACTACACAGTGAGCAATCGTGAGGTGCAAATTCACTCGAGGAGTGCATTGTTTTTATTGCTAGTTTGTAAATCACTGCGATCCTGGGTGCGTGTAGTCAGTGTAAATGACGCACCCACATCGGGTAAAATACATCAGTTGCTCCATTGTAAAAAGGCTTTGTGTAACCTGGTTATTTTACTCATGGAATAATAGATTCAAACATTAAACCAGCCTCGAATCACAATCAAACATAACCTCTTATCATCAGGTGAGTTATAGGAACAGGAGGAGGCCATTCAGCCCCTCGAGCCTGTTCTGCCATTTAAATTAGATCATGGCTGATATGTACCTTAACTCCATTTACCCACCTTAGCTCCATATCCCTTGATATGCTCACTAATAAATGTCTATCTATCTCAAAAGGCTACCACCAATTTCACGCGGTCTCATTTTTGGCAGTAATCTTTTGAATCTAAGTCCATATCGACAAAATTCGTAGACACTCCATTATTTACCTTATTAGTGACCTCAAGATTCAACTAGATTAGTCAGACATGCCTCACCTATAACAAAGCCATGCTGGCTCTCTCTGAACAGCTTATGTTTTAAGTGCTCAGTCACTATGGCCCCGATATTAGCGGGAGGCGGGATGACAGAAGGGGCGGTGATTGGGCTCGTGGGTAACCCGCCCAATAAAAATTGTCTGTTTTCCACGCGATCGCGGGTCAATTGGAGCCACTTAACGAGGCTTCCGGGTTTGCCGTCGGAAAGCTGCGCAGCGGGCGGACTGCGCACCCGCATCACAGGCTGTCAGCTGGAGGAGCTCTATTTAAAGGGGCAGTCCTCCAATGGCTGCTCCAGGAGCAAACACCCACACAGCACAATGGAGCAACCCTGGGGAAAGGCTGCTCCTAGATTCAGTGATGCCTCACTCCAGGTGCTACTGGATGGGGTGAGGAGGAGGAGGGATGTCCTCTACCCGGCGGACGGGAGGAAGTGGCCTGTCTCTGCCACCAAGAAGGCCTGGCTCGAGGTGGCAGAGGAGGTCACCAGCAGCAGCAACATCTCCCACACCTGGATCCAGTTCAGGAAGCGCTTCAATGACCTAACTAGGTCAGTCAAAGTGAGTACACTTACTCATTCTCCTACACTCCGTCTTCCACATCACCGCCCCCACCCCCCAACTCATTCTGCACTGTCAACACTACTCTATCACATCACTCCTCACACCCACTCAAAGCTCATCCTCAACTTACCTGCACTTCCTCAGCACTTCCTCACTTCCCCATTACTCACCCCATCACTACCACTCAACCCAATCCTCATACACTGTCATGGCTCTGTCTCATAATCACCCTCTGATGCATCTCTTTCACCGTCAGCTTCACCCAAACCAATGCATTCATCCATTGGCCACTTCACCATCACTCACACATGCATCTGTACTTTCTCCCCTTATAGCCCAGAATGCACTGGAGAGGGCGAGGACCGGAGGGGGGACCGCAACAAATCGTCGTCTTCACAGACGTGGAGCAGGAGGCGCTGGAGCTGAGCCGCACCCTCGAGTGCCTGTCTGTCAGGGACGCCGAGACTGGCACCCGACAAACGTCTGGTGACAGAACTTTAACATTCAGCACACACAATATGAATTGATGTTAACATGCCTTGCCATCTTCAGCACCTTAGTATGCTGATCGCAACATGACACATCTGTGATCATGCTTAATATTGCCTTCTGTTCTCTTACAGGGCCTTCAGCGACCGCTGTGATGGCAGAGGACGATTCCTCAGAGGATCTGCCGGCCTCTGAGGGTGCACCATCACATCTGAGCGAGCCATCCACCCGCTCCCCCCACTCTCTGCACAAAACAGTCCTGCAATTACACATACACCCACTGTAGAGTGACTCAATGGGTGGCATCAAGTGTTGCACCTCGGTGGGTCCTTGTCCTCAGTTAGTTGGTTGGCACCTGGTGAGTTACCACACACGTGAGCACAAGCAGACACTGGTGGCAGGGGCAGCTATGGAGAGTCCGTGTTGGTGGGACCACTCCTCTCCAGGCTCTGCTCAGCTGAACGCAGATGCTGAACCCTGGGGGCCATCTTTTAAAAGGAGGATGATCGAGGGGCAGCAGCACATTTGTGAGGTGCTGGAACAGGTGCCACGCCCACTATCCACAATCGCGCAGAGGATGGAGGAGACCAACTCCTGCATGAGTGGAATGGTGGCACAGGTACAGGAGGGGATCTCTGAGATACTGTCACAGGGATGTGAGCAACTCTCTGAGATAGTGTCGCAGGGACGTGAGCAACTCTCTGAGATACTGTCACAGGGACGTGAGCAACTCTCTGAGATACTGCACGGAAATGTCTGCGATAGAGGGAAGGCTAGCCTCCATTGAGCATCAAGCCTGGCTCACCAATGAGTCCATTCAGGCCCTGACAATGGCCCTTTGGACTCACAGTGAACAACATTCTGCCGCCTTAAACAGGCAGGTAGATACACTAGCACTGGCCTTACAAGGCTTCACACATGTCCTCCAAACTGTTGTCCAGCAGAGTGGTAGGAGTGATGTGGGCCTGACCCAGGGGAGTGATGATGGTGAAAGGGGACATGGAAGTGGGGACGCCACTCAAATCGCTCCCACGTCTCAGCCGTTGCCCCCCTCTCAACCAGTATCCGCAATGCTGCCTCCGCTCCAGGTGGTCGAGTCTGCTCCTGCACAGGTGCAGGTGGAGTAGTCTTTGGAGGGGCCCTCACGGGCACCGAAACCCAGAGGGCATCGGCCTAAAGCATCGAATTGGTCAGGGCATGAACAAGAGCAACCTGCCACTACCTCTGCTGCAGCCACAGGGGATGCACCACGTGGGAGTAGTCAGAAGCGAAAGGCGAAGGTTTTGTGAGCACGAAGGGAATGCACAAGGGGGTTTGACGGTTGGTCATGTTTTTATTTATATTTGCTTTTTGTTCAACTCACATTAAATATTATTATTGTCACCACTACTGCCACGTCTTGGCCATTCTTGACTGGCTTCTGTAATAAGTCCCTTTCAAGAGGTTCACCATGAACGGCGACACTTGATGCCACCCATTGGGTCACTCTACAGTGGGTGTAGGTGTAGTTGCAGGACTGTTTTGTGCAGGGGGCGGGTGAGGGGTGAGGGGGCTGGTGTGGGCGCTGCTCTGTCCAGGTGGTGAGGACTGGACTCTTCACACTGTCTGATGTTCGGAGAACCGTTCACATACCAGTGTCTCCCTGGCCTCATGAGCAGCCAGGTGAGCCGCTGCTCTGCCCAAGGGTTGCTCCTGCTCCTCCCCCTCCTCCTCCTCCTCCTCCTGCTCCTCCTCCTCCTCAATGTGGGTGGCAGATGTGTATGGGGGTCTCCTCCAGCAGTGCCCTCTCTGTTGTTACCCTCTCTAATCGTGTGCAGGTGCCTGTGGTGCAGCACTGTGTTGTGGAGCTCCACGTGGCGGAGGTGGACAGCGTGCCTGGCGAGGCTGGTGATGTTGCTCATCCTCGGATGTAGTGGTGAATTCAGCCATGGCTCCCCCCATCCTGACAGTGTGACTTTCAGGGGGTCCGCAAAGTAGTTAAATATGTTTGAACAGAAGAATTTTGAGTGGAAAGTAAGAATTTTCAGTGCAAACACAGAGATCTCTCAGCCAGAACTTTGTCTGAACAGAGTGCCCTGTTGCAATAAATGACCTTTTCTCCCCATCTGCCAAAGAAGCATTTGCATCTCTCACTGGCTGACGGCTGAAACACGTCTGTTGCAACAAGGAGAGTTTCCCACAGCACGGGAAACACGCTGAGGATCCTTCAAAATCACTCCCTGCCTCAAAGTGGAGAAAATTATGTAGTTCAAGTCCTTAAACTATCTCAACAACTGTGTAAATGATCATCCCGCCGGCGTTAATTGCCGCTGGGACTCCCGCATTCTGGAGGCGCGCACCCACCCCCAACGCACTTGCAATTTGCCGGGGAAATCGAACCCCTGTCACTAATGACAGTTGTAGCTTTCCCACAACTGACATTAAACTGACATCATCAGTTCCCTCCTGCTCCAATAAATAAAGCTGCAAACTAAATGGGGAAACTGGAATCATTAGGTGTGCGTCACTCAACTGGGGAGACCCTGATTGCTGGGGTCTATCTCTGCCCTGGTCGTTAGTGTCTGTCTCTGGTCTGGTTGTTAGTGTCTGTCTCTGGTCTGGTTGTTAGTGTCAATCTCTGGTCTGGTTGTTAGTGTCTGTCTCTGGTCTGGTTGTTAGTGTCTGTCTCTGGTCTGGTTGTTAGTGTCTGCCTCTGGTCTGGTTATAAGTGTCTGTCTCTGGTCTGGTTGTTAATGTCTGCCTCTGGTCTGGTTATAAGTGTCGCTCTCTATTCTGGTTGCTGGTGTCTATCTCTACTCTGGTTGCTGGTGTCTGTCTCTGGTCTGGTTGTTAGTGTCTGTCTCTGGTCTGGTTGTTAGTGTCTGTCTCTGGTCTGGTTGTTAGTGTCTATCTCTGGTCTGGTTGTTAGTGTCTGTCTCTGGTCTGGTTGTTAGTGTCTGTCTCTGGTCTGGTTGTTAGTGTCTGTCTCTGGTCTGGTTGCTAGTGTCTGTCTCTGGTCTGGTCGTTAGAGTCTGTCTCTGGTCTGGTTGTTAGAGTCTGTCTCTGGTCTGGTTGTTAGTGTCTGTCTCTGGTCTGGTTGTTAGTATCCGTCTCTGGTCTGGTTATAAGTGTCTGTCTCTGGTCTGGTTGTTAATGTCTGCCTCTGGTCTGGTTATAAGTGTCGCTCTCTATTCTGGTTGCTGGTGTCTATCTCTACTCTGGTTGCTGGTGTCTGTCTCTGGTCTGGTTGTTAGTGTCTGTCTCTGGTCTGGTTGTTAGTGTCTGTCTCTGGTCTGGTTGTTAGTGTCTATCTCTGGTCTGGTTGTTAGTGTCTGTCTCTGGTCTGGTTGTTAGTGTCTGTCTCTGGTCTGGTTGTTAGTGTCTGTCTCTGGTCTGGTTGTTAGTGTCTGTCTCTGGTCTGGTTGTTAGTGTCTGTCTCTGGTCTGGTTGTTCGTGTCTGTCTCTGGTCTGGTTGTTAGTGTCTGTCTCTGGTCTGGTTATAAGTGTCTGTCTCTGGTCTGGTTGTTCGTGTCTGTCTCTGGTCTGGTTGTTAATGTCTGCCTCTGGTCTGGTTATAAGTGTCGCTCTCTATTCTGGTTGCTGGTGTCTGTCTCTGGTCTGGTTGTTAGTGTCTATCTCTGGTCTGGTTGTTAGTTTCTGTCTCTGGTCTGGTTGTTAGTGTCTGTCTCTGGTCTGGTTGTTAGTGTCTGTCTCTGGTCTGGTTATAAGTGTCTGTCTCTGGTCTGGTTGTTAGTGTCTGTCTCTGGTCTGCTGTTAGAGTCTGTCTCTAGTCTGGATATAAGTGTCTGTCTCTGGTCTGGTTGTTAGTGTCTGTCTCTGGTCTGGTTGTTAGTGTCTATCTCTGGTCTGGTTGTTAGTGTCTGTCTCTGGTCTGGTTGCTAGTGTCTGTCTCTGGTCTGGTTGCTAGTGTCTGTCTCTGGTCTGGTTGTTAGTGTCTGTCTCTGGTCTGGTTGCTAGTGTCTGTCTCTGGTCTGGTTGTTAGTGTCTGTCTCTGGTCTGGTTGCTAGTGTCTGTCTCTGGTCTGGTTGTTAGTGTCTATCTCTGGTCTGGTTGTTAGTGTCTGTCTCTGGTCTGGTTGCTAGTGTCTGTCTCTGGTCTGGTTGTTAGTGTCTGTCTCTGGTCTGGTTGCTAGTGTCTGTCTCTGGTCTGGTTGCTAGTGTCTGTCTCTGGTCTGGTTGTTAGTGTCTGTCTCTGGTCTGGTTGCTAGTGTCTGTCTCTGGTCTGGTTGTTAGTGTCTGTCTCTGGTCTGGTTGCTAGTGTCTGTCTCTGGTCTGGTTGTTAGTGTCTATCTCTGCTCTGATTGCTTGGGCCTACCTTCTCCCATCTGTCTCATGGCATAGTTGGCCTTCCAGTATAAAGTTGTGTGAGACACAGTAGCCAACAATAATGTTGGTTACCTTTGACCTTTGCCATGCTGTACTGCTGCAGATCTCGATTGGTCTAGGGACCTCTACATTTGCTTCAGGATGCCATGGTCCACTCCACCAAGGTTTTGGTAGTGGTATACTCCTCGTTATATTGTTCTTCAGGTCCGGTGCGTAGCTGCCTGAATAGAGTAAGCAGCCATGGCTGCCCCTGCCACCATCCATCCATCCATTCCCAGCCCTGAAAATAACAGTGGTACCTTGGGTTGGGTTAAACTGAACAAATCTGGACAGCTGCCAGGGCCGTAGGCATTTAATGCGTATGATTCCATGCCTATGGTCACAGACAACTGTACACCAGTCCAGTGGAAGCCCTTTCCCTTTGTGAAGAGTGTTAGGCTCCTACGGCTATCAATAATGTGCTGCACTTTGGGGAATACCAGTGCAGGATTCACTCAAGTTGCTGTGTGTTTTCCATGAGGAAATACATGAATTGATCGACAGGAGAACACAGGGCGTCTGTCCCCTTCACACTACAGGCTGCAGAACTTAGCAAATATCATCCGCTGTTACTTGGAAGGACCCAATAGCATCAATGTTCAATGCAGCTGTAACCTTCACAGCCACTGGCAGACTGGGCACCTAAAGTCCAAGTTCACAGCAATTGTCCTCTGCTGCTCCTCATCTCCCAGAACTTGTAAACACAAAGGGACTCTCAGAGGCTGTGGATTTAGGCTGGCAGGTATTATAAGAAACTGAACAGCAAAGATAAATGCACAGCAGATACCAGCAATGAGTCCAAATGAATCAGACCGCTTTAATCAGGAGGGTAGGGCCTCCCATGCACACAGAGAAATGCACACGAGTTCCTCCAATGGAACAGGCCATTTGGCCCAACCTGTCTATATCAATGTTTACCTGCTCGGAAGCAAATAGTCCTCATCACATTTACACACCCTGTCCCACTATCCCTTCAATCCCTTTTCCTACATCCACCTTCCAATCTCATCTTCAATGTCGACACTTTCTGCCTCAATCACTAACCCTGGAAGTGAATTCCACAGCCTCACAGCTCTCTGTGTGAAGAAGTTTCTCCTGCCCTTAGTTCTAATTCCCGTACATTTAATCTTGTATCTATGGCTCCTCATTCTAGGTGCAGACTGCTTCTATCTATCCTGTCCCATCCTTTCATAATTTTAAACACCTCTATTGTTAGTGTCTGTCTCTGGTCTGGTTGTTAGTGTCTGTCTCTGGTCTGGTTGTTAGTGTCTGTCTCTGGTCTGGTTGCTAGTGTCTGTCTCTGGTCTGGTTGCTAGTGTCTGTCTCTGGTCTGGTTGTTAGTGTCTGTCTCTGGTCTGGTTGTTAGTGTCTGTCTCTGGTCTGGTTGTTAGTGTCTGTCTCTGGTCTGGTTGTTAGTGTCTGTCTCTGGTCTGGTTGTTAGTGTCTGTCTCTGGTCTGGTTGTTAGTGTCTGTCTCTGGTCTGGTTGTTAGTGTCTGTCTCTGGTCTGGTTGTTAGTGTCTGTCTCTGGTCTGGTTGTTAGTGTCTGTCTCTGGTCTGGTTGTTAGTGTCTGTCTCTGGTCTGGTTGTTAGAGTCTATCTCTGGTCTGGTTGTTAGTTCCATAATCTTCTGTCATCTTTCTTCACATCTGTATTTCCTCATTCCTAGTGAATCTGTGTTATACCTTCTCGAAAGCCTCAACATCCTTCCTAGTGTGTAGAGCCCAATAGAAAGAAAGATAGAAAGAATTTGCATTTATATAGCACCTTTCACGACCTCAGGATGTCCCAAAGTGCTTTACAGTCAATACTACACACAGTACTCTAACTGAGGTCCTATTAAGTGCTCCTTTTACGCAGAGGCCAAGTCCTAGTGACATTATTTTTTGGGGTCCAGCTCTCAGTGTTTCTGGGAGGATTATGATGTGGGTGCCACTCCCAGTTGTGTTCCAGGTGTGGAGGCACACACCTGTATGTACAAGGTGGCTCCTTTTCCACTGTTGATGCACGGTGAAGTTTTGTAGGTGAGGCTTTGTGTAGGTTACCTGTACCAGTATTAACAGCACACTAAGTCAGGCCACATCAGGTGGCCTCTTCTTCACCACCATACCCCATACCTTGACCCATTTAATACAGTCTTTGTGGAGATGTGTTCTTTACAGTGTTATGCTTTGTATTCAATTATGTGCACTGAGAACTAGGGTAAGAATGAGAGATTTCATTTCAATTGTGACCTTAAAAGATGTTACTATTAGTAACGGGTTTTGCCATAAATGAGTATTAGTGTTTCCGGAGGCGATTGACTGTGAGGTAAGACTGAGGACCACAAGCTGTGATTCCTGATCCACTCTCAGATCTTTTCCCCGTGGAGTGTATTTTTAGTTCTCTGTCCTCGATTAACTGATGCATTCTGCCTTTTCCTCAGAAATGGAATGTTTTAAAGATATATTTTTCATAAAAGGATCTTAAGTCAATTGTACTGTTAATGTTCTGGCTATCTTTCTTACAGACCCCTACGGTTAATATCCTCAGGGAACTCTTACTAAGTGGTTCTCAATCCTTAAGAGGACACAACTGGGAAATAGGGACACAGAAGTGACCCAAAGGCACTCACATAAGTCTGACCGGAAATAATTATTCCAGCCTCCGGATTTTTTCGACAATACCCACCGGACTGAATTATTTCCAATGCAAATGAAAAACACACATTTAAGTAGAATTACTTTTTTGCATCAACAGCGAGAACTGCAGATTCCCATACAATAACATTTATATATATTTATATTCTTTAAATTCTTGTGTATGTACACACCCTCCTATTCACAAATCTCCCTTCCTGGTGTATTGATTTTTGGACCCATTGTTATGTCAACATTTAACGTCGGAACCGGTAATGTGAACATTTCCAGTGTAAACAGTTACTTGTCATGGCTTGCTGATCAACCAATCGAATCACTCAAAATGCTTTTTCGAAAAAAAATGTACATCATTTTTGTCTGTTACTAAAATTTATAACATTCAAAACAAGATTTTTAAACAAAAATTTAAAAAATTACATATTTCACAATAATATGGTTAAATGTACACATTGATTTGTTTTTGTGTGTTTTAATCCCTTCCTTAAAGTGTTTGTCTCAATAACCCCAAACTCCTGCCTCCGATCCCCTCTCAGCTTCACCCTGTGCTGAGCTAGGCTGCATTGCTTTCCTTCGCACGCACATGACTTCCAGTCTCTCAAACATCAAGCGGCCGTTCATTCTATTAGTGTTATCCCTCTGGGGAGGCGAGGAGAGTGCCACAACACATTTTCTCTCACAAACACTTGGCTGTCATCATTAAGTCTGCCGTTTGGAGACCATTTTTTAATGACACAGTCCATATATATTAGTACAATCGGAACTACTCACCAAGCCCTGAGCCCCTGAACCTGAGCAGGCTAAATTCATAAAAACACTAACTCTTTTCTAATTTTTGATGATTTACTATGCTCAAACTTGATGGGAATTGATATCAAGCTGTATTGGTAATCTGCAGTGTTTCTCCTGTCGGTGCTGATGAGCTGTGATGTTTATTGTCAGATTTTGTTCTCTGTCTCTTGAAAGGCACGCGGTGACTTTGAATACGAAAAGCCTTCGCGACTCTTCGCATATTAATAATTGAAGTTGTCATTTGTAACTATTTGTTGACGTTTAATTTCCTTGTTTTCTTCAAACATCTCCCAGACCCGGGTATCATTTTAAAACAGAGTGTGTCATATATCCTTTGTCTGAGATCATCTTGGGATTTGCCTAATCTCACCCTGTCAGTCAATTCTCACAGCGTCCAGTTTTATATTAACCAGAAATCCCTGAGAAAATTATTCACAGGTGCCACGCTGGAAAACAGCAGGGAATTTCCATAGAAAAAGGCTCCAACAATCACCCTCAAGATTTCCATTAATCTCCTGCTGGCATCTGTGCCTCTGCTGTGCTTTTTATGAACTAGCAAATCATTTGTAGCGACCGAGTCTGGAATCAATGTGGCTTTACACAGAATCACGGCACAATTTATGGCAGTTAGATCAGCAAAATCACCACCGTAAGTCGCAAATGTGCTGAATTCCTCATCCCCTAGAACACAATTTGCCTGAAGCATTCAATTCCAGTAAAACCCAGTCACCGCTCCCTCCGCTCGCAAATATACCAAAGATATATTTTATGACTGGCGTTTCTGATGATCTTTAAATGCTGTAATTCTAAACATTCAAAGCAAAATGGTTAAACTGTTCATCTCATCACAAAATCATCCCGTCCGCTCAGGATAGTCACAAATAGCGAATATCCGCTTCACAAATCAAAGGGAAGGCAGCAGAGTCATTGAACAGCTAATATACAGGACTGGAGCACAGTGGAGACTCTTTACTGCAGTGCAGCTCTCCTGTGGGTAATATATTTTCTTGGAATACATTATGCACAGGAATGTTATATCCCAGTAAAAAGGAGGGTGTTATTATATGTTACCCACAGACCTTTAAGGATGGATTTACACCAGTGTCGGGCTGCTAGCTGCAATTCCGCACCCGGCCAGGCTGAACCCACTTTACCCGCCTGACTGGACGTCCAGCCATGCTGCAGAGCAGAGCACTGGGTACTGAACCAGCAAACACAGAGCTCTCTCCCGACAGGTACAAACTTCAATATTGAGAGCGAGCAGGGGAGAATCCCTGCTTACTAAACATTTAAGTTGAGGTCAGGTGGGTTTAAAAAGTTCCCAGTTCGAACATTCTGTAAAACAGGCTGACAGCAGACTGGGCTTACACCTGGGGGGTGATTTTAGGGGGCAATTGCAGGTGAGTTCAGGGCAGGGGGGTTGGGGGGGCTCCGAAAATCGCGGAATTCCCATTCGAGTTTGGAAGCCGGCTCCAACCCACCGACTTCCGAGTTTCCCAGGGACCCACCTGTGTGCGCACGGGCGACCCGAAAACGGAAGTCCCGCCGGTAATTGAAGCCAGTGGGATGACAGTTAAAGAGACAAATAACCTCATTGAGGTATTTAAGGCACTTTACCTGTCACAGAGTGAGTGATTATAATAATTTTTAACTTACCCGGGCGGCTTGCCCACCGCTTCTGATTCACACCTGGTGAAACCAGACATGAAGGGCCGGATCAGGGAAAAAGAAACAAAATAAATTAAATAAAAAAACCACAAAATGCACTGACCTTTGCACCCTGCTCCGATGTCCGATCTCCCCCTCTTCACCCCCCTGATCTTCCCCGATCTTCCCCTTTCCCCCGATCTTCCCCCTCCCCCTCGATCTTCCCTCTCCCCCTCGATCTTCCCCTCTCCCCCACGATCTTCCCCCTCCCCCCGATCTTCCCCCTCCCCCGATCTTCCCCCTCCCCCGATCTTCCCCCTCCCTCGATCTTCCCCTCTCTCCCCCGATCTTCCCCTCTCCCCCCCGATATTCCCCTCTCCCCTCCCGATCTTCCTCTCTCCCCCCGATCTTCCCCTCTCCCCCTGATCTTCCCCTCTCCCCCTGATCTTCCCCCTCCCCTTCGATCTTCCCCTCTCCCCCTCGATCTTCCCACTCCCCCCGATCTTCCCCTCTCCCCCCCAATCTTCCACTCTCCTCCCCGATCTTCCCCTCTCCACCCCTGATCTTCCCCTCTCCCCCTCGATCTTCCCCTCTCCCCCTCGATCTTCCACTCTCGCCCCCCGATCTTCCCTCTCCTCCCGATCTCCCCCCTCCCCCTCGATCTTCCCCTCTCCCCCTCGATGTTCCCTCTCCCCCTCGATCTTGCCCTCTCCCCCCGATCTTCCACTCTCCTCCCCGATCTTCCCCACTCCCCCCGATCTTCCCCTCTCCCCCCCCCAATCTTCCCCTCTCCCCCCGATCTTCCCCTCTCCCCCCGATCTTCCACTCTCCCCCCCCGATCTTCCCCCTCCCCCCGACCTTCCCGTCTCCCCCTGATCTTCCCCTCTCCCCCCCCCAATCTTCCCCCTCCCCCCGATCTTCCCCTCTCCCCCCGATCTTCCACTCTCTCCCCCCGATCTTCCCCCTCCCCCCGACCTTCCCGTCTCCCCCTGATCTTCCCTCTCCTCCCCGATCTTCCCCCTCCCCCGATCTTCCCCTCTCCCCCCTCCGATCTTCCCGTCTCCCCCCCAATCTTCCCCTCTGCTTCCCGATCTTCCACTCTCCCCCCACCCCGGTCTTACATTCCATTGCTGGATGACGTCTCGCTCTCTCTCTTTCCCTCTCCCCCCACCCCTGTCACGTTGCAGCTCCTGACGGCAGCCGACCTGTCAGTCAGACTGGCTGCCGGGCGTGAAACCCGGAGAGGACATTAATCATCGTCAATCAACGTGCGATTGGGCTGGAAACGGTAAGTTTTGTTCATGTGGGTTTGCCACACGCACCTTCACCCCTCTGTCAACCCGCCACCATTGCAAAATCGAGCCCCTGGTGTTAAACTGAAGTGTTGTGAGACTACTGGCTCAGGTCAGGCCCTGTCCTCAGGGTCACACTGCAAGATCAGCAGCGGTGCAAAGTGGAAATTGCTGTATTGCTAGTCAACTAACAGATTCTGTATATTCCAGTCAGAGAGAGTGCATCACATGTTACTAGTGTATGTCCCGTATGTTGGTCACAGTGGGCCTGAGGAGATGGTGATTTATAACATGGACTCACTAAGCTCCAGCACTAACTGTCCTTCTCACTAGCAGCTGAGACAGAGATGTTTCCTCTAAAACGGGATTTCTTATTCCCCTCTCCCCAATCTCCCCCTCCCCTTCAACAGGTTCTCTCTCTCTATTCACACTAAAAGCTATTCCTCTTTATTTATCTCTCCAATTAAAAGGGTTTCTCTTTCTCTATCGACCTCTGAATATGCTGTCTTTCATTTTTTTCTCTCTCCTATTGACTCAAACAGAATGCATCTCTGTCTCCCTCTTTGCTTCTCCTCTCAAACAGCTTCCCAGGAGGGTCTTTCTCCCCTCTGCGGATAGTGCCTTTTACCCTTTCTGTTGCCCTACATTGCTGTCTGTCTCTCTCGCTGTCCCCTGACCCACAATGCTGCTGAAGTGAATGGTTAGCAGTTTTTACTTGGAAGGTGGACATCTGCTCACAGATTGCAGTTTGTTCCTCACCCTCTTCACCTTTAATTCCATTTTTCTCACTCTCCTTTTTATTTTGTCTCTTGCTCAAATCCCATCTCTCTCACTTCTCTCTTCCTCGCTCTCTCCTCCTTTACTAATTTTATTTTCTACTTTTTTTTAAATTCACTACATTATTCCCTAATTATTAAACAGATCCTGCAAAAAAATGTTAGATAGATGATGTTACTGAGAAATCATGGAGCAATTAGAGGTTTAAAATGTGTAATGATGTACACATTTACATGCAATTCACTAATGCCTCTCCTTTATCACATTGTTAACTGGAGGTCTTTGTTAAAAGCTCCACGATTCATGATTAGGCCCAGTTTCAAAATTATTTCAGGATTATTCAACATGTTGGAATAATTTGATTTGATATCCAATGAAGAGAATGGAAATGGGATTATTACAGAAATGATGCAAATCGAAGATTAATTCTACATGGACCGACAGATTAGAGAACAAACAATTTACAGAATGAATGGAGAAAATCTATAAATTAATAAAACTTGCTTCTGGGTGAAGCTTGCTGTTAAATGGAGGCGATAATGTTTTTGTTCTTCTGAAGGTCAGTGTGTGTGTACAGCACACTGCCTGACAGAGACTGGAATAGAATTTATTTCGTACTGGAAATATTACACATCATTTACAGAGTTTGCAAGCACTGGATATGTCAACTAAAATTCACTGAACACGTTTGTGATTTGCTGGGTCTGAGTGAGCATGACAATTCTCAGAGGCTGTACCTTCACATCAGCACAGAAAGTTACAGTGGAGAAACAGGTCAAGTGGGCACTGGTGCTTCTCGATCCACTGGTTGTAACTCGCACTGGGGGGTCCTGAGCTTGTGATAAAACACTAAACACTATATAAATGCAAGTTCATTCTCTCTAAACGTGAACCACCAAAACTAATCCACTCTCCTGCTCACTCCCTGTCCCCTTTAATATCCCACCCAGTCTAATCCCACTCTCCTGCTCACTCCTTGTACCCTTTAATATCCCACCCAGTCTAATCCCACTCTCCTGCTCACTCCTTGTACCCTTTAATATCCCACCCAGTCTAATCCCACTCTCCTGCTCACTCCTTGTACCCTTTAATATCCCACCCAGTCTAATCCCACTCTCCTGCTCACTCCTTGTACCCTTTAATATCCCACCCAGTCTAATCCCACTCTCCTGCTCACTCCTTGTACCCTTTAATATCCCACCCAGTCTAATCCCACTCTCCTGCTCACTCCTTGTACCCTTTAATATTCCACCCAGTCTAATCCCATTCTCCTGATCACTCCCTGTACCCTTTAATATCCCACCCAGTCTAATCCCATTCTCCTGATCACTCCCTGTACCCTTTAATATCCCACCCAGTCTATTCCCACTCTCCTGCTCACTCCCAGCACCCTTTAATATCCCACCCAGTCTAATCCCATTCTCCTGATCACTCCCTGTACCCTTTAATATCCCACCCAGTCTAATTCCACTCTCCTGCTCACTCCTTGTACCCTTTAATATCCCACCCAGTCTAATCCCACTCTCCTGATCACTCCCTGTACCCTTTAATATCCCACCTATTCTAATCACATACCCTGTTCACTCCTCATATTCACTTTTACAATGATTATCTTTTGAAAGTATTTTTGAAAATATTTCCATGGCAGAGAATTCCACATTTTTACAACCCTCGGCATATTTGTTTTCTGACCTCCCCTTTAATTCCTTTAATAATTAGTTTAAATTTATGGCCACTCATTGCCATATCACTGATCAATGGAGACAGTCTCTCACTACTGATCCTAGAATAACCCTTCATACTCTTTGAAAATCTCGATCAGGTAACCTTTCAACTTTTTCAGACCACTGAGAAAATCCCGAACTTCTGATGTCTCTTTTCATAGTTGTAATCCCTCATCCCTGGTCACCCCCATTGAATCCACATTGTCCCTTTCCCATTGCTTTTATAACCTTTCTATAATGGTGGGGTGGGAGGGGGGACACAATGCTCCAACTGCAACCTGAGGGGAACATTCCCTTCCTCTTTTTGTATCCAATGCCGTTAAGTACAAGACCAAGGATTCCACTTGTCTTTTTATGGCCTTATCGCCTTGTGCTGCCACCTTTAATGACCTGCACATCTGCCCCAAGGTCTCTCTATTCTATCTAAAATCTCACTTTTTAAGCAGTAGTTCATAGGAAACACAGGAAACATAGGAATATAGGTACAGGAGTAGGCCATTCAGCCCCTCGTGCCTGCTCCACCATTTGATAAGATCATGGCTGATCTGTGATCTAACTCCATATACCTGCCTTTGGCCCATATCCCTTAATACCTTTGGTTGCCAAAAAGCTATCTATCTCAGATTTAAATTTAGCAATTGAGCTAATTTCATTTTCCTACTCTTACTCCCAAAATGTACGACTCACATTTTTCAACATTGAACTGCATCTGCCCCCTATCTGCCCATCCTGCCACTCTATTTACATCCTCCTGAAGTCCTTTACCCTCCTCGTCACAATATGCCGTATTCACCAATTTAGTGTCATCAGCAAATTTCAGGATTCTGCTCTCTAATCCTAAATCCAGAATAGTTCTGTATAAAGTGAATAAGAACTGTCCCAACACAGGTCCCTGTGGAGACTCACTCACCAAAGTTTCCCAGTCCAATAAACTTCCTTCTGTATCCAGCATATCCGGGTCCTACCAAGTTTGCAGCCATTCTGCTAACTCCTGCCGGAGTTACGAGCAGCATTGTTGGGCGGGAGGGGGGCAGGGTCCAGTAGTACTGGGAGGAGGGTCCTAGGCTTCTGGGAACACTGGAGAGGGATGTTATGATGTGAAGGATGTGATAACAGGACATTGAGAAAATATCAACGGGATTAGACAAAGTCAACATGGATTTATGAAAGGGAAATCATGTTTGACAAACCAACTGGAGTTTTTTGAGGATGTAACTGATAGAATAGATAAGGGAGAACCAGTGGATGTGGTTTATTTGGATTTTCAGAAGGCCTTTGATAAAGTCCCACATAAGAGGTTAGTGTGCAAAATTAAAGCACATGGGATTGGTGGTAATATACTGGCATGGGTTGAAAATTGCTTAACAGAGGGTAGGAATAAATGGGTCTCTTTCGCGGTGGCAGGCAGTGACTAGTGGGGTACCGCAGGGATCAGTGCTTGGGCCCCAGCTATTCACAATATATATCAATGATTTGGATGAGGGAACCAAATGTAATATTTACAAGTTTGCTGATGACACAAAACTAGGTGGGAATGTGAGTTGTGAGGAGGATGCAAAGAGGCTTCAAGGGGATATAGACAAGTTGAGTGAGTGGGCAAATACATGGCAGATGCAGTATAATGTGGATAAATGTGAAGTTATCCACTTCGGAAGGAAAAACAGAAAGGCAGAGTATTATTTAAATGGTGATAGATTGGGGAATGTTGATGTACAAAGGGACCTGGGTGTCCTTGTACACCAGTCACTGAAAGCAAACATGCAGGTGCAGCAAGCAGTTTGGAAGGCAAATGGTATGTTGGCCTTCATCGCAAGAGGATTTGAGTGGAGGGCAATTAGGGATGGGCAATAAATGCTGGCCTTGCCAGCGACACCCACATCCCATGAATGAATAAAAAAAAAGGAGCAAGGATGTCTTACTGCAGTTGTACAGGGCCTTGGTGAGATCACACCTGGAGTATTGTGTGCAGTTTTGGTCTCCTTACCTAAGAAAGGATATATTTGCCATAGAGGGAGTGCAGTGAAGGTTCACCAGACTGATTCCTGGGATGACAGGACTGTCATATGAGGAGAGATTGAGTCGACTCAGCCTGTATTCACTCAAATTTAGAAGAATGAGAGGGGATCTCATTGAAAAGTTCTGACAGGACGAAACAGACTGGATGCAGGGAGGATGTTTCCCCTGGCTGGGGGGTCCAGAACGAGGGGTCACAGTCTCAGGATATGGGGAAGGATATTTAGGACTGAGATGAGGAGAAATTTCTTCACTCAGAGGGTGGTGAACCTGTGGAATTCTCTACCACAGAAGGCTGTGGAGACCAAGTCACTGAATATATTTAAGAAGGAGCTGGATAGATTTCTAGACACAAAAGGCATCAAAGGGAATGGGGAGAGAGCGGGAATATGGTATTGAGATAGAGGATCAACCAAGATCATATTGAATGGTGGAGCAGGCTCGAAGGGCCGAATAGCCTACTCCTGCTCCTATTTTCTATGTTTCTATGTTATTGAAAGACTAGGGCAGGTCCTGGGATTTGGGATAATGGGCGGTGGGATCCTGGAATTTGGGAGCAATGGGGAGGGAGAGCTGATGGACTAGGAGCCTTGCAGCAGTAGTTGGATCAGGGAGCACTGGGAAAGCAGTCTGGAGGTTTGTTAGAACTCGGAGGGTGTCTCAGGATCTGGGAGTGGAGGAAGCCGAGGGACGGGAGTTCTCGGGTCCAAGGGGACGAGCCGCACTGCCCGAGCCGCACTGCCCGATATTGCAGCAACCCAGACACCTCGCTATAACCCTGCCGGAGATCGCGGTTAAATTCGGCCTCTCTGCCTTGGGTCTGTGTTGTTGATGAGAAGATTTTCTGTAGAATGCAAATGTTGGCCTTTATGCACACAGGTGGGACACAGAAATTTGCATGGTGTGACTCTGAGTGGACTGGTGCAGTGCAGGCACAGAAAGCACAGAGAACACCATCAGTGCTTCTCCCGTGGCATTGCTCATAATATAGAAGAGGATGTAAAGTATTCACATATGAATGTATTTTTATGGTTTGTTCTGTATCTGTTTGCTTTTCAAGTTTGCTGTCTGTCTCTCTCTCTCTATCTGTTTCACTCTCTCTCTCTCTCTCTGTCTGATTCTGTCTGTCTGTCTTTCTGTCTGTCTCTTTGTCTCTCTCTCTCTCTGTCTCTCTCTCCATCTGTGTGTCTCTCTCTCACACTCTCTGTCTCACCTTCTCTCTGTCTCTCTGTCTCTGTCTCTGTCTCTCTCTCTGTCTCTGTCTCTCTCTCCGTCTCTGTCCCTCTCTCTCACACTCTTTGTCTCTCTGTCAAGAGCAGGAGGGGATAAAGCCCGAGAGTAGAGTGAGAGTGAGAGGCCGTGCGGGGGTGGGAGTGACGAGAGTAGAGTGAGAGTGGGAGGCCGTGCGGGGGTGGGAGAGACGAGAGTAGAGTGAGAGTGGGAGACCGTGCGGGGGTGGGAGACACGAGAGTAGAGTGAGAGTGGGAGGCCGTGAGATGGTCGGAGACACGAGAGTAGAGTGAGAGTGGGAGGCCATGTGGGGGTGGGAGAGACGAGAGTAGAGTGAGAGTGGGAGGCCGTGCGGGGGTGGGAGAGACGAGAGCAGAGTGAGAGTGGGAGGCCGTGCGGGGGTGGGAGAGACGAGAGTAGAGTGAGAGTGGGAGGGCGTGCGGGGGTGGGAGTGACGAGAGTAGAGTGAGAGTGGGAGGCCGTGCGGGGGTGGGAGAGACGAGAGTAGAGTGAGAGTGAGAGGCCGTGTGGGGGTGGGAGAGACGAGAGTAGAGTGAGAGTGGGAGGCCGTGAGATGGTCGGAGACACGAGAGTAGAGTGAGAGTGGGAGGCCATGTGGGGGTGGGAGAGACGAGAGTAGAGTGAGAGTGGGAGGCCGTGCGGGGGTGGGAGTGACGAGAGTAGAGTGAGAGTGGGAGGCCGTGCGGGGGTGGGAGAGACGAGAGCAGAGTGAGAGTGGGAGGCCGTGCGGGGGTGGGAGAGACGAGAGTAGAGTGAGAGTGGGAGGCCGTGCGGGGGTGGGAGAGACGAGAGCAGAGTGAGAGTGGGAGGCCGTGCGGGGGTGGGAGAGACGAGAGTAGAGTGAGAGTGGGAGGGCGTGCGGGGGTGGGAGTGACGAGAGTAGAGTGAGAGTGGGAGGCCGTGCGGGGGTGGGAGAGACGAGAGTAGAGTGAGAGTGAGAGGCCGTGTGGGGGTGGGAGAGACGAGAGTAGAGTGAGAGTGGGAGGCCGTGCGGGGGTGGGAGAGACGAGAGTAGAGTGAGAGTGGGAGGCCGTGTGGGGGTGGGAGTGACGAGAGTGGAGTGAGAGTGGGAAGCCGTGTGGGGGTGGGAGATACGAGAGTAGAGTGAGAGTGGGAGGCCGTGTGGGGGTGGGAGTGACGAGAGTAGAGTAAGAGTGAGAGGCCGTGCGGGGGTGGGAGATACGAGAGTAGAGTGAGAGTGAGAGGCTGTGCGGGGGTGGGAGAGACGAGACTAGAGTGAGAGTGGGAGGTCGTGTGGGGGTGGGAGATACGAGAGTAGAGTGAGAGTGGGAGGCCGTGCGGTGGTGGGAGATTCGAGAGTAGAGTGAGAGTGAGAGGCCATGTGGGGGTGGGAGAGACGAGAGCAGAGTGAGAGTGGGAGGCCGTGTAGGGGTGGGAGTGACGAGAGTAGAGTGAGAGTGGGAGGCCGTGTGGGGGTGGGAGTGACGAGAGTAGAGTGAGAGTGGGAGGCCGTGTGGGGTTGGGAGAGACGAGAGTGGAGTGAGAGTGGGAGGCCGTGCGGGGGTGGGAGTGACGAGAGTAGAGTGAGAGTGGGAGGCCGTGCGGGGGTGGGAGTGACGAGAGTAGAGTGAGAGTGGGAGGCCGTGCGGGGGAGGGAGTGACGAGAGTAGAGTGAGAGTGGGAGGCCGTGCGGGGGTGGGAGTGACGAGAGCAGAGTGAGAGTGGGAGGCCGTGCGGGGGTGGGAGAGACGAGAGTAGAGTGAGAGTGGGAGGGCGTGCGGGGGTGGGAGTGACGAGAGTAGAGTGAGAGTGGGAGGCCGTGCGGGGGTGGGAGAGACGAGAGCAGAGTGAGAGTGGGAGGCCGTGCGGGGGTGGGAGAGACGAGAGTAGAGTGAGAGTGAGAGGCCGTGTGGGGGTGGGAGAGACGAGAGTAGAGTGAGAGTGGGAGGCCGTGAGATGGTCGGAGACACGAGAGTAGAGTGAGAGTGGGAGGCCATGTGGGGGTGGGAGAGACGAGAGTAGAGTGAGAGTGGGAGGCCGTGCGGGGGTGGGAGTGACGAGAGTAGAGTGAGAGTGGGAGGCCGTGCGGGGGTGGGAGAGACGAGAGCAGAGTGAGAGTGGGAGGCCGTGCGGGGGTGGGAGAGACGAGAGTAGAGTGAGAGTGGGAGGCCGTGCGGGGGTGGGAGAGACGAGAGCAGAGTGAGAGTGGGAGGCCGTGCGGGGGTGGGAGTGACGAGAGTAGAGTGAGAGTGGGAGGCCGTGCGGGGGTGGGAGAGACGAGAGTAGAGTGAGAGTGAGAGGCCGTGCGGGGGTGGGAGTGACGAGAGTAGAGTGAGAGTGGGAGGCCGTGCGGGGGTGGGAGAGACGAGAGTAGAGTGAGAGTGAGAGGCCGTGCGGGGGTGGGAGTGACGAGAGTAGAGTGAGAGTGGGAGGCCGTGTGGGGGTGGGAGAGACGAGAGTAGAGTGAGAGTGGGAGGCCGTGCGGGGGTGGGAGAGACGAGAGTAGAGTGAGAGTGGGAGGCCGTGTGGGGGTGGGAGTGACGAGAGTGGAGTGAGAGTGGGAAGCCGTGCGGGGGTGGGAGATACGAGAGTAGAGTGAGAGTGAGAGGCCGTGCGGGGGTGGGAGAGACGAGACTAGAGTGAGAGTGGGAGGTCGTGTGGGGGTGGGAGATACGAGAGTAGAGTGAGAGTGGGAGGCCGTGTGGGGGTGGGAGTGACGAGAGTAGAGTGAGAGTGAGAGGCCGTGCGGGGGTGGGAGATACGAGAGTAGAGTGAGAGTGAGAGGCCGTGCGGGGGTGGGAGAGACGAGAGTAGAGTGATAGTGGGAGGCCGTGCGGTGGTGGGAGATTCGAGAGTAGACTGAGAGTGAGAGGCCATGTGGGGGTGGGAGAGACGAGAGCAGAGTGAGAGTGGGAGGCCGTGTAGGGGTGGGAGTGACGAGAGTAGAGTGAGAGTGGGAGGCCGTGTGGGGGTGGGAGTGACGAGAGTAGAGTGAGAGTGGGAGGCCGTGTGGGGTTGGGAGAGACGAGAGTGGAGTGAGAGTGGGAGGCCGTGCGGGGGTGGGAGTGACGAGAGTAGAGTGAGAGTGGGAGGCCGTGCGGGGGTGGCAGTGACGAGAGTAGAGTGAGAGTGGGTGGCCGTGTGGGGGTGGGAGTGACGAGAGTGGAGTGAGAGTGGGAGGCCGTGTGGGGGTGGGAGTGACGAGAGTGGAGTGAGAGTGGGAGGCCGTGTGGGGGTGGGAGTGACGAGAGTAGAGTGAGAGTGGGAGGCCGTGCGGGGGTGGGAGTGACGAGAGTAGAGTGAGAGTGAGAGGCCGTGTGGGGGTGGGAGTGACGAGAGTCGAGTGAGAGTGAGAGGCCGTGCGGGGGTGGGAGTGACGAGAGTAGAGTGAGAGTGAGAGGCCGTGCGGGGGTGGGAGTGACGAGAGTGGAGTGAGAGTGGGAGGCCGTGCGGGGGTGGGAGTGACGAGAGTGGAGTGAGAGTGAGAGGCCGTGCGGGGGTGGGAGTGACAAGAGTCGAGTGAGAGTGAGAGGCCGTGCGGGGGTGGGAGTGCCGAGAGTAGAGTGAGAGTGAGAGGCCGTGCGGGGGTGGGAGTGACGAGAGTAGAGTGAGAGTGGGAGGCCGTGTCGGGGTGGGAGTGACGAGAGTAGAGTGAGAGTGGGAGGCCGTGCGGGGGTGGGAGTGACGAGAGTAGAGTGAGAGTGGGAGGCCGTGTCGGGGTGGGAGTGACGAGAGTGGAGTGAGAGTGGGAGGCCGTGCGGGGGTGGGAGTGACGAGAGTAGAGTGAGAGTGGGAGGCCGTGTCGGGGTGGGAGTGACGAGAGTAGAGTGAGAGTGGGAGGCCGTGTCGGGGTGGGAGTGACGAGAGTAGAGTGAGAGTGGGAGGCCGTGCGGGGGTGGGAGTGACGAGAGTAGAGTGAGAGTGAGAGGCCGTGCGGGGGTGGGAGTGACGAGAGTAGAGTGAGAGTGAGAGGCCGTGTGGGGGTGGGAGTGACGAGAGTAGAGTGAGAGTGGGAGGCCGTGCGGGGGTGGGAGTGACGAGAGTAGAGTGAGAGTGGGAGGCCGTGCGGGGGTGGGAGTGACGAGAGTAGAGTGAGAGTGGGAGGCCGTGTGGGGGTGGGAGTGACGAGAGTGGAGTGAGAGTGAGAGGCCGTGCGGGGGTGGGAGTGACGAGAGTGGAGTGAGAGTGAGAGGCCGTGTGGGGGTGGGAGTGACGAGAGTAGAGTGAGAGTGAGAGGCCGTGCGGGGGTGGGAGTGACGAGAGTAGAGTGAGAGTGGTAGGCCGTGTCGGGGTGGGAGTGACGAGAGTAGAGTGAGAGTGAGAGGCCGTGTGGGGGTGGGAGTGACGAGAGTAGAGTGAGAGTGGTAGGCCGTGTCGGGGTGGGAGTGACGAGAGTAGAGTGAGAGTGAGAGGCCGTGCGGGGGTGGGAGTGACGAGAGTAGAGTGAGAGTGAGAGGCCGTGTCGGGGTGGGAGTGACGAGAGTAGAGTGAGAGTGGTAGGCCGTGTCGGGGTGGGAGTGACGAGAGTAGAGTGAGAGTGAGAGGCCGTGCGGGGGTGGGAGTGACGAGAGTAGAGTGAGAGTGGGAGGCCGTGCGGGGGTGGGAGTGACGAGAGTAGAGTGAGAGTGAGAGTGAGAGGCCGTGCGGGGGTGGGAGAGATGAGAAATTGAAATATTGACATCACAGGACAGCAGGTCGGTGATTGGTTGCTGAGTATTGCTGCCTTTTTCTCTCCAAGTTCGGGCGGGGGTTTAACTGAGAAATTAAATCAATAACTTTAACTCGATGAATTAATTAGTTAATAAAATTAAGAATAGCGAGTGATTAAAAACTCTATGAAGTATATAAATAAATTCTGGTTCGACCAGCTCTGGCCGGGCAGGTGTTGTGCGGTAACTGCAGTGTGTGGGAGTCTGTGGAGAGCAGTGAGATTCCCGGTAACCACATCTGCAGGAAGTGTCTGCAACTCGAGTTGTTGAGCTGGAGTCTGAGCTACAGACATTGCGATGTATCCGGGAGGGGGAGAGTTACCTGGACACTTTGATCCAAGAGGCAGTCACACCCCTTAGATTAGGTCGTAGTTTAGATTTGGTCAGTGGTCAGTGATGGGAGGGTGTGACTGCGAGTCAGGCAGGTACGGGGACCCAGGATGCAGTGATGGAGGAGCCTCAGCCTTTGACCTTGTCCAAAGGTACGAGGTACTTGCTGCCTGAATGGATGAGAACAAAAACTGCAGGGAGGATGGGCAAACTGACCACAGCACCGTGGTACAGGAGGCCATTCAAGTGAGGGGAGTAAAAATGAATGTGGTCGTGGTAGGGGATGGTATAGTCAGGGGGATCGATACTGTTCTCTGCACCATGACCGGGAATCCCGAAGGCTGTGTTGCCTGCCCGGTGCCAGGGTTAAGGACATCTCCTCACGGCTGGAAAAGAACTTGGAGCATGAGGGGGAGGATCCAGTTGTTGTGGTCCACGTAGGAACCAATGAAATAGGTAGAACTAAGAATGAGGTTCTGCTGAGACAGTTTGAGGAGTTAGGGTCTAAATTAATAAGCAGAACCTCAAAGGTAATAATCTCTGGATTACTTCCTGAGTCATGTGCAAATTGGCATCGGGACAAACAGATCAGAGAGTTAAATGTGTGGGTCAAAGAGTGGTGTGGGAGACAGGGGGTTTGATTCATGGGGCACTGGCACCAGTGCTGGGGAAAGAGGGAGCTGTTCTGATGGGACGGGCTCCATTTAAACCGGGCTGGGACCAGTCTCCTGGTGAATCGAATATCTAGGGCTGTAGACAGGGCTTTAAACTAAAAAGAGGGGAAGGGGTCAGATGAGGGGAAATTTAAAAATCTAATGAGGAAAGTCAAGGCAACAGAGCAGTGTAGTGATTTGGGTAAAGATAAACAGAGTGTGGCAGGAAGGGACAGAGAGATTACCAATAATAGTGCAACAACAAGTAAGGTCAAAGGAGGAAAAAATGGTAAAAAGTCAAAATTAAAGGCTCTTTATCTGAACGCACGGAGCATTCGTAACAAGATAGATGAATTAATTGCACAAATAGAGATAAATGGGTTTGACCTAATAGCCATTACAGAGACAAGGTTACAAAGTGACCAAGGAACTAAATATTCCAGGATACATGACATTTAGAAACAGGCAGAATGGAAAATACTAATAAAGGATGGACATAAAGACAGCGCTAAGAATGGACCTGGGCTCAGAAGATCAGGAAGTAGAATCAGTCTGGGTGGAAATAAGAAGTAACAAGGAGTAGTTTATAGGCCCCCTAATAGTAGCAATACCATTGGACAGAGTATTAATCATGAAATAATAGGAGCTTGTAACAAAGGTAATGTAGTCATCGTGGGGGACTTTAATCTTTATATAGACTGGGCAAATCAAATTGGCAAAGGTAGTTTGGAGAACGAGTTCATGGAATGTATTCGAGACAGTTTCCTAGAGCAAAACATCATGGAACCAAGCAGGGAACAGGCTTATTTAGATCTTGTATTGTGTAATGAGACACGGTTAATTAGTAATCTCACAATAAGAGACCCTCTGGGGAAGAGTGATCATAATATAATAGAATTTCACATTGAGTTTGAAAGTAACGCACTTAAGTCAGAAACTAGAGTCTTAAACTTAGATAAAGCCAATTACATGGGTATAAGGGGTGAGTTGTCAAAGATATATTGGGAAATTAAATTAAAGGGTTTGACAGTTGAAAAGCAATGGCAAACATTTAAAGAAATATTTCAATATTCTCAACAAATATACATTCCATTGAGAAATAAAAACTGCCATGGGAAAAGTGATCCACCTGTGGCTAACTAAAGAAGTTAAGGAGAGTATTAGAATGAAAGAAGAGGCCTATAATGTTGCCAAGAAAAGTAATAATCCTGGGGATTGGGAGAGTTTTAGAAACCAGCAAAGGACGACCAAAAAACTGATAAAAAGGGAGAAAATAGAATATGAAAGTAAACTAGCAAGAAATATAAAAATAGATTATAAGAGCTTCTACAAGTATGTAAAAAGGGAGAGAGTAGCAAAAGTAAATGTTGGTCCCTTAGAGGCTGAGACAGGAGAAATTATAATGGGGAATCAGGAAATGGAAGATATGTTAAAAATATTTTGTATCTGTCTTCACAGTAGAAGACACTAACAACAGCCGTTCGGACTCAGGGTGAGCAACTTCCTATCGTCTTAAACAGGCAGGCAGATACACTGGCACTGGCCTTACAAGGCTTCACACATGTCCTCCAAACTGTTGTCCAGCAGGGTGGTAGGAGTGATATGGGCCTGGCCCAGGAGAGAGATGATGGTGAAAGGGAACATGGAAGTGGGGACGCCACTCAAAGTGCTCCCACATCTCACCCGTTGCCCCCCTCTCAACCAGTACCTGCAATGCTGCCCCCTCTCCAGGTGGTCAAGTCTGCCCCTGCACAGGTGCAGGTGGAGCAGTCTTTGGAGGGGCCCTCACGGGCACCGAAACCCAGAGGGCATCGGCCCAAAGCATCTAATCGGTCAGGGCATGAACAAGAGCAACCTGCCACTACCTCTGCTGCAGCCACAGGGGAGGCACACGTGGGAGTAATAGGAAGCGAAAGGCGAAGGTTTTGTGAGCACAAAGGGGATGCAAAAATTGTTTGACGGTTTGTCATGTTTTTTATTTATATTTGATTTTTGTTAATGGCACATTAAATATTATTATTGTCACCACTACGGTCACGTCTTGGCCATTCTTGACTGGCTTGTGGAATAAGTCCCTTTCATGAGGTTCACCATGAACACCCACACTTGATGCCACCCATTGGGTCACTCTACAGTGGGTGTATGTGTAGGTGCCAGACTATTTTGTGCAGGGGGCGGGGGAAGGGGCTGGTGTGGGCGCTGCCCTGTCCAGGTGGTGAGGTCTGGACTCTTCACACTGTCTGATGTTAGGAGATCCGTTGTCATATCAGTGACTCCCTAGCCTCATGTGCAGCCAGGTGAGCCGTTGTTCTGCCCATGGATTGCTCCTCCTCCTCCGCCTCCTCCTCCTCCTCCTCCGCCTCCTCCTCCGCCTCCTCCTCCTCCTCCGCCTCCTCCTCCTCCTCCTCCGCCTCCTCCTCCTCCTCCTCCGCTTCCTCCTCCTCCTCAATTTCGGTGGCAGATGTGGATGGGGCCACCTCCAGCGGCACCCCTCTCTGTTGTGCCATGTGGTTCCAGGCATAACAGACGACTATAATGCGTCCCACTCTGTCTGGTGCGTATTGAAGCTCTCCCCCAGAACGATCAAGGCACCTGAAGCGCATCTTGAGCAGCCCTATAGCATGCTCAATTGTAGACCTGGTAGCGATGTGGCTGTCGTTATATCGATGCTGTTGCTCAGTGGTGGGGTTCCTCAGAGGTGTCATGAGCCACGTGTGCAGGGGGTATCCCTTGTCCCCGAGGAGCCAGCCCTTGTGGGTGTTGGGTGCGTGGAAGAGGGGCGGGATGTTGGACTCCCTGAGGATGAAGGAATCGTGACAGCTGCCAGGGAATCTGGCGCACACGTGAAGGAATCTCTTGTGGTGGTCACAGATGAGCTGAGTGTTGATGGAGTGATAGCCCTTCCTGTTGATGAACAGTCCTGGCTCGTGTGGAGGTGCTCGTATTGCTATATGGGTGCAATCGATTACACCCTGCACCCGTGGGAAGCCAGCCACAGAGTGGAATCCCACTGCCCTCTCCGTCTGGCTGAGGTCATCCATGGGGAAGTTGACGTAGTGCGAGGCCCTGTGAAACAAGCCGTCGGTGACCTGCCTTATGCACTTTTGTGCAGACGACTGAGAGACCCCGGTGATGTCCCCGGTGGCACCCTGGAATGACCCGGAGGTGAAGAAGTTGAGGGCAGTGGTGACTTTGACAGTGACAGGTAAGAAGATGCTGCTCGGGCCCAGCTGGGAGCAGCTCGGCATGAAGGAGGCTGCAGATGTCTGTGACTACCTGGCGACTGACTCTGAGCCTCCGTATGCACTGCTCCTCAGAGAGGTCCAGGAAGCTGAGCCTCGGTCTGTAGACCCTGTGACGAGGGTAGTGCCTCCTGCGACGTCACTCTCTCTGTTGTTGCCCTCCATGCTGTTGTGCAGGTGCCTGTGGCGCAGCACTGTGTTGTGGAGCTCCACGTGGCGGAGGTGGACGCCGTGCCTGGCGAGGCTGGTGATGTTGCTCGTCCTCGGATGAAGTGATGAATGCAGCCATGGTGACCCCCATCCTGACGGTGTGAGTTTGAGGGGGTCCACAAAGTAGTTAAATATGTTTGAACAGTAGAGTTTAGGGTATAAATTAATAATTTTGAGTGGAAAGACAAAGGTCTTGCAGCTAAAACTTTGTCTGAAGTGACAGAGTGCCCTGCTGCAATAAATGAGGTTTTCCCCCCAACTGTCAAATAATCCTTTGCATCTCCCACTGGCTGACGGCTGAAACACGTCTGCTCCAACAGGGAGTGTTTCCCACAGCACGGGAAACACGCTGAGGATCCTTCAAAATTGCACCCCTGCCAAAATCTCCACTCAATGAGGTCTGTCAAGTACCTCAAGTATGTAACTAACTGTGTAAAGCAGCATCTCGCCGGCTTTAATTGCCGGTGGGAGTCCCGCATGCAGGAGCTGCGCACACCCGAACACGTCACTGGGGAACCCGGAAGTCAGCGGGTTGGAGCCGGGCTCCGATCTCGCTCCGGGATTCCGCCATTTTAGGAGCCCCCCCCCCCCCAAAGCACCCGCTCCGCCATCCGAAAATCAGCCCCATTAAGTGGGTAAGAAGGTGGCAGATGGAGTATAATGTGGGGAAATGTGAGGTTATTCACTTTGGTAGGAAGAATAGAAAAACAGAATATTTTTTAAATGGTGAGAAACTATTAAATGTTGGTGTTCAGAGAGACTTGGGTGTCCTCGTACAAGAAACACAAAAGGTTTGTATGCAGGTACAGCAAGCAATTAGGAAAGCAAATGGCATGTTGGCCTTTATTGCAAAGGGGTTGGAGTACAAGAGTAAGGAAGTCTCACTATAGCTGTACAAGGCTTTAGTGAGACCTCAACTGGAGTACAGTTTTGGTCTCCTTATCTAAGGAAGAATATACTTGCGTTAGAGGCGGTGCAACAAAGGTTCACTGGATTAATTCCTGGGATGAGAGGGTTGTCCTATGAGGAGAGATTGAGTAGAATGGACCTATACTCTCTGGAGTTAGAAGAATGAGAGGTGATCTCATTGAAACATATAAGATTATGAAGGGACTTGACAGGATAGATGCTGAAAGGTTGTTTCCCCTGGCTGGAGAGTCTAGAACTAGGGGGCATAGTCTCAGGATAAGGAGTCGGCCATTCACGACTGAGATGAGGAGGAATTTCTTCACTCAGAGGGTTGTGAATCTTTGGAATTCTCTACCCCAGAGGACTGTGAATGCTGAGTCATTGAATATATTCAAGACTGAGATAGATAGATTCTTGGACTGTAGGGGATTCAAGGTATATGGGAATCAGGCAGGAAAGTGGAGTTGAGGTCGAAGATCAGCCATGATCTGATTGAATGGTGGAGCAGGCTCGAGGGGCTGTATGGCCTACTCCTGCTCCAATTTCTTATGTTCTTATGTCTCTGCCTCTCTCTGTCTCTCTCTCGCTCTCCTCTTTTGTCTCTATCTCTATATGCTATTGTACTTGTACCTTGTTTATCCTCATGTTGCTCTCAGTTTTTCTCTTTTTCTATTTCTCTCTCCATCTTTCTCCTTTTTTTAGGTGTCAGCAATAGCTCAGTGGGTATCACTCTTGCCTCTGATTCAGAAGGTTGTGGTTTCAAGTCCCACTCCAGAGACTTGAGCACAAAATCTAGGCTGACAGTACCAGGGGAGTGCTGCACTGTCGGAGGTGTAGTCTTTCAGATGAGCCGTTAAACCAAGGCCCCGTCTACCCTCTCAGGTTGATATAAAAGATCCCATGACACTATTCAAAGAAGAGCAGGGGAGTTCTCCCTGTTGTCCTGGCCAATACTTATCCCACAACCACATCTGCCATATCTGCAGTAAATGTCTCTGGCTTGAGACACTCCGGCTCAGGGTCTTTGAGCTGGAGTTCGAGTGAGAGACACTTCGACACTTGAGGAAGGTGGAGGATTATCTGGACAGTTTTCTCCAGAATCCAGTCACACCTCAGAGCTTAGCACAGGTACAGGAGGGGGAGAGTGTGACTGGTCGTCAGTAGGATGGTGGGAACAAGGGGAGATAGAGGAGGAGGTCCCACAGACACTAGTCCTGTCCAACAGGTACAATGCACTTGATAAGGACAAGGAAAAAGACTGTGGGAAGGACAGCCAGAATGCTGATCCAGGAGGAGGAGGCTGTCCAAGGAGAGGAGGTGCAGAATGGAAAGGTGGTTGTTCCAGGAGATTCGATAATTAGAGGGCTAGATATGATTCTTCGCAGTCAGGGTGGAGAGTCCCGAAGGGTGGGTTGCCCAACTGGTGCCACGGTAAGTGATGTCTGGAAAAGAACCTGGAGGGGGAGGGGGCGGGGGAGGGTCCAGTTGTTGTGATCCACGTTGGAACCAATGATGTAGGAAAGAATAGGGAGGAGGTCGTGCTAAGGGAGCATCAGGAGTTTGCAACTAAATTGAAAAGCAGGACCTCCAGGGTAGCAATCTCAGGATTATTACCTGAGCCACGAGCAAATTGGCAAAGGGACCAACAGATCAGGACAGTAAACAAGTGGCTGAAGGATTGGTGTGGGAAAGAGGGTTCCATTTCAGGTGGTACTGGGACAGGAAGGAGCTGAACCATTGGGTCGGGCTGCACCTGAACCAGGTTGGGACCAAGTCCGAGTGGTTAATAAGACTTTAAAGTGGGGGGGGGGAGGGAGGGTTCAGGCAAAAATATTGGTAAAAAAGATAAAACAAGAGTAAGAAAAAGGCACCAGAGTAAAGTCCAGGCCAATACTCCAGGTCTGGGAAACAATCAAATAACGGAAATAAACACAGCAGGAGTGATCAGGTAAAATGTGTAACAGTAAAAGGAACAACTACTAAAGATGATTTAAACTGCCTGTACTGCAATGTACACAGCGTCCAAAATAAAACGGGGGAACTGGAGGCAATAATCCATTGTGAGGAACCAGATGTAGTAGGAGTGACTGAAACATTGCTGCATAAAGGACAGGACTGGCAACTAAATATTGCAGGTTATAACTTAATCAGAAAGGATAGGGAAGGAGGAAGGGGAGTGGAGTAACTGTACTAATTAGAGATAACATAATGGCAGGAGAAAAAAGGGACATCACTAACAGAAAGATCGAATCAGAATCCATATGGATTGAAATAAAAAATAAGAAGGGATCGATCACACTAATAGGGGTATATTACAGACCACCTAATAGTGGAAAGGTGGTGGAGGAAGAAATATGTAAGCAAATATGTGAAATGAGTAAAGGGCACAGAATAATAACCATGGGAGATCTTAACTATCCCCAAATAAACTGGCAAGAAGAGATAGGTAAAGGGGTACAGGGAATGGAGTTTTTATACTGAGTGCAGGACTCATTTCTCACCCAGTATGTAAAAAGCCCAATGAGAAGGCTTTTTACACACTGCTGGATCTAGTAATGGGAAATGATCCAGAACAGATAAGAGAAGTAAGCGTAGTGGAAGATCTAGGCAATAGTGATCACAACATAATAAGGTTTAAGATAAAGATTGAAAAGGACATAAGTAAGACAAAGGCCAAAATAATAAATTGGAAAAAAAAGCTGATTTTGAGGGGATGAGAATGGAACTAGGAAAAATAAACTGGAGAAAATTACTGACAAACAAATAAATAGAACAGCAGTGGGAAACATTTAAAATGGTGATCAATAGAGTCCAGGAGAAATATATCCCACTAAAAAGCAAAAACAAACTAGCCAGTAATAAAACACCATGGATGAATAAAGAAATAAGGGCAAAATTGAAACTAAACAAAAAGGCATACACTGAGTACATAGACAATAAAGGAGAGGATGACAGAAGGGAACATGAAAAGGTTAGGAAAGAAGTCAAAAAAACAATTAGGAAGGCAAAGAGAAACCACATAATTAAATGATCAAGGATTATCAAAAAAAATAGTAAAGTATTTTACACACACATAAACAACAACAAAAATCAGGATAGGGATAGGGCAAGTAAGGGATACATACAATAAACGCACAGGTAGTCAGAGCAAAATGGCCTAAATATTAAACAATTACTTTGCCTCAGTATTTACCAGGGGGACATACATAGTGGGCACAACATTAGAAGAGATCAAAAAAGTTGTAAAGACATTTAAGATAGAAAGTGAGGAGATAATTGATAAACTAATCAGACTTAGAGAGGATAAAACTCCTGGTCCAGACGGATTGCAACCGTGCATATTAAAAGTTAGAAAAAAGGTCGCAGAGGCACTATTACATATATATAAACATTCATTAGCAAAGGGAATAGTGCCAGACGACTGGCGGACAGATAATGTGATTCCTATATTTAAAAAAGGAGATAGAACAAGTCCAGGGAACTATAGACCAATTAGCTTAACATCGATGGTAGGAAAGATAATGGAATCTTTACTTAAAGATGCAATAGAGAAAGATCTAGAAACCGAAAATATAATAAAGAATAGTCAGCACGGATTTGAAAAGGGAAAGTCATGCTTGACCAACCTTATTGAATTCTTTGAAGAAGTAACAGAAAGGGTAGACAAGGGTAATGTAGTAGATGTAATGTATTTGGATTTTCAAAAGGCCTTCGATAAGGTACCACATTATAGACTCACGACTAAGGTCAGAGCATGTGGAGTTAGGGGACAAGTAGCAGAATGGATAGAAAGTTGGCTACAAAACAGAAAACTGAGAGTAGGGGTTAAAAATAGTTGTTCAGACTGGCAAAAGGTGGGAGGTGGTGTTCCTCAGGGATCAGTGCTGGGACCACTGTTGTTCATCATTTACAGAAACTATTTGGACTTGGGAATCGGAAGTGCAATTTCAAAATTTGTGGACGACACCAAATTGGGGGGTAAAGTTAATACTGAAGAGAGATGTGACAAAATACAAGAAGACATTAATAAACTTGCAGAATGGGGGTGTAATTGGCAAATGAATTTCAATATAGATAAGTGTGAGGCAGTACATTTTGGTAGGAAGAATAAGGAGGCCACGTACTGCTTCGAAAATAAGACTCTAAATGGGGTAGAGGTGATGTGGAGATAGAGGAGCAGAGAGATTTAGGGGTACAGATACACAAATCACTAAAAGTAGCATCGCAGGTTAGTAGGACCATAAAAAAGGCAAACTAAGCACTGGGGTTCATTTCTAGAGGGATAGAATAGAAAAGCAGAGAAATTATGCTAAACTTGTACAGAACCTTGGTTAGACCACACTTGGAGTACAGTGAACAGTTCTCGGCTCCTTATTATAAAAAAGATATAGAGGCACTGGAGAAGGTGCAAAGAAGATTTACTAGGATGATACCAGAAATGAGATGTTATATCTATCAGGAAAGATTGAATAGTCTGGGGTTCTTTTTTCTAGAAAAGGGAAGATTGAGGAGTGACCTTTCATAGTCTTTAAGATTATGAAAGGATTTGATAAGATGGATGTAGAGAAGATGTTTCCACTTGTGGAGGAGACCAGAACTAAGGGCCATAATTATAAGATAGTCACTAATAAATCCAACTGGGAATTCAGGAGAAACTTCTTCACCCAGAGAGTGGTGAGAATGTGGAACTCACTACCACAAGGAGTAGTTGAGGCGAATAGCATAGCTGCATTTAAGGGGAAGCTAGATAAACACATGAGGGAGAAGGGAATAGATGGACATGCTGATAGGGTTAGATGAAGAAGGGTGGGAGGAGGGTCATGTGGCACATACACACTGCATGGACCTGTTAGCCCAAATGGCCTGTTTCTGTGCTGTACATTCCTTGTAATTCTTTGTAACCAACATCACTATGACAGATCATCTGGTCAGTATCTCATTGATGTTTGTGGGATCTTGCTGTGTGCAAATTGGCTGCCACGTTTCCTACATTACAACAGTGACTACACTTCAAAAGTACTTAAGTGGCTGTAAAGCACATTTTGAGGTCATTAATGCAAGTCTTTCTTTCCTATAATGGTTCTCTGCCTGTTTTTCTTTTTTGTTTCACTCTCTGGCTTTTTATTCTTGTGTATCTCTATATGTCGCTTTCTTCTGCTGGTGGTTGGCAGAATGGAGGGATAATTGGTGTATGAGACGGGTGGAGTGTGGAGAGGTCTGTGAGCTGAGAGAATGGGTGTATGAGACGGGTGGAGTGTGGAGAGGTCTGTGGGCTAAGGAGAGAATGGCCGTATGAGATGGGTGGAGTGTGGAGAGGTCTGTGGGCTGAGAGAATGGGTGTATGAGACGGGTGGAGTGTGGAGAGGTCTGTGGGCTAAGGAGAGAATGGCCGTATGAGATGGGTGGAGTGTGGAGAGGTCTGTGGGCTAAGGTGAGAATGGCCGTGTGAGACGGGTGGAGTGTGGAGAGGTCTGTGGGCTAAGGAGAGAATGGGTGTATGAGATGGGTGGAGTGTGGAGAGGTCTGTGAGCTGAGAGAATGGCCGTGTGAGACGGGTGGAGTGTGGATTGGTCTGTGAGCTGAGAGAATGGCCGTATGAGATGGGTGGAGTGTGGAGAGGTCTGTGGGCTAAGGAGAGAATGGCCGTGTGAGATGGGTGGAGTGTGGAGAGGTCTGTGGGCTAAGGAGAGAATGGCCGTATGAGATGGGTGGAGTGTGGAGAGGTCTGTGGGCTAAGGAGAGAATGGCCGTGTGAGATGGGTGGAGTGTGGAGAGGTCTGTGGGCTAAGGTGAGAATGGCCGTGTGAGATGGGTGGAGTGTGGAGAGGTCTGATTTAGGTGAGCTAGGAAGTGTAGCTTGAGACAGGAAGGCCTGTAGCCAGAGTGGGTCAAGATGGCGGTGGAGGTTGAGGGAGGTCATGTTGTGAGCAGGGAGATGTGAAAACACCGTCATCTTCAGCTCAGAGCTGGAACTCAGGATCTTGGAGGACCCAGACTTGAAGTGAGTCATAGAAAGAAAGATTTGCATTTCTATAGCACCTTTCATTTCCTCAGGACATCCCAAAGCGCTTTACAGCCAATGAAATACTTTTTGAAGTGCAGTCACTGTTGTAATGTAGGAAACGCAGCAGCCAATTTACGCACAGCAAGATCCCATAAACAACAATGAGATAATAACCAGATAATATTTTTTAGTGATGTTAGTTGAGGGATAAATATTGGCCTCGGACAATGGGGAGAACTCCCCTGCTCTATTTCGAATAGTACCATGGGATCTTTTATGCCCACCTGAGAGGGCAGACAGATTATTGGTTTAATGTCTCATTAGAAAGATGGCACCTCCGACAGTGAAGCATTCCCTCAGCCTAAAGTCAAGAGGGAAGAATAAACCAATCAGAGCTATATAAAAGAAAAAGATTAAAACAGTGGGATAGAATTGGACTTTGTGCAATAATGTAAAATAGGTGATAGCGAGTCGGTAGCCCGTTTTACATCTCTCCCCTTTACATCTCTCCCCTTTATATCTCTCCCCTTTTACATCTCTCCACTTTTACATCTCTCCCCTTTATATCTCTCCCCTTTTACATCTCTCCACTTTTACATCTCTCCCCTTTACATCTCTCCCCTTTTACATCTCTCCCTTTTACATCTCTCCCCTCTCTCCCTTTTTACATCTCTCCCGTTGACTTCAATGGAAATAAAGATCGGAAGAGTTGTAAAATGGTTTGCCGTTTAGCTATAATCCGTTTTACACTATTGCACAAAGTCAAAATCTATCCTAGTGAGTTTAATCATGACAGAAAACCCTTACAGATAAGTGTGACATGAATGATGGAACCAGCATAATCGAAAAACTGAAACAGGAAAGTGCTACAGGAAATAGTCATTACAGGAAGCCTGCACTATATGCAAGAATTTAAATATATTATTGATAGATATTGATTGGTACATCAAAGGAAATTAAACATTTTAATCATATTACTTAGCACACATGATATGAAAATGTTTCACAGTCTGCAAGCTGTTAAAGGCTTCCTATGTTCCTAAGAATTGACAAGCACTCTTGCTACAAGATGCTGTTATGTGTATCAACTTTAAGTGTTTCCTGTAGTAAACACACACCAGTTAATACACAGCGACGAGTTAGTGCCGAGTGTATTAGTCATTAGTGCTAATGAGACATGTTTCATTTGCAGTTGTAGACTAGCTGCATACAATAACCTAATCTTCCAAACAATAACGGAATCAACTGTTCCAACATTTAAGGAGGAGTTTTGGGGCTATAAAGCCTGAAAATGACTCGTGTTGACATTCAAAGATGAATACGCAAATTTTAAACGTGGCATTCCTGTGTCTGTAATGTTAGAAGAGGCAATAACCTCACAAAAGAGGGGAACGGTGCAGAGATTGTAGTTAAGGAGGAGTGTGAAATATTGGATGGGATAAACATAGTGAGAGAGGAAGTATTAAGGGGTTTAGCATCTTTGAAAGTAGATAAATCTCCAGGCCCAGATGGAATGTATCCCAGGCTGTTAAGAGAAGCATGGGAGGAAATAGCGGAGGCTCTGACCATCATTTTCCAATCCTCCCTAGCTACAGGCCTGTTGCCGGGGGATTGGAGGACTGCTAGCATTGTACCATTGTTTAAAAAGGGAGAAAAAGATAGATCGGGTAATTACAGGCCAGTCAGTCTAACCTCGGTGGTGGGCAAATTATTGGAATCAATTCTGAGGGACAGGATAAACCATCATTTAGAAAGGCACGGGTTAATCAAGGACAGTCAGCATGGATTTGTTAAGGGAAGGTCATGTCTGACTAACTTGATTGAATTTTTTGAGGCAGTAACAAGGAGGGTCGATGAGGGTAACGCATTTGATGTAGTCCACATGGATTTTAGCAAGGCTTTTGACAAGGTCCCACATGGCAGACTGGTCAAAAAAGTAAAAGTCCATGGGATCCAAAGGAAAGTGGCTAGTTGGATCCAAAATTGTCTCAGTGGCAGGAAGCAAAGGGTAATGGTCGATGGGTGTTTTTGAGACTGGAAGGCTGTTTCCAGTGGGGTTCCGCAGGGCTCAGTACTGGGTCCCTTGCTTTTTGTGATATATATTAATGATTTGGACTTGAATATGGGGGGCTTGGTCAAGAAGTTTGCAGATGATACGAAAATTGGCCGTGTGGTTGATAGTGAGGAGGAAAGCTGTAGACTGCAGGAAGATATCGATGGACTGGTCAGGTGGGCAGAAAAGCGGCAAATGGAATTCAATCCGGAGAAGTGTGAGGTAATGCATTTGGGGATTGCAAGCAAGGAAAGGGAGTACACAATAAATGGGAGGATTCTGAGAAGAACAAAGGGACTTTGGAGTGTATGTCCACAGATCCCTGAAGGTAGCAGGACAGGTAGATAAGGTGGTTAAAAAGGCATTGGGGATACTTTCCTTTATTAGCCAAGGCGTAGAATATAAGAGCAGGGAGGTTATGCTAGAACTGTATAAAACATTGGTTAGGCTACACCTTGAGTACTGCGCACAGTTCTGGTCACCACATTACAGGAAAAATGTGATTGCACTAGAGAGGGTACAGAGGAGATTTACGAGGATATTTTCAGGGCTGGGGAATTTTAGCTATGAGAAAAGATTGGATAGGCTGGGGTTTTTTCTTTGGAACAAAGGAGGCTGAGGGGAGATTTAATTGAGGTAAATAAAATTATGACGGGACTATATAGAGTGGATAGGAAGGACCCATTTCCCTTAGCAGAGGGATCAGTGACCAGGGGGTTAAAGTAGATTTAAAGTAATTGGTAGATGGGTTACAGGGAAACTGAGGAGATTTTTTTTCACCCAGAGGGAGGTGGGGTCTGGAACTCACTGCCTGAAAGGGTGGTAGAGGCAGAAACCCTCAACTCATTTAAAAAGTACCTGGATGTGCACTTGAAGTGCCGTAACCTACAGGGCTACGGACCAAGTGCTGGAAAGTGGGATTAAGCTGGATAGCTCTTTTTCGGCCGGCATGGACACGATGGGCCGAATGGCCTCCTTCTGTGCCATAACATTCTAGGATTCTGTGATTCTATTTAAAATAAGGCAAGGGACTACACAATGAATGGGAGGACCCTAGGCAAGACAGAGGGTCAGAGGGATCTCGGTGTGCAAGTTCACAGATCCCTGAAGGCGGCGGAACAGGTAGATAAGGTGGTAAAGAAGGCATATGGGAAACTTGCCTTTATTAGCCGAGGCATAGAATGTAAGAGCAAGGAGGTTATGATGGAGCTGTATAAAACACTGGTTAGGCCACAGCTGGAGTACTGTGTGCAGTTCTGGTCGCCGCACTACAGGAAGGATGTGATCGCTTTGGAGAGGGTGCAGAGGAGATTCACCAGGATGTTACCAGGGCTGGAGCGCTTCAGCTATGAAGAGAGACTGGGAAGATTGGGTTTGTTTTCCTTGGAGCAGAGGAGGCTGAGGGGGGACATGATTGAGGTGTACAAAATTATGAGGGGCATAGATAGGATGGATACTAAGGAGCTTTTTCCCTTCGTTGAGGGTTCTATAACAAGGGGACATAGATTCAAGGTAAAAGGCGGGAGGTTTAGAGGGGATTTGAGAAAGAACTTTTTCACCCAGAGGGTGGTTGGAGTCTGGAACTCACTGCCTGAAAGGGTTGTGGAGGCAGGAACCCTCACAACATTCAAGAAGCATTTGGATGAGCACTTGAAATGCCATAGCATACAAGGCTACGGACCAAATGCTGGAATATGGGATTAGATCAGACTGGGCTTGATGGCCGGCGCGGACACGATGGACCGAAGGGCCTCTATCCGTGCTGTATAACTCTATGACTCTATGACTCTGTAAACAGGTTCAGGCCTCTGCTAAAACTGCCCACAGTGCAATGCCACATTCATTTATTATCAACAGTAACTTCTGGATTATGAAGGAATTGGTGCATCAAATGGAATTAGTGGCTATTGAGAGTATCGGCTGGTGTGGAGATGTTATAATAATAGTTTAAATGAAACCTGGATTTGGTGTTAAGGCCTGAGCAGCAGAGTGAATCCCTGGGAGGGTCAATCTTACTCTGCTTCATTCTGTCTTCAGTCAGACCTTAATCCCATCTTTACAGCTCACAGGATTAGCGCTGGGGCAAAGTTAAACCTGTGACATAAATATGATCATAAGATGGTAAAGTCTCCCTGTTCTCACTGACCATTACTGTTATTGATTGAACAGTGCAGACTGGGTCAGACATTTAACTGAATCACACTGCACAGGCCAGTGAAATATTTGCTGGAAGTTTAATTTCTACACAATATTATTTTGTAATCATGATACTGAAACATGTACAACCCCTCTGCTGAACTGTGTGATTTCCTGAATTGTAGTAAAATGGGGCTTACAGTTAATGAGCCCCCTTGAATCAAACGTTTTACTTCATATAAACAAAGTGTTTTTTTTATAAATTCCCTAAATTTCCTTATTTAAAGTTATTTTTTCTCCTCTTTTCTGATTTGCTGCCCAGCTCACTATTCTGCTGGCAGGGACTTCACCTCAAACAGGAAAAGATATCCGAGGGAAATAAATTTCCTTTTACCTTTGGTGAAAATACCCAAAGTTGATGAGCAGCCAATCAACTGATTGATTGGGAATGTTCCGCTTGAAGTTTTGATCGAATGACAGATGTTCCCAGGAAATGGACTAAGGAGTGTTGTGAACACATGGATATGACCAAAGAAAGTTACCTTCCCTACAGCTCATACATTAAAATCAATCAACGGCCCTGGAGACAAAACAGAGCAAATATCCATCACCTCTGGTTTACAATGAGTTATAGGCTGCCCATAGTGTATGTTTATATTAGTTTAGTAGAAATGCAAGGCATCCGTGATCTGCTTGTGTATTTAAAAAAGACAAAACTCTGAGCAATCTTTAAATTGCTCTTTGTTCTGTGAGTCCCTCTCCGATTCTGCGGTCGCTATGGTAACCAGTTGTTACGAGGACTCAGGCGCGATATTCCCAACTGATGCGTTAAAAAGCTTCCACTGTAAGCAAGTGCCCACTTCAGGGCAAGTTAATTGTATTCAAACTCCCAACAGCGAGTCAGCTATCAAAGCAGAATGGCCATTAAGAGGGGATCAGCAGAGCTAAGAGAGTATACTAAGCTGGACTTTACAACGTTAATATCTCACTCCCAGAAAGCAAATTCTTTTACTTTGCCTTTCTACTTAATCCTGTAAGAGACGAGTTAAACTCTATTGACAGGCGATTGACTCTGAGCTGGAAACAGCCATCAGATATCTGATACTCCTTTCATTCTCCTGTGTGATTCTCGACCTCTTTATTTGTTAGACAACTGACATTAATAAAAAGGAAATAAATATGAGTGGCATTCAGTGGTTTGCACTGACATAAATATTAAATGGATTTAGGATTCATTATCATCCACTTCACTGTAATTACCAGATATCAGTTTCGGTGCCACTGAAGAGAGCTGATGTATTATTCGTATTAACCTTTAGTAACTCTGAATTTTGCACACAGGCTGTCACTCAGGGAATTTTGACAGTTCTTGTCTACACTACAAATGGAGTGCATTGCTGAGGAGCTGGCAGCCTCGGCCAACAGGCAACACACATCACATCCGACTCACCCAACTGCTGGCGTGCCCACAGCTCAGTCACAGCACTGCCCCATCAGTGATCAGGGATCAGGGTAAAGCTCACACCTCTCTGCTTTGGCTGAAATAGACTGTGGTCAGATGCAAGTCCTTCCAGAAAAAGCACTGAGGAATAGAAAGACTTTTTGAAGTTGCTTTAGAATCGGTGTTGAAAGATTGCCACAGAACTATCACAGCACGTTAAAGTGTACCAGCTGCAGTGCTCCCCAACACTGAAAATATAGGCAGATGGCAAGTGAGTTTCATCTTAAAACCATATAACCCTCAATCCCCCATCTCGCACTACGAAACCTGGAGATTATTGTTGACAATTTGAGCAACTGTGCCACTGACTGAGCCCCAAACTGTGCCCCAAACCGTACCCCAAACTGTGCCACAGACTTAGCCCCAAACTGTGCCACAATCTGTGCCCCAGACTTGTTTAACAACAGCAAGATTCAGTTAACAGAAGTGAATACAATGGCAGTAAACAGAAAATTCTCTACAACAGTTTTCATTTTCATTTTAATATAGTAAAATACAATATATACAATAGTCAATCTCCTGGGACACTGCACATAGTTAAAAGGGAGATAGAAGCACTGAAAATAGTGCAAAAAAGATTTACAAGGATGATACCAGAACTGAGAGGTTATACATATAGGAAAGACTGAACAGGATGGAGCTCTTTTCTCTAGAAAAGAGAAGACTGATGGGTGACCTGATAGAGGTCTTTAAGATTGTGGAAGGGTTTAATAGAGTAGATGTAAAGAAGATATTTCCACCTGTGGGTGAGTCCAAAACTAGGGGCCATAAATATAAGATAGTCACTAATAAATCCAATAAGGAATTCAGGAGAAACTTCTTTGCTCGGAGAGTGGTGAGAATGTGGAACTCGTTACTGAAGGTGTTGATAAACACATGGGAGTATGATATTGTTGCTGTCACAGAGACATGGTTGAGGGAGGGGCAAGACTGGCAGCTCAATATTCCGGGGTACAGAATCTTCAGGCGAGACAGAGGGGGAGGTATAAGAGGAGGGGGGGTCGCAATATTAATTAAAGAATCAATTACTGCCATAAGGAGGGATGATATATTAGCAGGTTCCTCAAATGAGGCCATATGGGTGGAGCTTAAAAAGAAAAAGGGGGCAAGCACTTTGATGGGAGTGTACTATAGACCCCCAAACAGTCAGGGGGAGATAGAGGAACAGATATGTAGGCAAATCTCAGAAAATTGTGCAAATAATAGGGTAATAATAGTGGGGGATTTCAACTTCCCCAATATTAACTGGGATACTGAGTGTAAAAGGCTTAGAGGGTACAAAATTCTTAACGTGCATCCAGGAGAGCTTTTTGAGCCAGCATGTAGAAAGTCCTACAAGAGAGGGGGCGGTACTGGACCTAATTCTAGGGAATGAGTCCAGCCAAGTGGAAGAAGTGCTAGTAGGTGAGCACTTTGGTGACAGTGACCATAATTCAGTGAGATTTAAGGTGGTCATGGAAAAGGACAGGGAGGGGCCGGAAATAAAGGTTCTAAATTGGGGGAAGGCCGATTTTAATAGGATAAGGCAGGATCTGGCCAAAATGGACTGGGATCAGCTGCTTGTAGGAAAATCCGCATCAGAGCAATGGGAGTCTTTCAGAAGGGAGATTGAGACCATACAATGGCAACATGTTCCCGTAAAGGTCAAGGGTGGTTCCAAGAACTCCAGGGAACCTTGGATGTCAGGGGATATACGAGAATGGATTAGGAAAAAAAGGAGGGCTTTTGGCAAATACAAAAGGCTAAAGACGGAGGAAGCCCTAGAGGAGTACAAAAAGTGCAGGGGGATACTTAAAAAAGAAATTAGGAGATCAAGGAGGGGCCATGAAAAAACTCTGGCGAGCAAAATAAAGGAAAATCCTAAGATGTTTTATAAGTATATTAAGGGTAAGAGGATGACTCGGGAAAAAATAGGGCCCATTAGGGACAAAAATGGCAATCTGTGTGTGGAGCCGGAAGATGTAGGAGGGGTTCTAAATGAATTTTTTGCATCTGTTTTCACTATGGAGAAGGACGACGTAGACAGAGAAATACGACAGGGGGACTGTGATATACTCGAACATATTAACATCGAGCGGGAGGAGGTATTGGCGGTTTTAGCAGGCCTAAAAATGGATAAATCCCCAGGCCCGGACGAAATGTATCCCAGGCTACTGTGTGAGGCAAAGGAGGAGATTGCGGGGGCTCTAACACATATATTCAGAACCTCTCTGGCCACAGGGGATGTGCCAGAGGACTGGAGAACCGCTAATGTAGTACCATTATTCAAGAAGGGGAGTAGGGAAAAACCGGGGAACTACAGGCCAGTGAGCCTAACATCAGTGGTAGGAAAATTATTGGAAAAAATTCTGAAGGACAAAATTAGTCTCCACTTGGAGAAGCAAGGATTAATCAGGGATAGTCAACATGGCTTTGTCAAGGGAAGATCATGTCTGACTAATTTGATTGAATTTTTTGAGGGGGTGACGAGGCGTGTGGATGAGGGTAACGCAGTGGATGTGGTATACATGGATTTCAGTAAGGCCTTCGATAAAGTCCCGCACAGGAGACTGGTCAAGAAGGTACGAGCCCATGGAGTCCAGGGTGCCTTGGCACTTTGGATACAAAACTGGCTTAGTGGCAGAAGGCAGAGGGTGATGGTCGAAGGTTGTTTTTGTGACTGGAAGCCTGTGGCCAGTGGGGTACCACAGGGATCTGTGCTGGGGCCCTTGCTGTTTGTGGTCTACATTAACGACTTGGATATGAATGTAAAAGGTATGATCAGTAAGTTCGCTGATGATACAAAAATTGGTAGGGTGGTAAATAGCGAGGAGGATAGCCTCAGTCTGCAGGACGATATAGATGGGTTGGTCAGATGGGCAGAACAGTGGCAAATGGAATTTAACCCGGAAAAGTGCGAGGTGATGCACTTTGGAGGGACTAACAAGGCAAGGGACTACACAATGAATGGGAGGACCCTCGGCAAGACAGAGGGTCAGAGGGATCTTGGTGTGCAAGTTCACAGATCCCTGAAGGCGGCGGAACAGGTAGATAAGGTGGTAAAGAAGGCATATGGGATACTTGCCTTTATTAGCCGAGGCATAGAATATAAGAGCAAGGAGGTTATGATGGAGCTGTATAAAACACTGGTTAGGCCACAGCTGGAGTACTGTGTGCAGTTCTGGTCGCCGCACTACAGGAAGGATGTGATCGCTTTGGAGAGGGTGCAGAGGAGATTCACCAGGATGTTACCAGGGCTGGAGCGCTTCAGCTATGAAGAGAGACTGGGAAGATTGGGTTTGTTTTCCTTGGAGCAGAGGAGGCTGAGGGGGGACATGATTGAGGTGTACAAAATTATGAGGGGCATAGATAGGATGGATACTCAGGAGCTTTTTCCCTTCGTTGAGGGTTCTATAACAAGGGGGCATAGATTCAAGGTAAAAGGCGGGAGGTTTAGAGGGGATTTGAGAAAGAACTTTTTCACCCAGAGGGTGGTTGGAGTCTGGAACTCACTGCCTGAAAGGGTTGTGGAGGCAGGAACCCTCACAACATTCAAGAAGCATTTGGATGAGCACTTGAAATGCCATAGCATACAAGGCTACGGACCAAATGCTGGAATATGGGATTCGATTAGACTGGGCTTGATGGCCGGCGCGGACACGATGGGCCGAAGGGCCTCTATCCGTGCTGTATAACTCTATGACTCTATGACACATGGTTGAGGGCAAATAGATGCATTTAAGGGGAAGCTAGATAAGTACATGAGGGAGAAAGGAATAGAAGGATATGATGATAGGGTGAGATGAAGTAAGGTGGGAAGAGACTCATGTGGAGCATAAACACCGGCATGGGCCATGTTAGACCAATGGCCTGTTTCAATGCTGTAAAATTCCATGTAAGTTGGAGAATATGATCTCTTTGGTAACTGTCTGTGTCCTCAGGTTGTTGTGTCTCTCTTCATCTGGTTCCGTCTCTTTCATTCTCTTTTGCGGGGACTGAGATTGCAGGGAGTGGGATGTGTTGGGTGGGATTGCGGGGAGTGGGATGTGTTGGGTGGGATTGTGGGGAGTGGGATGTGTTGGGTGGGATTGTGGGGAGTGGGATGTGGTGGGTGGGATTGTGGGGAGTGGGATGTGTTGGGTGGGATTGTGGGGAGTGGGATGTGTTGGGTGGGATTGTGGGGAGTGGGATTTGTTGGGTGGGATTGCGGGGAGTGGGATTTGGTGGGTGGGATTGTGGGGAGTGGGATGTGTTGGGTGGGATTGTGGGGAGTGGGATTTGTTGGGTGGGATTGCGGGGAGTGGGATTTGGTGGGTGGGATTGTGGGGAGTGGGATGTGTTGGGTGGGATTGTGGGGAGTGGGATGTGGTGGGTGGGATTGCGGGAAGTGGGATGTGTTGGGTGAGATTACGGGGAGTGGGATGTGTTGGGTGGGATTGCGGGGAGTGGGATGTGTTGGGTGGGATTGCGGGGAGTGGGATGTGTTGGGTGGGATTGCGGGGAGTGGGATGTGTTGGGTGGGGTTGCGGGGAGTGGGATGTGTTGGGTGGGATTGTGGGGAGTGGGATGTGGTGGGTGGGATTGCGGGGAGTGGGATGTGTTGGGTGGGGTTGCGGGGAGTGGGATGTGTTGGGTGGGATTGCGGGGAGTGGGATGTGGTGGGTGGGATTGCGGGGAGTGGGATGTGTTGGGTGGGATTGCGGGGAGTGGGATGTGTTGGGTGGGATTGCAGTGGTGGTAGGGAAAGGACTCACCAAAGTTTCATGCTTCAGACTGCACTGGAGTGGGATTGATGGGGATGAAGTGTCCCTCAGCATTCCCTTCCCATCCCCTCCCACTTTGCTTCCATTATGTCCCCTACCACTGAGTTAGGAGGCACAGTAAGTTGTGTTGATGGGGGCAGGAAGTTACAAAGGGACCCAGACAGATTAAGTGAGCAGGATAAAGTATGGCAGCTGTAATGGGGAAGTGTGAGGTCATGTCCTTTGGATCTGAGAAAGTCAAATCACATTAAGAATATTTTCTTCATGGTGAGAGACTAGAAACTGTGGAGGAGCAAAGGGATTAGGTGTCCCATGTACACAATCATTAAAAGCCAGTGCACAGGTACAAAAAGTAATCAAAAAGGCTCATGGAATGTTGGCTTTCATCTCAAGAAGGTTGTAATACAAAGGGGAGGAAGTGATGCTTGAGTTGTACGGAGCCTTGGTCAGACCCCATCTGGAGTACAGGAGAAGGAAGGACTCCAGGACTAAGAAATGTGAACAATTACTCCTGATCCTCAGAGTCATATTTTAGAATTAAAATAACTTTCTTTATATTAAGCATAGCCTGTATGATAAAGCCTGCATTCTTACATATTATAATGTTGTAAAGAATGATTTTCTTTAAAATAAAGAATGAATTATTATAAAGAATGATTTTCTAACAATTCTGGGCAGTTGGAAATCTGTCAGATTCTGACAATGTTTCTTACTTTTAATCACTAAAGTAGATAGAATATCCCAATTGTCACCTTGAGTCAACAATTACCAACGCAGCTGTCAAGCTCCCATTATTTCACCGCAGGCGGGAAGGAGAATTTCTGCTGATGGTCATTTCCTGCTGATGTTTCAGTCCCCGTTCATCTCCTGCTCTGCCTGGATGAGGGGAGAGCTCTCAGCCTGTTCAACATGCGACACAACAGCTTGTCCTTGTGTCTCTCTGATTAGTCAGGTACAATGCAAATATGTAATGTGGGCTGTCACTGTCTCTGCTGTAACTGCATATCTCAGTTCCACACTCAGACTTCCCACCAACTGCATTTAATTGCAACAAACTGCAATACTACCGCTAATTGAAAAAGCTGTTTGCAATTTGCTTTCACTGATCAGGTTTACTTGCAGGCATGGATTCACATTAATGATTCACACACAAGGCCCAGAGCAAGTCAAGTTATTTCTCTAAAGGGGTCAGTGTTACCTGGGATAAAGTCGTACAAGACATTTCATCACCTTCAAAAGCAAAAAGCCCCACAGGGCTCGCAAAATTACCCCCACAGATACCCCCCAGGAGTACCCCCACAGGGTCCCCCACAGATACCCCCAGGAGTACCCCCACAGGGTCCCCCACAGATACCCCCCAGGAGTACCCCCACAGGGTCCCCCACAGATACCCCCAGGAGTACCCCCACAGGGTCCCCCACAGATACCCCCAGGAGTACCCCCACAGGGTCCCCCACAAGTACTCCCACAGAGACCCCCACAAGTACCCCCACTGATACCCCCACAAGTACTCCCATAGGGTCCCCCACAGATACCCCCACAAGTACCCCCACAGATACCCCCACAGGGTCCCCCACAGATACCCCCAGGAGTACCCCCACAGGGTCCCCCACAGATACTCCCAGGAGTACCCCCACAGGGTCCCCCACAAGTACTCCCACAGAGACCCCCACAAGTACCCCCACAGATACCCCCACAAGTACTCCCATAGGGTCCCCCACAGATACCCCCACAAGTACCCCCACAGATACCCCCATAGGGTCCCCCACAGATACCCCCACAGGGTCCCCCACAGATACCCCCAGGAGTACCCCCACAGGGTCCCCCACAGATACTCCCAGGAGTACCCCCACAGGGTCCCCCACAAGTACTCCCACAGAGACCCCCACAAGTACCCCCACAGATACCCCCACAAGTACTCCCATAGGGTCCCCCACAGATACCCCCACAAGTACCCCCACAGATACCCCCATAGGGTCCCCCACAGATACCCCCACATGGTCCCCCACAGGGTCCCTCACAGATACCCCCACAAGTACCCCGATAGGGTTCCCCACAGATAGCCCCACAGGGTCCCCCACAAGTACCCCCATAAGGTCCCCCACAGATACCCCTACAGGGTCCCCCACAGATACGCCCATAGGGTCCCCCACAGATACCCCCACAAGCCTGGGTGTACAGTGACAGAATGCTGTGTGTGTATCACTGACATCAGTAATCTCTAATAGGGAGGAAAAACACACTGTTGAAAATGTTTAATCTGCAACAAAGTGATTGAATCAACAGCTCGACTAGAGGTTCAGGGTGAGGGATGAGCTGGAGGGTGAGGGTGAGGGATGAGCTGGAGGGTGAGGGTGAGGGATGAGCTAGAGGGTGAGGGTGAGGGATGAGCCACCATCAACAGGTTCATTGTGATTATTGAGGCTCGGAATGTAAACTAGTTTGTGCTGAGTTAATGATCTGAGCCAGATTAGGAGTTGCACTCGTTACAACTGGCCTTATTGCCGGAGTGCTAGAGAGGGGAAAACCGGCCGTGGTTCCTACTCCTGGTCACTGTGCAAACATAGAAATATGGCAAAGAAACACCAGCAGGCCATGGACTGCTGACCAGATCCGTTACAGGTTTCGGTCTGTGCCACCCTATCCAATCTCTACCAATACCAGCACCTCAAGTTGGCAGAACTCAGAGAAAAAAACCTGGTGCCAATTTCAAGTAAACTTTTGGACGTTCCTCCCTGATTCTCTGGGCAGGGGAGGACCTTGAAGGATGTGGAACAGCAGAGTGAACTTGAGGTCCAAATATATAATTGTCTGAAAGTGTAGGTAGATAGATTGATAAAAGAAGAATTTGGGGGTTTATAAATAGGGAGTAGAGCACAAGATGATCCATTTGTAGAAGACAATGGTTGGGCCACAATTAGAGCAGCAGGTACAGATTATGGGCTCCCAACACAGAAAGGACATTAAACTCACAGAGAGTGTACATCATAGATTCACCAGGTTGATACCAGGGATGGGAAACTATAGTTATAAGGATAGACTTGAGAAAGTGGGACTATTTCCATGGGGGGAGAGAAAGGTAAGAGAAGATTTCATCGAGGTTTTTAAAAGTATGAAGGGTTTTGATAGAGTGAATAGGGAAAGAATATTTCATCTGGTTAGGGGGTCAATAATGAGGGATCATCAATTTAAAATAGTCAGTGAGAGTGAGGAGAGAGATTAGGAGAAATTTCCTTACACAAAGTTTTGGTGGAGCACGGAATGCTTTGCCCCAGAGAGTAGTTGAGGCAGAGACCACTGCATCTTTTAAGGGAAAATTGGATAAATATTTGAAGCAGAGGAAGATACAGGACTAAAATTAGAAAATGCTGGAAATACTCAGCAGGTCAGGCAGCATCTATGGAGAAAGAAACAGAGTTAACGTTTCAGGTCGATGACCTATCGTCAGATATAGGACTAGTCTTGTTGTCTCAGAAGCACTCTGGGATGTCCTGAGGTCATGAAAGATGCCATAGAAATGAGTGTGCCCAGAAATTCCACCCACTTTTGGGTTCATGGGTTTCGATTCTTCCTTTCCCAACATGGCGGGCCCTGCACTTGGAGCCGGAAATGTGCGGGGATTTCCTGTCCGCCATGTTGGGGGCCGTGTCGGCCGGTTACCACGCAAGGAACGGGTGCTGCACGGACAAATTTATGGGCCAAGGTCTTTCTTTCTTTAAGCATCATTCATGGATGCTTATTTTCTCGTCCTGTGTGTTGTATCTCATGGGATTGAGGCCTGATCCGCAACGTAGGAGGGAGTGCTGACAACATCAGGAACTCTCACTCAGTGAGACTCAATCCTTGGAGCCACAACATGAGGTCGGAGCTGGAGTAGAATAGAAAGGGGAGCAGGAAGAGCCCAAGACAGCACTGAGGGGGTGGGGGACAGGGAGAGGAATTCCAGCATCAAATGGAAAGGAGGAAGAAACAGGTTGAACTGAAACGGAGGAACAAAAGAGTTCTGGCTTGAAATGAGGTGGGATGTGGAGACTAGTGGGGGAGGGGGGAATAGTGACAACAAGAGGTGAGGGGGAGGGGGGAATAGTGACAAGAACAGGTGAGGGGGAGGGGGAATAGTGACAACAAGAAGAGGTGAGGGGGAGGGGGGAATAGTGACAAGAACAGGTGAGGGGGAGGGGGAATAGTGACAACAAGAAGAGGTGAGGGGGAGGGGGGAATAGTGACAAGAACAGGTGAGGGGGTGGGAGATAGTGACAAGAACAGGTGAGGGGGGAATAGTGACAAGAACGGGTGAGGGGGAGGGGGAATAGTGACAAGAAGAGGTGAGGGGGAGGGGGAATAGTGACAAGAACAGGTGAGGGGGTGGGAGATAGTGACAAGAACAGGTGAGGGGGGAATAGTGACAAGAACGGGTGAGGGGGAGGGGGAATAGTGACAAGAAGAGGTGAGGGGGAGGGGGAATAGTGACAAGAACAGGTGAGGGGGTGGGGGGAATAGTGACAAGAACGGGTGAGGGGGAGGGGGGAATAGTGACAAGAAGAGGTGAGGGGGTGGGGGGAATAGTGACAAGAACAGGTGAGGGGGTGGGGGGAATAGTGACAAGAAGAGGTGAGGGGAGGGGGGAATAGTGACAAGAACAGGTGAGGGGGTGGGGGGAATAGTGACAAGAACGGGTGAGGGGGTGGGGGGAATAGTGACAAGAACAGGTGAGGGGGTGGGGGGAATAGTGACAAGAAGAAGTGAGGGGAGGGGGAATAGTGACAAGAAGAGGTGAGGTGAGGGGGGAATAGTGACAAGAACAGGTGAGGGGGTGGGGGGAATAGTGACAAGAACAGGTGAGGGGGTGGGGGGAATAGTGACAAGAATGGGTGAGGGTGTGGGGGGAATAGTGACAAGAATGGGTGAGGGGGTGGGGGGAATAGTGACAAGAATGGGTGAGGGGGTGGGGGGAATAGTGACAAGAATGGGTGAGGGGGTGGGGGAATAGTGACAAGAATGGGTGAGGGGGTGGGGGGAATAGTGACAAGAACAGGTGAGGGGGTGGGAGATAGTGACAAGAACAGGTGAGGGGGAGGGGGGAATAGTGACAAGAACGGGTGAGGGGGAGGGGGAGAAGTCCCAGCACAAATTGGCGAGGTTGGAGGGTCAGAGGCTGTCTCGGTGAACTGGGCGAGTTAGAGAGGGCAGTAACATTTTCTAGGAGTATGCCCCTAGATTCCCCCACCCAGAAACTCACAGCCAGTTGCCAGTGTTAACCCAGTCCTAGACCGTGTTGTCACCTCCCAAATCCGTGCCCACCTTTCCCGCAACTCCATGTCCGAATCCCTCCAATCAGGTTTCTGTACTGAAACGGCCCTTATCAAAGTCACAAATAACATCGATGTGGAGATGCCGGTGATGGACTGGGGTTAACAATTGTAAACAATTTTACAACACCAAGTTATAGTCCAACGATTTTATTTTTAATCCCACAAGCTTTCGGGGGCTTTCCCCTTCCTCAGGCGGTGTGGAAATGACAATTTCGAATCATTCGCATTTTAAGATCACATAACAATGCCTGGTGATTACTGCCTGTTGCCAAGGCAATCACAGTGAGCAGACAGAAAGGTTGATGCCAGGTTGATACTATGCCAGATTCATCAGCCGCACTCGGAAGACAGTCCAGAATGTCACCCGAGCACAACGCAACGCCATCAAAGCTCTCAAGACCAACCGCAACATTGTCATCAAACCAGCAGACAAAGGAGGAGCCATCGTCATACAGAACAGAACGGACTATTGCAAAGAAGCATACCGACAACTGGACAACCAGGAACACTACAGACGGTTACCCGCAGACCCGACCAAAGAACACACCCATCAGCTCAACAAACTGATCAAGACCTTCGATCCAGACCTTCAAAGCATCCTACGCGCTCTCATCCCACGTACTCCCCGCGTGGGAGACTTCTACTGCCTCCCAAAGATAGACAAAGCCAACACACCCGGACATCCTATCGTATCAGGCAATGGAACCCTGTGTGAGAACCTCTCTGGATACATCGAGGGCATCCTGAAACCCATCGTACAGGGAACCCCCAGCTTCTGTCGCGACACTACAGACTTTCTACAAAAACTCAGTACCCACGGACCTGTTGAACCAGGAGCACTTCTCACCACGATGGACGTCTCGGCACTATACACCAGTATCCCCCACAATGACGGCATCGCTGCGACAGCATCAATACTCAACACCAACAACAGCCAATCTCCAGATGCCATCCTACAACTCATCCGCTTCATCCTGGATCACAATGTCTTCACCTTCAATAACCAGTTCTTTACCCAAACACACAGAACAGCCATGGGGACCAAATTCGCACCCCAATACGCCAACATTTTCATGCACAAGTTCGAGCAGGACTTCTTCACTGCACAGGACCTCCAACCAACACAATACACCAGATACATCGACGATATTTTCTTTCTATGGACCCACGGTGAGGAATCACTAAAGAGACTACACGATAACATCAACAAGTTCCATCCCACCATCAAGCTCACCATGGACTACTCCTCAGAATCAGTTTCTTTCTTGGACACACGAATCTCCATCAAAGACGGGCACCTCAGCACCTCACTCTACCGCAAGCCCACGGACAACCTCACGATGCTCCACTTTTCCAGCTTCCACCCTAACCACGTAAAAGAGGCCATCCCCTATGGACAGGCCCTGCGAATACACAGGGTCTGCTCAGACGAGGAGGAACGCGATGGACACCTACAGACGCTGAAAGACGCCCTAGTAAGACAGTTCCGACGGGCCACAGCGAAAAATCGCATAGACCTCCTCAGAAGACTAACACGGGACGCAACCAACAGAGTACCCTTCGTCGTCCAGTACTTCCCCGGAGCGGAGAAACTACGCCATGTTCTCCGCAGCCTTCAACATGTCATCAATGATGACGAACACCTCGCTATGGCCATCCCCACACCTCCACTACTCGCCTTTAAACAGCCACCCAACCTCAAACAAACCATAGTTCGCAGCAAATTACCCAGCCTTCAGGAGAACAGCGTCCACGACACCACACAACCCTGCCACGGTAACCTCTGCAAGACATGCCAGATCATCGACACAGATACCACCATCACATGAGAGGACACCACCCACCAGGTGCACGGTTCATACTCCTGTGACTCGGCCAACGTTGTCTACCTCATACGTTGCAGGAAAGGATGCCCCAGAGCATGGTACATTGGCCAGACCATGCAGACACTGCGACAACGGATGAACGGACACCGCGCAACAATCGCCAAACAGGAGGGTTCTCTCCCTGTCGGGGAACACTTCAGCAGTCATGGACATTCGGCCACCGACCTTCGGGTAAGCATACTCCAAGGCGGCCTTCGAGACACACGACAACGCAAAATTGTCGAGCAGAAATTAATAGCCAAGTTCCGCACCCATGAGGACGGCCTCAACCGGGATCTTGGGTTCATGTCACACTACACGTAACCCCACCAGCGAACAAATGTTATCTGTTTTTAATATAACGGGTCATTGACTGTCTTCCTTGTCTCTCTCTCTCTCTCTCTTTTTTTTGGGGGGTTGTATATTCAGTGGCCTTTTAGGTGACACCTTTCTGTCTGCTCACTGTGATTGCCTTGGCAACGGGCAGTAATCACCAGGCATTGTTATGTGATCTTAAAATGCGAAGGATTCGAAATTGTCATTTCCACACCGCTTGAGGAAGGGGAAAGCCCCCGAAAGCTTGTGGGATTAAAAATAAAATCGTTGGACTATAACTTGGTGTTGTAAAATAACATCCTATGTGATTGTGACCGTGGTAAACTATCCCTCCTCGTCCTTCTCCATCTGTCTGCAGCCTTTGACACGGTTGACCACACCATCCTCCTCCAACGCCTCCCCTCCGTTGTCCAGCTGGGTGGGACTGCGCTCGACTGGTTCCATTCTTATCCATCCAGTCGTAACCAGAGAATCACCTGTAATGGCTTCTCTTCCCACTCCCACACCGTTACATCTGGGGTCCCCCAAGGATCTATCCTTGACCCCTCCTATTTCTCATCTACATGCTGCCCCTCGGCGACATCATTAAAAACACAACGTCCGATTCCACATGTACGCTGATGACACCCAGCTCAACCTCACCACCACCTCCCTCGACCCCTCCACTGTCTCTCATTTGTCACATTGCTTGTCCAATGAGCAAAAATTTTCTCCAACTAAATTTTGGGAAGATCAAAGCCAATAACTTCGGTCTCCGCCACAAACTCCGTTCCCTAGGCCACCGACTCCATCCCTCTCCCCAGCCACTGTCTGAGGCTGAACCAGACTGTTCGTAACCTTGGCGTCCTATTTGACACTGAGATGAGCTTCTGACCCCATATCCACTCCATCACCAAGACCGCCTACTTCCACCTCCGTAACATTGCCCGTCTCCGCCCCTGCCTCAGATCATCTGCTGCTGAAACCCTCATCCATGCCTTTGTTACCTCCAGACTGGACTATTCCAATGCTCTCCTGGCCGGCCTCCCATCTTCCACCCTCCATAAACTTGAGCACATCCAAAACTCTGCTGCCCGTATCCTAACTCGCACCAAGTCCCGTTCTCCCATCACCCCCTGTGCTCGCTGACCTACATTGGCTCCCGGTCCGGGAACATCTCGATTTTAAAATTCTCATCCTTGTTTTCAAATCTCTCCATGGCATCACCCCTCCCTATCTCTGTAACCTCCTCCAGCCCTACAACCCTCCAAGATTTATGGGCTCCTCCAATTCTGGCCTTTTTTGCCTCCCCAATTTTAATTGCTGCACCATTGGCGGCCGTGCCTTCAGCTGCCTAGGCCCTAAACTCTGGAATTCCCTCCCTAAACCTCTCAGCCTCTCTTCCTCTCTCCTCCTCCTTTAAGATGCTCCTTAATACCTACTGCTTTGACCAAGCTTTTGATCACCTGTCCTAATATCTCCTGAGGTGGCTCGGTGTCAAATTTTGTTTAATAATCGCTCCTGTGACGTACCTTGGGACATTCTACGATGAAAAAGGCGCTATATAAATGCAAGATGCTGTTGTTGTTTAAGGTACGAGCCCTGTCACACTGCGCTCTCAGTGTTAAAGAGACCACCTGGGTCACACTGCGCTCTCAGTGTTAAAGAGACCACCTGGGTCACACTGCGCTCTCAGTATTAAAGAGACCACCTGGGTCACACTGCGCTCTCAGTATTAAAGAGACCACCTGGGTCACACTGCGCTCTCAGTGTTAAAGAGACCACCTGGGTCACACTGCGCTCTCAGTGTTAAAGAGACCACCTGGGTCACACTGCGCTCTCAGTATTAAAGAGACCACCTGGGTCACACTGCGCTCTCAGTATTAAAGAGACCACCTGGGTCACACTGCGCTCTCAGTATTAAAGAGACCACCTGGGTCACACTGCGCTCTCAGTGTTAAAGAGACCACCTGGGTCACACTGCGCTCTCAGTGTTAAAGAGACCACCTGGGTCACACTGCGCTCTCAGTATTAAAGAGACCACCTGGGTCACACTGCGCTCTCAGTATTAAAGAGACCACCTGGGTCACACTGCGCTCTCAGTATTAAAGGGACCACCTGGGTCACACTGCGCTCTCAGTATTAAAGAGACCACCTGGGTCACACTGCGCTCTCAGTGTTAAAGAGACCACCTGGGTCACACTGCGCTCTCAGTGTTAAAGAGACCACCTGGGTCACACTGCGCTCTCAGGTACAATCCGAGTCACACTGCATTCTTAGTGTTTTCTTATTTCCACATATCTTGACCTATATTCAGCTTATTAAGTTGTCAGTTTTTTGAAGCAGTTGCTGGTATTTTGGGCTGGCCTGTAAGTGGATGATGTGTCGAATTATCCCTATAGATATGACAAAGTAGTTGGAATCTCACCCCCTGGTGTTACTTGTAACTTTCTACATCTGATTCTCCATTTCCAGATTTGGTGAATGGTTTAGTTTGTAATCACTCTGTAACCAGACTAGGCTGAGGAACGCGTGGTTTCTCCCTGATTTATTTTTTAATCAAGTGCAGGACCCCAGATAGAAATCTGCCCAAATTCACCGGCTATTGTGGATTTCACTCATCAAATCTGTCAGACACTGTGGGATTGCCGTGCAATGGCAGGTCTAACACAGCCAAATCCCAGCTCAAGGTCACAGAGCACGCCTGTCTTTAGACAACAAACAGCCTGTATCTTTTCTGCTGAATTAGTGGAAATTAGGAGCATTTCCACTAATTCTCCTAATTAGTCAGTCCTAATTACCCTGCTGTCAATTTAAGGATTAGGGCAGTGTCTGGGGTGAAGATTCTTTGAATCCTTTTTGTTCCCTAATGCTTTGCAAACCAGGTAGACCAGTGCGGTGAGATGGTCGACAAAGCAGAGAAAGTGCAGTGACTGGGGAGGAAATGTGAGATGAGAGAGACGGTGGGGAACGGTCTTTCTTTTGATTCTACTTGACTTGGTTTATGGGATGGAAGTCTAACAGCAGAGAAGCATTTTAAGCTTTCAAAAATACCATTTCATATCCTTGGAATCAGCTAAAGATTGTGATTTTCTTGGAGCGAGAGGGACTGCAAGTGTCCCTGAGATTCCGACCTCTCTCTCTGTTGCACTGATCCATTTGTAAAGAACGAATCTTGGGCTGGCTATTAAAAACTGAACCACTGCAAAGATTTACGATTCGTTCTAACATCTGTCTTGCTCTATCCAGCTGTTTCATCAATGTTTAGTTTAAACAATGGTACTGTGACAGAGCACTGATGCAAGATTGCCCATGTCAGTGACTGGATCTCTATTAAAATTTATCTAGCTCCCTCATACTGTCGGATTCACTAACTTCCCCAAACCGGTCCCTAGGTGATATCATCACTGCTCAGACAAGATGTGTTCAGAATGAATAAAGGAATTAATATCCAGACTAACTCTCACAGTTGGGAAGGTACTCACTCATTGTGATTTAAAAATGTGTCTCACTCTCCAAAGTAATCATAAATTTCACTGGGTTTCTGATCTGGCTCTCTTCTTCATCTGAGATCTCACTCCCAACATTTCCCTCATGCTGTTGGCTCTGCTCACATCTCAAGCTCAAATCCAAACCAAGGCTGGTTTCACTTTGTCACTGAGAAGCTAAAATCACTTTGTACCAATAGGATGAGGAATTCAGAGCAGATCATGAATCACAACAAACCTCAGGTGACGTCTCAATTGTGAACTTGTGTCACTGCCTTTAATTCTCCCCGATCTGTAATTATTATTTTCTGTAAGTTTGGAACTCCTGGTAATGTACCAGTAAATCTGAATGAATACACATTATAAGCATTGTGTTTAATCAGCCATCAGATAGAAGGGTGTTCAATAATATGTGATCCAATGGTGGCATCTGACAAACTAAGGCATCCAACAAGTCACATGAAGTGCTTCCTCCTGCAACAGAATGAACTTCCTGTCACACCGTTCCTGGCCGTATTCTGTTTACATAAACATATACAGATAATTTTAAAAACTATTCAATTTCATTTTTAATTTCATTGTATTGGCTGATATGACTCATTATGTCACATGAGCTGTGGTGGGATTGGCAGGCCCTCTATTGCTGCATTGGGATGCTTGATCAGGTGAGTAAACCATAAGAGCCCGAGATCCCAAACAGATATCAGCAATGCTTCTCTTTCAATGACCCTTTCATTGGTCTTACTTATTCCCCTGCTTTTTACTCTGTGCCAGATGTAATGCTGGTTACCATGACAGCAAAAGCTGGTCTGCCGTTAATTAATTAAACCTTCATTTTTTTGAATGGACGAGGTGGAGCAATCTTTTAGAATGTACATTTAGACATTTATATTTACTTGCTCCTTCCAACATTATTGATCTGCTCACTGAGAACAGCGCCGATTATTAAGGTGGATTTCACCGAAACTCCTTGTGAACAAAATCAACTCCGGCGTAAGAAAACTAATACACACTCACTGTCCTGGAAATCGAGGCTCAGGGCAATACCCAGTCATTGGGAATAGTATCTCCACATGTCTCAAAATGTTTCAGTCGAGTACGGTAGCATAGTGGTTATGTTACTGGAATAATAATCCAGACGCCTGGGCGAATAATCCGGAATCACGAGCTCAAATCCCACCATGGCAGCTGGGGGATTTAAATTTAATCAATTAATTAAATAAAATCTGGAATTTAAAAAAAACTAGTAGCCGTAAAACGACCAGATTGTCATAAAAACCCATCTGGTTCACTAATGCCCTTTAGGGAAAGAAACCTGCTGTCCTTACCCAGTCTGGCCTATATGTGACTCCAGACCCACAGCAATGTAGTTCATTCTACATAATAAGAATAAAACTGGACACGACAAAGGCAAACCAAGCCCAGTCAACCCTGCAAACTCTTCCTCACTAACATCTGGGGACTTGTGCCAAAATTAGGAGAGCTGTCCCACAGATTAGTCAAGCAACAGCCTGACATAGCCATACTCACAGAATCATACCTTTCAGCCAACATCCCAGACTCTTCCATCACCATCCCTGGGTGTGTCCTGTCCCACCGGCAGGACAGACCCACCAGAGGTGGCGGTACAGTGATATACAGTCAGGAGGGAGTGGTCCTGGGAGTCCTCAACATTGACGCTGGACCCCATGAAACCTCATGGCATCAGGTCAAAAATGGGCAAGGAAACCTCCTGCTGATTACCACCTACCGTCCTCTCTCAGCTGATGAATCAGTCCTCCTCCATGTTGAACACCACTTGGATGAAGCACTGAGAGTAGCAAGGGCACAGAATGTACTCTGGGTGGGGGAATTCAATGTCGATCACCAAGAGTGGCTCGGTAGCACCGCTGCTGACCAAGTCCTGAAGGACATAACTGCCAGACTGGGCCTGCGGCAGGTGGTGAGCGAACCAACACGAGGGAAAAACCTACTTGACCTCATCCACACGAATCTACCTGTTGCAGATGCATCTGTCTGTCCATGACAGTATTGGTAGGAGAGACCACCGCACCGTCCTTGTGGAGTCTAACACCCGTCTTCGCACTGAGGACACCATAAAAACTTGTTGTGTGGCACTACAACCGTTCTAAATGGGATAGATACAGAACAGATCTAGCAGCTCAAAACTGGGCATCCATGAGGCACTGTGGGCCATCAGCAGCAGCAGAATTGTATTCCAGCACAATCTGTAACCTCATGGCCCGGCATATTCCTCACTCTACCATTACCAACAAGCCAGGGGATCAACCCTGGTTCAGTGAGGAGTGTAGAAGAGCATGTCAGGAGCAGCACCAGGCGTACCTAAAAATGAGATGCCAAACTGGTGAAGCTACAACACAGGGCTACATGCATGCTAAACAGCAGAAGCAACATGCTATAGACAGAGCTAAGCGATTCCACAACCAATGGATCAGATCAAAGCTTTGCAGTCCTGCCACATCCAGTCGTGAATGGTGGTGGACAATTAAACAACTACCGGGAGGAGGAGGCTCTGTAAACATCCCCACCCTCAATAATGGCAGAGTCCAGCACTGAGTGCAAAAGACAAGGCTGAAGCGTTTGCAACCATCTTCAGCCAGAAGTGCTGAGTGGATGATCCATCTCAGCCTCCTCCCAATATCCCCACCATCACAGAAGTCAGTCTTCAGCCAATTCAATTCACTCCACTTGATATGAAGAAACGGCTGAGTGCACTGGATACAGCAAAGGCTATGGGCCCTGCCAACATCCCGGCTGTAGTGCTGAAGACTTGTGCTCCAGAGCTAGCCGCGCCTCTAGCCAAACTGTTCGATTACAGCGACAACACTGGCAACTACCCGACAATGTGGAAAATTGCCCAGGTATGTCCTGTCCACAAAAAGCAGGACAAATCCAATCCGGCCAATTACCACCCCATCAGTCTACTCTCAATCATCAGCAAAGTGATGGAAGGTGTCGTTGACAGTGCTATCAAGCGGCACTTACTCACCAATAACCTGCTCACCGATGCTCAGTTTGGGTTCCGCCAGGACCACTCAGCTCCAGACCTCATTACAGCCTTGGACAAAAGAGCTGAATTCCAGAGGTGAGGAGAGAGTGACTGCCCTTGATATCAAGGCAGCATTTGACCGAGTGTGGCACCAAGGAGCCCAAGTAAAATTGAAATCGGAATCAGGGGGAAAACTCTCCAGTGGCTGGAGTCGTACCTAGCACAAAGGAAGATGGTAGTGGTTGTTGGAGGACAATCATCTCAGCCCCAGGACATTGTTGCAGGAGTTCCTCAGGGCAGTATCCTAGGCTCAACCATCTTCAACTCCTTCATCAATGACCTTCCCTCCATCATAAGGTCAGAAATGGGGATGTTCGCTGACGATTGCACAGTGTTCAGTTCCATTCGCAACCCCTCAGATAATGAAGCAGTCCGAGCCCGCATGCAGCAAGACCTGGACAACATCCAGGCTTGGGCTGATAAGTGGCAAGTAACATTTGCGCCAGACAAGTGCCAGGCAATGACCATCTCCAACAAGAGAGAGTTTAACCACCTCCTCTTGAAAATTCAACGACGTTACCATCACCAAATCCCCCACCATCAACATCCTGGGGGTCACCATTGGCCAGAAACTTAACTGGACCAGCCACATAAATACAGTGGCTACAAGAGCAGGTCAGAGGCTGGGTATTCTGCTGCGAGTGACTCACCTCCTGACTCCCCAAAGCCTTTCCACCATCTACAAGGCACAAGTCAGGAGTGTGATGGAATATTCTCCACTTGCCTGGATGAGTGCAGCTCCAACAACACTCAAGAAGCTCAACACCATCCAGGACAAAGCAGCCTGCTTGATTGGCACCCCATCCACCACCCTAAACTTTCACTCCCTTCACCACCGGCGCACTGTGGCTGCAGTGTGTACCATCCACAGGATGCACTGCAGCAACTCGTCAAGGCTTCTTCGACAGCACCTCCCAAACCCGCGACCACTACCACCTAGAAAGACAAGGGCAGCAGGCACATGGGAACAACACCACCTGCACGTTCCCCTCCAAGTCACACACCATCCCGACTTCGAAATATATCGCCGTTCCTTCATCGTTGCTGGGTCAAAATCCTGGAACTCCCTTCCTAACAGCACTGTGGGAGAACCGTCACCACACGGACTGCAGCGGTTCAAGAAGGCGGCTCACCACCACCTTCTCAAGGGCAATTAGGGATGGGCAATAAATGCTGGCCTCGCCAGCGATGCCCACATCCCATGAACGAATAAAAAAAATTTATTGCCTCGGCCTATATACAGAACAGGATCTAATCGACAGTCTAAAGTGAAGATTCAGCTGAATTCTATGGGTCCCGTGACCCTGCTCCACCAGAACATAATTCGAAAGGGATTGTCCAAGGAAAGCCCAGTAAGAGCCACATATGGGGTTGATCTTGGAGAATCTCCGAGTAAAGTTCAGTTCGGGAAACACAACAATGCAGCCACGAAGCCTGAAATCAGTGTCAACCATCAGAGGAGATACTGGTAGCAATAACAAAAATATCAGCCCAATGTAAGAGAAAGGAGCCAATCTGACTGTACGCATTGAAAATGGGTGCTGAGCGTCTGATGCACTCTGACTGCATTACAGGAATAGACCTGGTTAAAATACTCTCGGGGACTTGATGGATCGGTGTCCAAGCTGTGTGCAGACTGTCAGTGCCAAATATGCCCGGTGCACTGAACAGTGCAGTGCTGAGCACCAGTGCTGACCGAGGCGCCAGTGCTTGGTGCAGTAGACAGGTGGTATGGGCAGTCGACAGTGCACTGTCTGCCCCTCACTGCAGGAGTTTGCAATGCAACACATGTAGATCAGCAAAACACAAGGCTGAACTTCAGACCAGTATTCACGATGCTGAGGACCAGTAACTCTCTCACATGATGAGAAATTCACAATATTTACTGTAACTGGGAAGTGTATAAAACAATTGTGATTTTTACTGCGCTCAACACCTGGAACAGTACAATTACACGAATCTATGATCCAATATAAGTAAAATGCTGCGATCTCAAAAATAACAAAATGGGCTGCTTTTAAGGGTCACAGTAACAAAGTATTCGCATCACGATGGATTTGAGAATAGACCTGCATTGACGCGCACTTTAACTGCACCTACCCAGACGATCAAAGACTCACCCAGACATCAACAAAACATCGATCATTTTTTCTGAGACAGCACGTGGAAGGGAACAAACTTTTGTCTTGTTGCCTTTTCAAAGCCATTGCTTGAAAATCAAGGCTGCTTTTTAGTCCATTCTCGGTGAGTCCGCACTCTGAGTAAGTGATAACTGACGACAGGATCAGACAAGTTACAGAATTACCAGCAGTCTTATAATTGAGCAGTTTGAAGCAAGTATTGGATTAATTCAGACTGGAGGTGCACTCTGTAACTGGTAATTCACAGATTTCAGAACACACCAAGGACCAGTCATCATCACCGAGCTAACAGGTGGCAATAAATGTGTTCAGAACAATCCCAGTGAAACATCGGAAAAAGTGGGAATAATAGTCAGGGTGGTTTGAAAATAAACGCAGCCAGGAACGATGATTAAGAAATTATTTCATGAGAAAAAGTAAGCAAAATGTGCGAGAGGGACTGAAATGTCAGCCCGAGTGTAAACACTGTGTATCTGAGCCTTCCTTATCCGGTCAGTACTGTCGCAGTAAATAATTCCTTATTTGCATTATATCATTTTTATTTCTAAGTTAAGTTTAATGCTCAGTCCTACTGGAGGTAGATTATTTAGTAAACTGCAAACACCTGAGAATAGCAAGTGGTGCAGAGGAGTTAGGATCAAAGCCCTTCTGATAATTCCAAGTGACCAAGATGACTTGAGCCACTGGCTGGAACCTGGAAGCTGTGAAATGCTGTGGTCTTACCTTGGCAGACGGTGCCATTCTCCATCGGCTCGTACCCAGCTTTACACATACAGCGCCCAATCGGGACCATCCACTCTCCATCCCCGTTACAGTAAAGTTTAATCGGGACATCCACTTCCTCGGCATTCGGGATGCAGCGACCCCGGGCCACCACCAATGATGTGCTCTCCGCTCCAGAAAGCGTCTGCTGGAAAATGGCCCCATTTTGGATCACCCGCGGGCACTTTCGGTAGAAAACCCTGACCGCGATCAGAGACATGCACCCTCCATAGTCCTGAAAGGCCAGGTAAAAGCCAGTCTTGGACACTGGCCCGAAACTCCGGACCTCCGTGTTTATCTTCATCACTCTCCCTCCCAGGTCCACTTGAGAAAAGCTTTCATCCGCTGCAATCGTATCAACTTTCACCCAGGGGTTCTCCATCCAGTATGGAGTTGTCTTTGTTGCTGAATCTTTATCCGATTCATAATAGTAGAGATTAAAGGTCTCCTTACAGGAGCCGGGGACATTGGGAATGCTACTGCAATCCCGCACGGAAAACTTCATCTCCACATGGATCCGTTGCGCCCCTTTGCGTTTGATGTACTTGGTGCGGAGCCAATTGTTCTGACTCGCTTCAAACACATTGCAGACCTGGTACGTCCTTATCGTGTTCATTGTCTCATCATAGCCACTTACTTCTTCCCACTGTAACAGAAAGGGTAAAATGGTAAGAATCACCGACACGGTTAACGCCAGTACGTTGATGATATGATAAGTTTAGAATTAGTGCGTTAGGTGACTGGACACCAGTCAGGAAATTGCCAATGTCATTCCCGCGGTTCCTTCCCCTGGAAAGGTGACCTCGTTGGCCAAGTGATCACCAGACGTCTGTCACAACATGATGAGATCTCTCCACCACCACCACCGCAAGAGGACAATGAACATCAGGGCATGGACACCCGTGATCAGCACACCACAGCAGGGCTTTTAGAACTCGAGAGCACACAGATTATGGATATTTTATTGGTTGAACGCTGGAGAAAAGAGGAGTAGAAACCCAGGAGGTTAAGCACGGTCTGATGTGAAACCCCTCCTGAGTTTGGATGGTTGTCTCCGTGATTCCAATTTTAAGGATACTGTTGAAAATGATCAACATTTTTTAATGAGATTCCAGTTGGATCAGGAGAGTGAGGGATGAGGTACAGTCACACTCACACTCACTCAACTCAGAGATACACAAATAATCCCCATCTAGATAAATGGTGTCATATTTATCACTGAAATATGTCCCATCAAGAAAGATCTACAAGTGTAAATGAGTGTTTAAATTCAGATATTTATACTTCATGGGGAGAATGCTCACAACCTTTATAAAAGAGAAGGAAACAGCACTGGCCTCCTTCTCCACACACTCAGACACACAGACAGACACACACAGACAGACACACACACACAGACAGACACACAAACACAGACAGACAGACACAGACAGACACAGACAAACACACACAGACACATAGACACACACGCACACACAGACACATACAGGGACAGACAGACACAGACAGATACACAAGCACATACAGAGAGACAGACAGACAGAAACACATGCACAGACACACACACACACACACATATAAACACAAAGACACAGACACACACACAGTGCACATGATGAAACATGCAATCCCTATTATTTCAGCTTTTGTTAAAGCTTCATCTTCTGGGCACCACACTTTAGGAACAATGTCAAGGCCTTGGTGTAGAGGAGATTTACCAGACTGGTCCCAGGGATGAGGGAATTCAGTTATGTGGAGAGACTGGAGAAGCTGGGACTGTTCTCCTTAGAGCAGAGAAGGTTAAGGGGAGATTTAATCGAGGTGTTCAAAATTATGAAAGATTTTGATTGAATAAATAGGGAGAAACTCTTTCCAGTGGCAGAAGGGTCGGTAACCAGAGGACACAGATTTAAGGTAACTGACAAAAGAACCAGGGGGGAGATGAGGAGAACTTTTTTTACGCAGCAAGTTGTGATGATCAGGAATGCACTGCCTGAAAGGGCGGTGGAAGGAGATTCAATAATAACTTTCAAAAGGGAATTGGATAAATACTTGAAAAGGAAAAAATTTGCAGGGCTATGGGGAAGGAGCAGGGGAATGGGACTAATTGGATAGCTCTTTCAAAGAGCCAGCACAGGCACGATGGACCGAATGGCCTCCTTCTGTGCTGTAAGATTCTATGATTCTATATTGAGGTTTGTGCCCCATTACTGCATCAAATTACAGCTGGAATTAGGCAAGTTTGCTCTAATGAAGTTTGATGGTATGAAAAATGACAGTACTGAAATAAATGCATTAACTTTCTGTTAAAGAAGTAGAATCTATACAAGCAAAGCCTGCCGTCCTTCCTGTGCATCAACACTCAGATAACACACAGATCGAAAACACCAGCACTGACTGCTACTTGGAAAATCACTTCAACAAGGATTCTACACATCCGGGGTTCAAATGGCACTGATTCACCACTCAGGCTTCACTCTGTTTGTGACACTACCTGAAGCTCCCAATAGGTCCTTGGAGAGCAGTGGGCAAAATGGACACACCCAACCTCTGTGCGTCATCACTTATCGACCTTTCTTCCTGATACATTTCAAAATATGGCCTGGAGATTGCTTCTTCCAAAGGGGACTATGAATGTCATATTTACGTTGGATTGTGGGTGGGGCTGATGTCCTTCAGTATCTGTGAATTTATTCACTGTAGTGTAAAGAGACATGGGTATGAAAGGGTTAAAATGGAGGCCAAATTATTCCCTCGACCAAAGCACTAGACAGAGAGAGAGCTAGGGAGGGAGAGAGAGGAGATGGAAAGAAAGAGGGTGGGGGAGAGAGGGAGGGAGAGAGAGGGGATGGAAAGAAAGAGGGTGGGGGAGAGAGGGAGGGAGAGAGAGGAGATGGAAAGAAAGATGGTGGGGGAGAGAGGGAGGGAGAGAGAGGATGGAAAGAAAGAGGGTGGGGGAGAGAGGGAGGGAGAGAGAGGATGGAAAGAAAGAGAGTAGGGGAGAGAGGGAGGGAGGGAGGGGGAGAGAGAGGGGAAGGGAGAGGGCTCTCACTTGAAATAAATACCTGTTACCTTTATCTAACAGAACAGAAATGATAAGATTCAGGCACAGTGACCTCGGGAAAGAGACATTATCTTAATTATTATTAAGAAGGAGCTTGAGATGATTAAAAGCAGGATGATTGACATGAAGTCATTTTCAGCCATCTCAATAGTTTGATTGTATCTTGTAGATTGACCAGGTAATCTTTGGTAATGTAAACTGCATGTGTACAAGGCATGGTTAGGTTATGTGTAGCCTTCCATATATGGACATCTTGATAAGAAACTTGTAGCTCAGAAAGGTATAAAAAGTGTTGAATTATAGAGTTATAGAGTTATACAGCACGGATAGAGGCCCTTCGGCCCATCGTGTCCACGCCGGCCATCAAGCCCTGTCTACTCTAATCCCATATTCCAGCATTTGGTCCGTAGCCTTGTATGCTGTGGCATTTCAAGTGCTCATCCAAATGCTTCTTGAATGTTGTGAGGGTTCCTGCCTCCACAACCCTTTCAGGCAGTGAGTTCCAGACTCCAACCACCCTCTGGGTGAAAAAGTTCTTTCTCAAATCCCCTCTAAACCTCCCGCCTTTTACCTTGAATCTATGTCCCCTTGTTATAGAACCCTCAATGAAGGGAAAAAGCTCCTTAGTATCCATTGTAATGGCTGTTCTTGAGAGCAGTGCGTGGACTGACTGACTGCCAATGGAATGCAGTGACTTATGGTCCCGTGCTCTCTCCCACTGAGCCCCCACTCTGCTCTCCCAATGATGCCAATAGAAATATTCAAAAAATAAGAACTCAACAGAAATAAAAGGACGTTACAGTTAATGAGAAGTCTCTGTAACAGTCTGACGTTTACAGGACTCCTGATGGTGCTGCTTGCAAATACCAAGCAAATGGTCCAATAGTGACAACGATTTGAAACAGAAACACAATACACCCAAGACCAAGTCATTAATATATATCAAGAAAAGCAGTGGTCCCAGCACTGACATATATTAATGATTGGTGTACAGGGCACAATTTCAAAATTTGCAGATGACACGAAACTTGGAAGCGTAGTAAACAGTGAGGAGGATAGTGATAGACTTCAAGAGGATATAGACAGGCTGGTGGCATGGGTGGACACGTGGCAGATGAAATTTAACATAGAGAAGTGCGAAGTGATATATTTTGGCAGGAAGAACGAGGAGAGACAATATAAACTAAATGGTACAATTCTAAAGGGGGTGCAGGAACAGAGAGATCTGGGGGTACATGTACACAAATCGTTGAAGGTAGCAGGTCAGGTTGAGAAAGTGGTTAAAAAAGCATATGGGATCCTGGGCTTTATAAATCGAGGCACAGAGTACAAAAGCAAGGAAGTTATGCTGAACCTTTATAAAACACTAGTTCGGTCACAACTGGAGTATTGTGTCCAATTCTGGGCACCGCACTTTAGGAAGGATGTGAAGGCCTTAGAGAGGGTGCAGAAAAGATTTACTAGAATGTTTCCAGGGTTGTGGGACTTCAGTTACGTGGATAGACTGAAGAAGCTGGGGTTGTTCTCCTTCGAGCAAAGAAGGTTAAGAGGAGATTTGATAGAAGTGTTCAAAATCATGAAGGGTTTAAGTAAAGTAAATAAAGAGAAACTGTTCCCATTGGTGGAAGGGTCGAGAACCAGAGGATACAGATTTAAGGTGATTGGCAAAAGAACCAAAGGCGACATGAGGAAAAACTTATGTTATGATCTGGAATGCGCTGCCTGAAAGGGCGGTGGAAGCAGATTCAATCGTGGCTTTCAAAAAGGAAGGGAAAAAATTTGCAGGGCTATGGGGAAAGAGCAGGAGAGTGGGACTAACTGGATCGCTTTTACACACAGGCTCGATGGGCCAAATGGCCCACTCTGTGCTGTAACCATTCTATGATTCTATAGACCAGTAGGCCAGTTAGCCTGACATCAGTAGCAGGGAAAATGCTTGAATTTATTATTAAGGACGTAGTAACAGGGCACTTAGAAAATCATAGTATTATTAGGCAGAGTCAACACGGTTTTACGAAAGGTAAATCGTGTTTAACAAATTTATTAGAATTTTTTGAGGGTGTAACTAGTAGGGTAGATAAAGGGGAACCAGTGGAAGTCGTATATTTGGATTTTCACAAGGCATTCGATAAGGTGCCACACAAGAGGTTGTTACACAAGATTGGGGCTCATGGGGTTGGGGGTAATATATTAGCTTGGATAGAGGATTGGCTAATGGACAGAAAAGAGAGAGTAGGAATAAACGGGTCATTTTCGGGTTAGAAACATAGTAACATAGAAAATAGGAGCAGGAGTAGGCCAATCAGCCCTTCGAGCCTGGTCCACCATTCAATATGATCATGGCTGATCCTCTATCTCAATACCATATTCCCGCTCTCTCCCCATTGCCCTTGATGCCTTTTGTGTCTAAGAAATCTATCCAGCTCATACTTAAATATATTGAGTGACTTGGCCTCCACAGGTTCACCACCCTCTGAGTGAAGACATTTCTCCTCATCTCAGTCCTAAATGTCCTACCCCGTATCCTGAGACTGTGACCCCTAGTTCTGGACCCCCCAGCCAGGGGAAACAGCCTCCCTGCATCCAGTCTGTCTAGCCCTGTCAGAATTTTATACGTTTCAATGAGATCCCCTCTCATTCTTCGAAACTCGAATGAATACAGGCCTAGTCGACCCAATCTCTCCTCATACGACAGTCCTGCCATCCCAGGAATCAGTCTGGTGAACCTTCGCTGCACTCCCTCTATGGCAAGTATATCCTTTCTTAGGTAAGGAGACCAAAACTGCACACAATACCCCAGGTGTGGTCTCACCAAGGCCCTGTATAACTGCAGTAAGACATCCTTGCTCCTCTACTCAAAACCTCTTGCAATGAAGGCCAACATACCATTTGCCTTCCTAACTGCTTGCTGCACCTGAATGTTTGCTTTCAGTGACTGGTGTACAAGGACACCCAGGTCCCTTTGTACATCAATATTCCCCAATCTATCACCATTTAAATAATACTCTGCCTTTCTGTTTTTCCTTCCGAAGTGGATCACTTCACATTTATCCACGTTATACTGCATCTGCCATGTATTTGCCCACTCACTCAAATTGTTTAAATCGCCTTGAAGCCTCTTTGCATCCTCGTCACAACTCACGATCCCACCTAGTTTTGTGTCATCAGCAAACTTGGAAATATTACATTTGGTTCCCTCATCCAAATCATTGATATATATTGTGAATAGCTGGGGCCCAAGCACTGATCCCTGCGGTACCCCACTAGTCACTGCCTGCCACCCCAAAAAAGACCCATTTATTCCTACTCTTTGTTTCTTGTCTGTTAACCAATTTTCAATCCATGCCAGTATATTACCCCCAATCCCATGTGCTTTAATTTTGCACACTAACCTCTTATGTGGGACTTTATCAAAGGGCCTTCCGAAAATCCAAATAAACCACATCCACTGGTTCTCCCTTATCTATTCCACTAGTTACATCCTCAAAAAACTCCAGTAGGTTTGTCAAACATGATTTCCCTTTCATAAATCTATGCTGACTTTGTCTAATCCCGTTGATATTTTGTAAGTGTCCTGTTATCATATCCTTTATAATAGACTCTAGCATTTTCCCTGCTACTGATCTTAGGCTAACCGGTCTGTAGTTCCCTGTTTTCTTACCTCGGTGGTGGGCAAACTATTAGTATCAATACTGAGAGATAGGATTAACTGTCACTTGGAAAGGCATGGTTTAATCAGGGATAGTCAGCATGGATTTGTTCAGGGAAGGTCATGCCATACAAATCTGATTGCATTCTTTGAGGAAGTGACAAAGAGGATTGATGAGGGTAGTGCAGTGGATGTTATCTACATGGATTTTAGTAAGGCATTTGACAAGGTCCGACATAGCAGACTGGTCAGACAGGTAAAAGCCCGTGGGATACAGGGAAATGTGGCAAATTGGATCCAAAACTGGCTCAGTAACAGGAAACAAAGGGTAAAAGTCGATGGATGTCTTTGAGAATGGAAATCCGTTTCCAGTGGTGTGTCACAGGGCTCAGTGTTGGGTCCCTTGCTGTTTGTGGTATATATTAATGATTTGGACTTGAATGTAGGGGGCATGATTGGCAAATTTGCAGAAGACACAAAAATTGGCCATGTAGTTGATGGTGAAGAGGATAGCTGTAGACTCCAAGAAGATATCAATGGGTTGGTGGAGTGGGCGGAAAAGTGGCAAATGGAGTTCAATCCGGAGAAGAGTGAGGTAATGCACTTCGGGAGGGCAAACAGTAAAAGGGAATACGCAGTAAACGGGAATATATTGAGAGGGGTAGAGGAAGTGAAAGATCTTGGAGTGCATGTGCACAGGTCCCTGAAGGTGGCAGCACAGGTAGATAAGGTTGTGAAGAAGGCATACAGAATGCTCTCCATTATTAGCCGAGGTATAGAATACAAAAGCAGGGATGTAATGATGGAACTGTATAAAATGCTGGTAAGGCTGGAGTATTGTGCGCAGTTCTGGTCACCACATTACAGGAAGCACGTAATTGCTCTGGAGAGAGTGCAGAGAAGATTTACAAGAATGTTGCCAGGGCTTGAAAATTGCAGCTATGAGGAGAGATTGGATAGGCTGGGGTTGTTTTCATTGGAGCAGAGGAGGCTGAGGGGAGACTTGATTGAGGTGTACAAAATTATGAGGGGCCCAGATAGAGTAGATAGGAAGTACCTGTTTCCCCTAGCGGAGAGTTCAAGAACCAGATTGGTGGAAGGATTAGAGGGGACATGAGGAAAAACTTTTTTACCCAGAGTATGGAATTCCCTGCCCAAATTGGTGGTAGAGGCAGGGACCTTCAACTCTTTTAAAAAGTACCTGGACATGCACCTGAAGTGCTGTAAGCTGCAGGGCTACAGACCGGGTGCTGGAAAGTGGGATTAGAATGGGCACCTGGTTGTTCTTCGAGCTGGCGCGGACATGATGGGCCGAATGGCCTCCTTCTGTGCTATATCTTTTCTATGGTTCTATGGTACTCTCTCCCTTCTTTTTTAAATAGTAGGGTTACATTTACCACCCTCCAATCTTCAGGAACTGTTCCATAATCTATAGAATTTTGGAAGATGACAATGTGTTGGCAGGTTGCAACTTGTCGGGTGCCGCAAGGATCAGTGCTTGGGCCTCAGCTATTTACAATATATATCAATGACTTGGATAAGGGATCAAGTGTAATGTATCCAAGTTTGCTGACGATACAAAGCTAGGTGGGAAAGTAAGCTGTGAGGAGGACACAAAGATTCCGCAAAGGGATGTAGACAGGTTAAGTGAGAGGGCGAGAAGGTGGCAGATAATGTGGGGAAATGTGAGGTTATTCACTTTGTTAGGAAGAATAGAAAAGCAGAATATTTTTTAAAAGGTGAGAGACGAAGAAATATTGGTACCAGTGGGATTTGAGTGTCCTTGTACACGAATCACAGGAAGTTAACATGCAGGTACAGCAAGCAATTAGGAAGGTAAATGGTATGTTGGCCTTTATTGCAAAGGGGTTGGAGTACAAGAGTAAGGAAGTCTTGCTACAATTATATAGGGCTCTGGTGAGAGCACACCAGGAGTACTGTGGACAGTTTTGGTCTCCTTACATAAGGAAGGATATATTTGCCTTACTGGAGGTGCAACGAAGGTTCACTAGATTGATTCCTGGGTTGAGGGTTGTCCTATGAGGAGAGATTGAGTAGAATGGGCCTATACTCTCTGGAGTTCAGAAGATTGAGAGGTGATCTCATTGAAACATATAAGATTCTGAGGGTTCTTGACAGGGTAGATGCTGAGAGGCTGTTTCCCCGGCTGGAGAGTCTAGAACTAGGGGGCATAGTCTCAGGATAAGGGGTCGGCCATTTAGGACCGAGATGAGGAAAAATTTCTTTGGAATTCTCTACCCCAGAGGGCTGTGGATGCTGAGTCATTGAGTATATTTAAGACTGAGATCGATGGATTTTTGGACACTAAGGGAATCAAAGGATATAGGGATAGGACGGGAAATGGGAGTTGAGAACGAAGATCACCCATGATCTGATTGAATAGCGGAGCAGGCTCGAGGCCTACTCTTGCTCCTATTTCTTATGTTCTTATGATGTGAACCCTTCAGATCGTGCTATATTTGCGCCGCAAATTGCTGGAAATGCGAATTGATAATGAGACAGTGATGTCAACGGAGCGACTGGGAATGTCGTGTCCAATGGTCTAGCTCCTCAACCAATGAAACAAAATGACAGAGAAAGAAACAGAGTGAATGACAGAGAAGACAATCGGGTGAATTAGAGTCAAATTAGAGACAGAAAGAAATAAAGAAAGGAAAAGACCCATAAGAGATAGGAGCAGGAGTAGGCCATTCGGCCTCTCGAGCCTGCTCTGCCATTCAATGAGATCATGGCTTATCTGATTTTTACCTCAACTCCACTTTCCCGCCTTTTCCCCATATCCTTTGACTCCCTCGCTGATCAAAAATTTGTCTAACTCAGCCTTGAATGTATTCAATGACTCAGCCTCCACAGCTTTTTGGGGTAAAGAATTCCAAAGATTCACGACCCTTAAACGGGTGACCCCTTATTCTGAGACTATGCCCCTAGTTTTAGATTCCCCCATGAGGGGTAACATCCTCTCAGCATCTACCCTATCGAGCCCCTCAGAATCTTGTATGTTTCAATAAGATCTCCTCTCATTCTTCTAAACTCCAATGAGTATAAACCCAACCTGTTCAATCTTTCCTCATAAGGCAACCCTTCCATACCCGGAATCAACCTGGTGAACCTTCTCTGAACTGCCTCCAATACAAGTATGTCCTTCCTTAATTAAGGGCACCAGAACTGTACGCAGTACTCCAGGTGTGGTCTCACCAGCACCCTGTACAGTTGTAGCATGACTTCCCTTTTTTTATACTCCATCCCCCTAGAAATAAAGGCCAATATTCTGTTTGCCTTCTGGATTACCTGCTGCACCTGTATGTTGACTTTTTGTGTTTCATGTATGAGGACACCCAGATCCCTCTGTACTGCAGCATTTTGTAATATTTCTCCATTCAAATAATATTTTGCTTTTTCATTTTTCCTCGCAAATTGGATGACCTCACATTTTCCCACATTATATTCCATCTGCCAAATTTTTGCCCATTCGCTTAACCTGTCAATATCCCTTTGCAGACACTTTGTGTCCTCATAGCAACTTGCTTTTCCACCTATCTTTGTATCATCAGCAAATTTGGCCACAAGACACTCTGTTCCTTCATCCAAGTCATTGATATATATTGTAAATAGTTGAGGCCCCAGCACTGATCACTGCGGCACCCCACTAGTTACAGATTGCCATTTTGAAAATGACCCTTTTATCCCGACTCTTTGTTTTCTGTTAGCCAATCCTCTATCCAGGCCACTATATTACCCCCAACACCATGAACTCTTATCTTGTGCAGTAATCTTTTATGTGGCACCTTATCGAATGCCTTTTGGAAATCCAAATATTCTGCATCCATTGGTTCCCCTTTATCCACCCTGCCCGTTACTTCCTCAAAGAACTTTAATAAATTTGTAAGACATGATTTCCCCTTCATAAAACCACGTTGATTCTACTTGACTGTATTAAGGAGAGTTTGAGAATTGATTAAGGAGGAGAGAAAAACAAAACAGAAAGGAAAAGTAAGAAAATGATTTAAAAGAACAAGCAGTAGAAGAGGTCCTTGTAACCCAGTTGTGTTTGGGAATTGCTGTCTTGGTCTTTGAGATGTTAATGAGTGGATGGCAGGGTAGGTGTGCGAAATGTAGAAATATTCTTGAGCCATGACGTATCGGACCTGCATGATCATCATGATCAGAAACAGTGGAACTGTCCTCACTGGAACATAAGAATTGCTCATCAAAAAAAGACCAAGATCCATCTAACCTCTAGGAATAATTTACTACCGGCAGGAGTGAGACTCCCCAGTTTCATTGTTCCCTTTCTGGGCCTCCAAGGTTGAGTTTCATGTCAGGACCATAAATCATGTCATAAAACAGAATCCTTACGACATGAATTACCAGCCCTAAATGGCCGCAGCGAGATTAGTTCGCATTTCTGGTGGAAATCCAGCAATTCCATGATGCAATTTATATCAATGGGTAGATTAACGGCAAGGTTGTGATTTTCTCGGTTTTGTCAAGGCTAACAGTGGAGCGGTGTAAATCGTCCAGCAATTTGTGAAGAATCGTAACTCATGATGTTTCTCTTCCTAGCCGCAAATTGGTGGATTTTTTATGACCCAATAATGGCGAGGGCCATTAATTTGGCGTTATTATTCCAGTAATTTCTGGGATATTATTTACAATTCCCCAGTCAGATCCTGGTCTGGGACCTGAGAGGAGTCACCCAGTGTAGGGCCAGTGTTTCATCCTTCCTCACACTATTGGATCTGGATGCAACAGATAAATCGAGCAGGGTCGACATTCTGTTCATTTAAATGGACAGTAATTGATTTTGCCCCTCGCAGAGTGCCCCCCCCACCGAGTTCCACTTCCAACATGCTCCCCTCCTCATTTCCCATGTGAACCCCTCCTCCCCTCCCCCCAGTTCCCTCGTGCACCCCTCCCCTTGATCTCCCAGCCAATCTAATAGATCTAGGCACAGGGAGAGGAAAATCTCTCCATTCCTGCCCCGTTCCTGGTATAAAAGGGCATCACCAGAGGCATTTCAGGTAAACAAGATACGCTGCCCAGGGAGACCGTCAGGTAAAAAGACCTAAAAAAATAACAAACGTTTGGGAATGAGCTTAAGACAACAACCCATCCTGAGATTATGAAAGCGTCCCTGACTATTGGCTTATTCTATTGTCAGAACTGCCCAACCATATCCATGGCAGAAAGTGTGGAGTATTCCCAGGGTGTGACACATTTAGACACACAGCCATACAACACAACACGATGGAAGGAAGTTCAGGGCAGAGTAAATCTTTACAAAATCCCAAATTGCTTGTGGTGTGTCGTGTGGGTAAAGTCATTCCTATTAAATGCCAATGTGGCCATAAGCAATTTTTTTGGGCGTCCAAATATATTCCAGAGAACAGAACTCTCTATATTTGATTAATTATCCAGCACAAATCCTCACAAAAGTGATGGTCAGAAATGGTAATGAAAGTTATTTTTGTAGCCCGCATTTTTATCAAAAGGTCACTTCCATCACATTGCCTAATAATCTCTGCAGACAGTCCGCAGGCTACGCAATAAATGTCACCATGGCTGGAATCGAATGACGCCTCATTAGTGGGATTTAATGGCTTCTTTTATCTGGGTTCAAAGTAGAACATTTTACACAGCAGCAGGTAGACAGTGATGTGCAGAGTATTGTGAACAAAACACCACAAAATTGAGGTTAATGTTCCACAATGTATGAGTTATTAATAAAGGATAAAAATTACCGAGATATGTTCGCAGCCGAAGTTCATCAAAATGATTTGTAACTTTTATTGTTAATCTGATAAACAACTTGGCAGTGAGAGCAAGTCAGACACAAGACAATAAAGAATAAAGAACTCTCTATCTGTACGATCTCAAATAACAATGTGATATTATGGGAGAGGGCTTGTTCTTATTGTGTTGTCTCTCTCTGATCAATGGCCCACATTTCCAAGCCTCCTATTGCACCCAGGAGCTGCAGGTCACAGACAGGGAGCTCGGGTCACAGACAGGGAGCTCGGGTCACAGACAGGGAGCTCGGGTCACAGACAGGGAGCTCGGGTCACAGACAGGGAGCTCGGGTCACAGACAGAGAGCTCGGGTCACAGACAGAGAGCTCGGGTCGCAGACAGGGAGCTCGGGTCGCAGACAGGGAGCTCGGGTCACAGACAGGGAGAGCTCGGGTCACAGACAGGGAGCTCGGGTCACAGACAGGGAGAGCTCGGGTCACAGACAGGGAGAGCTCGGGTCACAGACAGGGAGAGCTCGGGTCACAGACAGGGAGAGCTCGGGTCACAGAGAGCTCACCGAATGAACCACAGAGGAATGGTCAGACCATCCTGGACACTGATCGAGGTGTAGAAATGGTTAGCACTGGTTTGATACTAGGTTAGAGGTCTGGTTTGGGAATGGTTAGTACTGGTTTGGGGCTGTGGTACACGGGGTAATTGTCTGTATCCGTGCTGTGGGTAGGGAACAGTGCCCACCATTTTCTGATGTGCTTTGTCAGGGGGAGGGTTTCCCCACAGCACAAACTCAGGTACCGGCACAACCTGCTCTCTGGGACGCAGACTGGAGGGAGGGAGTGAGAAATAAAAATGATTTACTTACACTCTACTCAAGTCAAAATGTCACTGACACACTCCCAGACTGTCACTGACACACTCCCAGACTGTCACTGACACACTCCCAGACTGTCACTGACACACTCCCAGACTGTCACTGACACACTCCTGGACTGTCACTGACACACTCCCAGACTGTCACTGACACACTCCTAGACTGTCACTGACACACTCCCAGACTGTCACTGACACACTCCTGGACTGTCACTGACACACTCCCAGACTGTCACTGACACACTCCCAGACTGTCACTGATACACTCCTGGACTGTCACTGACACACTCCCAGACTGTCACTGACACACTCCCAGACTGTCACTGACACACTCCCAGACTGTCACTGACACACTCCAAGAATGTCACTGACACACTCCCAGACTGTCACTGACACACTCCTAGACTGTCACTGACACACTCCCAGACTGTCACTGACACACTCCCAGACTGTCACTGACACACTCCAAGAATGTCACTGACACACTCCCAGACTGTCACTGACACACTCCCAGACTGTCACTGACACACTCCCAGACTGTCACTGACACACTCCAAGAATGTCACTGACACACTCCCAGACTGTCACTGACACACTCCCAGACTGTCACTGACACACTCCCAGACTGTCACTGACACACTCCAAGAATGTCACTGACACACTCCCGGACTGTAACTGACACACTCCAAGACTGTCACTGACACACTCCCAGACTGTCACTGACACACTCCTCGACTGTCACTGACACACTCCCGGACTGTCACTGACACACTCCAAGAATGTCACTGACACAATCCTAGACTGTCACTGATACACTCCTAGACTGTCACTGACACATTGAAAGACTGTCACTGATACACTCCTGGACTGTCACTGACACACTCCCAGACTGTCACTGACACACTCCCAGACTGTCACTGACACACTCCCAGACTGTCACTGACACATTGAAAGACTGTCACTGATACACTCCTGGACTGTCACTGACACACTCCCAGACTGTCACTGACACACTCCCAGACTGTCACTGACACATTGAAAGACTGTCACTGATACACTCCCAGACTGTCACTGATACACTCCCAGACTGTCACTGACACACTCCCAGACTGTCACTGACACACTCCCAGACTGTCACTGACACATTGAAAGACTGTCACTGATACACTCCCAGACTGTCACTGATACACTCCCAGACTGTCACTGACACACTCCTAGACTGTCACTGATACACTCCTGGACTGTCACTGACACACTCCAATACTGTCACTGACACACTCCTAGACTGTCACTGACACACTCCCAGACTGTCACTGACACACTCCCAGACTGTCACTGACACACTCCCAGACTGTCACTGACACACTCCCAGACTGTCACTGACACATTGAAAGACTGTCACTGATACACTCCTGGACTGTCACTGATACACTCCCAGACTGTCACTGACACACTCCCAGACTGTCACTGACACACTCCCAGACTGTCACTGACACATTGAAAGACTGTCACTGATACACTCCTGGACTGTCACTGATACACTCCCAGACTGTCACTGACACACTCCTAGACTGTCACTGATACACTCCTGGACTGTCACTGACACACTCCAATACTGTCACTGACACACTCCCAGACTGTCACTGACACACTCCTAGACTGTCACTGACACACTCCCAGACTGTCACTGACACACTCCCAGACTGTCACTGACACACTCCCAGACTGTCACTGACACACTCCCAGACTGTCACTGACACATTGAAAGACTGTCACTGATACACTCCTGGACTGTCACTGATACACTCCCAGACTGTCACTGACACACTCCTAGACTGTCACTGACACATTGAAAGACTGTCACTGACACACTCCTAGACTGTCACTGACACATTGAAAGACTGTCACTGATACACTCCTGGACTGTCACTGACACACTCCAATACTGTCACTGACACACTCCCAGACTGTCACTGACACACTCCTAGACTGTCACTGACACATTCCCAGACTGTCACTGACACACTCCTAGACTGTCACTGACACACTCCCAGACTGTCACTGACACACTCCCAGACTGTCACTGACACACTCCTAGATTGTCACTGACACACTCCCAGACTGTCACTGACACACTCCAAGACTGTCAATGACACACTCCCAGACTGTCACTGACACACTCCTAGACTGTCACTGACACACTCCCAGACTGTCACTGACACACTCCCGGACTGTCACTGACACACTCCCGGACTGTAACTGACACACTCCCAGACTGTCACTGACACACTCCAAGACTGTCACTGACACACTCCAAGACTGTCACTGACACACTCCCAGAATATCACTGACACACTCCTCGACTGTCACTGACACACTCCAAGACTGTCACTGACACACTGAAAGACTGTCACTGACACACTCCCAGACTGTCACTGACAAACTCCCAGACTTTCACTGACACACTCCAAGACTGTCACTGACACACTCCTAGACTGTCACTGACACACTCCAAGACTGTCAATGACACACTCCTAGACTGTCACTGACACACTCCAAGACTGTCAATGACACACTCCTAGACTGTCACTGACACACTCCAAGACTGTCAATGACACACTCCCAGACTGTCACTGACACACTCCCAGACTGTCACTGACAAACTCCCAGACTGTCACTGACACACTCCCAGACTGTCACTGACACACTCCCATAATGTCACTGACACACTCCCAGACTGTCACTGACACACTCCCAGACTGTCACTGAAACACTCCCAGACTGTCACTGACACACTCCCAGACTGTCACTGACACACTCCCATAATGTCACTGACACACTCCCAGACTGTCACTGACACACTCCCAGACTGTCACTGACACATTGAAAGACTGTCACTGATACACTCCTGGACTGTCACTGACACACTCCAATACTGTCACTGACACACTCCCAGACTGTCACTGACACACTCCCAGACTGTCACTGACACACTCCAATACTGTCACTGACACACTCCCAGACTGTCACTGACACACTCCCAGACTGTCACTGACACACTCCAATACTGTCACTGACACACTCCCAGACTGTCACTGACACACTCCTAGACTGTCACTGACACACTCCCAGACTGTCACTGACACACTCCCAGACTGTCACTGACACACTCCCAGACTGTCACTGACACATTGAAAGACTGTCACTGATACACTCCCAGACTGTCACTGATACACTCCCAGACTGTCACTGACACACTCCCAGACTGTCACTGACACACTCCCAGACTGTCACTGACACATTGAAAGACTGTCACTGATACACTCCCAGACTGTCACTGATACACTCCCAGACTGTCACTGACACACTCCTAGACTGTCACTGATACACTCCTGGACTGTCACTGACACACTCCAATACTGTCACTGACACACTCCTAGACTGTCACTGACACACTCCCAGACTGTCACTGACACACTCCCAGACTGTCACTGACACACTCCCAGACTGTCACTGACACATTGAAAGACTGTCACTGATACACTCCTGGACTGTCACTGACACACTCCCAGACTGTCACTGACACATTGAAAGACTGTCACTGATACACTCCTAGACTGTCACTGACACATTGAAAGACTGTCACTGATACACTCCCAGACTGTCACTGACACACTCCTAGACTGTCACTGATACACTCCTGGACTGTCACTGACACACTCCAATACTGTCACTGACACACTCCCAGACTGTCACTGACACACTCCTAGACTGTCACTGACACACTCCCAGACTGTCACTGACACACTCCCAGACTGTCACTGACACACTCCCAGACTGTCACTGACACACTCCCAGACTGTCACTGACACATTGAAAGACTGTCACTGATACAGTCCTGGACTGTCACTGATACACTCCCAGACTGTCACTGACACACTCCTAGACTGTCACTGACACACTCCTAGACTGTCACTGACACATTGAAAGACTGTCACTGATACACTCCTGGACTGTCACTGACACACTCCAATACTGTCACTGACACACTCCCAGACTGTCACTGATAAACTCCTAGGCTGTCACTGACAAACTCCCAGACTGTCACTGACACACTCCTAGACTGTCACTGACACACTCCCAGACTGTCACTGACACACTCCCAGACTGTCACTGACACACTCCCAGACTGTCACTGACACATTGAAAGACTGTCACTGATACACTCCTGGACTGTCACTGATACACTCCCAGACTGTCACTGACACACTCCTAGACTGTCACTGACACACTCCTAGACTGTCACTGACACATTGAAAGACTGTCACTGATACACTCCTGGACTGTCACTGACACACTCCAATACTGTCACTGACACACTCCCAGACTGTCACTGATAAACTCCTAGGCTGTCACTGACAAACTCCCAGACTGTCACTGACACACTCCTAGACTGTCACTGACACATTGAAAGACTGTCACTGATACACTCCTGGACTGTCACTGACACACTCCAATACTGTCACTGACACACTCCCAGACTGTCACTGACACACTCCTAGACTGTCACTGACACACTCCCAGACTGTCACTGACACACTCCTAGACTGTCACTGACACATTGAAAGACTGTCACTGATACACTCCTGGACTGTCACTGACACACTCCAATACTGTCACTGACACACTCCCAGACTGTCACTGATAAACTCCTAGGCTGTCACTGACAAACTCCCAGACTGTCACTGACACACTCCTAGACTGTCACTGACACATTGAAAGACTGTCACTGATACACTCCTGGACTGTCACTGACACACTCCAATACTGTCACTGACACACTCCCAGACTGTCACTGACACACTCCTAGACTGTCACTGACACACTCCCAGACTGTCACTGACACACTCCGAGACTGTCACTGACACACTCCCAGACTGTCACTGACACACTCCCAGACTGTCACTGACACACTCCTAGACTGTCACTGACACACTCCCAGACTGTCACTGACACACTCCAAGACTGTCAATGACACACTCCCAGACTGTCACTGACACACTCCTAGACTGTCACTGACACACTCCCAGACTGTCACTGACACACTCCCGGACTGTCACTGACACACTCCCGGACTGTAACTGACACACTCCCAGACTGTCACTGACACACTCCAAGACTGTCACTGACACACTCCAAGACTGTCACTGACACACTCCTCGACTGTCACTGACACACTCCAAGACTGTCACTGACACACTGAAAGACTGTCACTGACACACTCCCAGACTGTCACTGACAAACTCCCAGACTTTCACTGACACACTCCAAGACTGTCACTGACACACTCCGAGACTGTCACTGACACACTCCAAGACTGTCAATGACACACTCCTAGACTGTCACTGACACACTCCAAGACTGTCAATGACACACTCCCAGACTGTCACTGACACACTACCAGACTGTCACTGACAAACTCCCAGACTGTCACTGACACACTCCCAGACTGTCACTGACACACTCCCATAATGTCACTGACACACTCCCAGACTGTCACTGACACACTCCCAGACTGTCACTGACACACTCCTAGACTGTCACTGACACACTCCCAGACTGTCACTGACACACTCCCAGACTGTCACTGACACACTCCCATAATGTCACTGACACACTCCCAGACTGTCACTGACACACTCCCAGACTGTCACTGACACACTCCCATAATGTCACTGACACACTCCCAGACTGTCACTGACACACTCCCAGACTGTCACTGACACACTCCTAGACTGTCACTGACACATTGAAAGACTGTCACTGATACACTCCTGGACTGTCACTGACACACTCCAATACTGTCACTGACACACTCCCAGACTGTCACTGACACACTCCTAGACTGTCACTGACACACTCCCAGACTGTCACTGACACACTCCTAGACTGTCACTGACACATTGAAAGACTGTCACTGATACACTCCTGGACTGTCACTGACACACTCCAATACTGTCACTGACACACTCCCAGACTGTCACTGATAAACTCCTAGGCTGTCACTGACAAACTCCCAGACTGTCACTGACACACTCCTGGACTGTCACTGACACATTGAAAGACTGTCACTGATACACTCCTGGACTGTCACTGACACACTCCAATACTGTCACTGACACACTCCCAGACTGTCACTGACACACTCCTAGACTGTCACTGACACACTCCCAGACTGTCACTGACACACTCCGAGACTGTCACTGACACACTCCCAGACTGTCACTGACACACTCCCAGACTGTCACTGACACACTCCTAGACTGTCACTGACACACTCCCAGAATGTCACTGACACACTCCAAGACTGTCAATGACACACTCCCAGACTGTCACTGACACACTCCTAGACTGTCACTGACACACTCCCAGACTGTCACTGACACACTCCCGGACTGTCACTGACACACTCCCGGACTGTAACTGACACACTCCCAGACTGTCACTGACACACTCCAAGACTGTCACTGACACACTCCAAGACTGTCACTGACACACTCCTCGACTGTCACTGACACACTCCAAGACTGTCACTGACACACTGAAAGACTGTCACTGACACACTCCCAGACCGTCACTGACAAACTCCCAGACTTTCACTGACACACTCCAAGACTGTCACTGACACACTCCTAGACTGTCACTGACACACTCCAAGACTGTCAATGACACACTCCTAGACTGTCACTGACACACTCCAAGACTGTCAATGACACACTCCCAGACTGTCACTGACACACTACCAGACTGTCACTGACAAACTCCCAGACTGTCACTGACACACTCCCAGACTGTCACTGACACACTCCCATAATGTCACTGACACACTCCCAGACTGTCACTGACACACTCCCAGACTGTCACTGACACACTCCTAGACTGTCACTGACACACTCCCAGACTGTCACTGACACACTCCCAGACTGTCACTGACACACTCCCATAATGTCACTGACACACTCCCAGACTGTCACTGACACACTCCCAGACTGTCACTGACACATTGAAAGACTGTCACTGATACACTCCTGGACTGTCACTGACACACTCCAATACTGTCACTGACACACTCCCAGACTGTCACTGACACACTCCCAGACTGTCACTGACACACTCCCAGACTGTCACTGACACACTCCTAGACTGTCACTGACACACTCCCAGACTGTCACTGACACACTCCCAGACTGTCACTGACACACTCCTGGACTGTCACTGACACATTGAAAGACTGTCACTGATACACTCCTAGGCTGTCACTGACACACTCCCAGACTGTCACTGACACACTCCCATAATGTCACTGACACACTCCCAGACTGTCACTGACACACTCCCATAATGTCACTGACACACTCCTAGACTGTCACTGACACACTACCAGACTGTCACTGACACACTCCCATAATGTCACTGACACACTCCTAGACTGTCACTGACACATTGAAAGACTGTCACTGATACACTCCTGGACTGTCACTGACACACTCCAATACTGTCACTGACACACTCCCAGACTGTCACTGACACACTCCTAGACTGTCACTGACACACTCCCAGACTGTCACTGACACACTCCCAGACTGTCACTGACACACTCCTAGACTTTCACTGACACATTGAAAGACTGTCACTGATACACTCCTAGGCTGTCACTGATGCACTCCCAGACTGTCACTGACACACTCCCAGACTGTCACTGACACACTCCAAGACTGTCAATGACACACTCCCAGACTGTCACTGACACACTCCCAGACTGTCACTGACACACTCCCAGACTGTCACTGACACACTCCCAGACTGTCACTGACACACTCCAAGACTGTCAATGACACACTCCCAGACTGTCACTGACACACTCCTAGACTGTCACTGACACACTCCCAGACTGTCACTGACACACTCCCAGACTGTCACTGACACACTCCCAGACTGTCACTGACACACTCCCAGACTGTCACTGACACACTCCAAGACTGTCAATGACACACTCCCAGACTGTCACTGACACACTCCCAGACTGTCACTGACACACTCCTAGACTGTCACTGACACACTCCTAGACTGTCACTGACACACTCCCAGACTGTCACTGACAAACTCCCAGACTGTCACTGACACACTCCCAGACTGTCACTGACACACTCCCAGACTGTCACTGACACACTCCTAGACTGTCACTGACACACTCCCAGACTTTCACTGACAAACTCCCAGACTGTCACTGACACACTCCCAGACTGTCACTGACACACTCCCAGACTGTCACTGACACACTCCCAGACTGTCACTGACACACTCCCAGACTGTCACTGACACATTGAAAGACTGTCACTGATACACTCCTGGACTGTCACTGACACACTCCAATACTGTCACTGACACACTCCCAGACTGTCACTGACACACTCCCAGACTGTCACTGACACACTCCTAGACTGTCACTGACACATTGAAAGACTGTCACTGATACACTCCCAGACTGTCACTGATACACTCCCAGACTGTCACTGACACACTCCTAGACTGTCACTGACACATTGAAAGACTGTCACTGATACACTCCTAGACTGTCACTGATGCACTCCCAGACTGTCACTGACACACTCCAAGACTGTCAATGACACACTCCCAGACTGTCACTGACACACTCCTAGACTGTCACTGACACACTCCCGGACTGTCACTGACACACTCCCAGACTGTCACTGACACACTCCCAGACTGTCACTGACACACTCCAAGACTGTCAATGACACACTCCCAGACTGTCACTGACACACTCCTAGACTGTCACTGACACACTCCCAGACTGTCACTGACACACTCCTAGACTGTCACTGACACACTCCCTTCTTTCTTGCAGGAGACGGTCACCCACAACTCAACACAGGAGGCCATGACTGGAGAAGGCCGAGCCCAACTGCTCGCCCTCTTCCCCCTCGAAGAAAGTGGGCTGGCAATAATGGGAAGGGGCAGAATCATGGCCACGGTGAGTGGTGTCGCTGGGGGAGACGTCACGCAGGGTTTCTTTACACCTTATCCTCTTTTCCCCCTCTTCCCCCTTACTTCTATCTCATGACAAGCTGCAGATGTTTTCACCACCCCCTCCTCTCTCTCTGCTCTCCCTTCACGCCACAACCAAACCCTTGACCCTCTCCTTCACTTCAGGTGCTGAGAATGTGGAAGCCCCTGAGCCAGTGGAGGAAGAGGAGGCCAGCCTTCCTGATGATGCAGTGTCCCTCGATCTCACCCGCACAAGCACCAGCTCGGAGACTGGCACCACGGGGAGCTTACAGGCTGAGCTAGAGGAGGGATGTTCATGTGGTGACTCACCAGCACAAGTGGGCAGGAGCTCGGGCAGGGGGATAGCATGTCACAGGTGCCAGCTTGCCGGAGGGCGAGCTCACACACGAGCTCTGCTGCCGAGGATTCAGATACTGACTTCGAGGGCCCAGCCTACTGAAGGCTGATGGACATCTACCAGGAAATGCCAGGTGCACTGGGCAGCCTGCCAGTGAGCATGTGCACAATGTCACAGAGAATGGAGGAGTCCAGCTCCAACTTGTGTCGGGGCTTCACGCAGAGCATGAAGACCATTCTGTCCAACATGGACTGAGCGGCCAGCTCCATAAACACTACAGCGGTGCTCACCATGATGGAGCCGTTGCTGACAGCTTCCATGGCATCTCTCCTTCCTACACTCTGTTGTGCAGATCAGTGGGAGAGCTGAGGTGCCGTTCCAGGAGAGTGGCCTTGGCTCCATGGGAGAGGCACCTGCTGTCCTCTCTCAGGATGACACCAGGCCTGCTCCGCCACCCACTCCACCAGTGCCCTTGTCAGTGCCACACAGCCAGCTGGCCCAGACTGCCCCGGCCCAGGCCGAGAGGCCGCAGTCTGTCGCCGGACCCTCAAGGCCCAGAGTTGCTCGAGGTCGCCCACCACGGCCATAGAGTGTCCTCAATGGAAGCTCAGTAACCTCCACCTCCCAAGATGTAGCCAGTGGGTAAACAGGAGAGGGAAAGGAATACAGAAGACAGTAACTAAGGGCTTGCACTCGGGGGATTCGTAATTATTCCAGTTAAATATTACACACAGATGGAATTGAGTTGTTGGGCTAATTTTTTTTCTGGATTTGGTGTTGGTGTTAATATTTGCAGTGAATTGAGGGCAAGACTCATAAGGCTGGAGGGCAATTGAATGGCGGTAGCAAGGTTATTGGTGATAAGGATTGTGGGACTGTTGGTGCACTGGGACGGGAGGATGGTTCAGGTGAAGCACGCTGGGAAAAGTTGGTCTCTAATAGCTCGGGCAGCTCGTGGCACTGGTAGTCGATGCCAGTCCTGCTCCTCCTCCTCGCCCTGATCCAGGTCCTTCTGCTCCACCACCTCTTGCTGCCCAGGTGGTGGTAAGGGCTGGTCCCTCATGATGTGAAGTTGTGGATCATGCAGCAGACAACCTCAAATCCGGATACTCACTCAGGGGCGTACTGCAGGGCTCCTCCCGAACAGTCCAGGCAGTGGCAGCATTGCTTGAGCAGGCTGACTGTCTGCTCAGTGACTTTTCTGGTTGTGGCATGGCTCTCATTGTAGGCCAGCTATGCCCAGGATCCAGACAGGGCTCATAAGTCGTGTCCGGTGGGGGATAACTTTCGTCGGTTAGCAGTCAGCCTGTGACCTGCCGGCTTGGTTGGAACAAAGGTGACACAGAGGATTGGCTCAGGATAGAATCAGAGAATCAGAGAATCATAGAAAGGTTAAAGCATGGAAGGAGGCTATTTGGCCCATCGAGTCCGTGCCGGCTCTATGCAAGAGCAATCCAGCGAGTCCCACTCCCCCGCCCTTTCCCTGTAGCCCTGCAAATTTTTTCCTTTCAAGTACTTATCCAGTTCCCTTTTGAATCTGCCTCCACCACTCCCTCGGGCAGTGCCTTCCAGATCATAACCACTCACTGTGTGAAAAAGTTTCTCCTCATGTCACCTTTGGTTCTTTTGCCAGTCACCTTAAATCTATGTCCTCTGGTTCTTGACCCTTCCGCCAATGGGAACAGTTTCTCTCTATCTACTCTGTCTGGACCCTTCATGATTTTGAATACATCTATCAAATCTCCTCGCAACCTTTGCTGTTCCAAGGAGAAAAACCCCAGCTTCTCCAGACTAACCACGTATTAATTTAATAAATCACTTCTGCACCCTCTCAAAGGCCTTCACACCTTTCCCAAAGTGCGGTGCCCAGAACTGGACACAATACTCCAGTTGTGGCCGAACCAGTGTTTTATAAAGGTTCAACATAACCTCCATGCCTTTGTACTCCATGCCTCTATTTATAAAGCCCAGGATCCATTTGCTTTTAGAACCACTTTCTCAACCTGTCCTGCCACCTTCAATGATTTGTGCACATATACCCCCAGATCTCTCTGTTCCTGTACCCCTTTTAGAGTTGTGCCCTCTAGTTTATATTGCCTCTCCTCATTCTTCCTACCGAAATGTATCACTTTGCATTTTTCTGCGTTAAATTTCATCTGCCACGTGTCCGCCCATGCCACCAGCCTGTCTATACCCTCTTGAAGTCTATCACTATCCTCCTCTCTGTTTACTACCCTTCCAAGTTTTGTGTCATCTGCAAATTTGGAAATTGGGCCCTGTACACCCAAGTCCAAGTCATTAGTATATATCAAGAAAAGCAGTGGTCCCAGCACTGACCCCTGGGGAACACCACTGTGCACCTCCCTCCAGTCCGAAAAACAACCGTTCACCACTTCTCTCTGTTTCCTGTCCCTTAGCCAATTCCATATCCATGTTGCTGCTGCCCCCTTTATTCCATGGGCCTCAATCTTGATGATAAGCCTACCAGGCGGTACTTTATCAAACGCCTTTTGAAAGCCCATATACACCACATCAACTGCATTGCCCTCATCTACCCTCTCTGTTACCTCAACAAAAAGCTCTATCTACTTAATTAAACACGATTAGCCTTTAACAAATCCGTGCTCGCTTTCCCTAATCAATCCACACTCGTTCAAGTGACTGTTAATTCTGTCCCGGATTATCGTTTCTAAAAGTTTCCCCACTACTGAGGTTAAACTGACTGGACTGTAGTTACTGGGTTTATCCTTACACCTTTTTTTGAACAAGGGTGTAACATTTGCAATTCTCCAGTCCTCTGGCACCACCCCTGTATCTACGGATGTTTGGAAGATTATGGCCAGTACCTCTGCAATTTCCACCCTTACTTCCCTCAGCAACCTAGGATGCATCCCATCTGGACCCGGGTGACTTATCTACTTTAAGTACATTTAGCCTTTCAAGTACCTCTTCTTTATCAATTTTTAGCCTATCCAAGATCTCAACTATATCTTCCTTTACTGAGACTGTGGCAGCATCTTATTCCATGGTAAAGACAGATGCAAAGTACTCATTTAGTACCTCGGCCATCGGCATGGATCATAATTGCTGCCAGGAAACCGGGCACAGACCTGCAGGATACACTGCCTGTGGTTGCAAACCAGCTCTACGTCGAGGGAGTGGAATCCTTTTCTGTTGAGAAAGGTGCCAGGCTGGTGATGGGCAGCACGCACGTCAATGTGTGTGCAATCAATGGCACTTCGCACCCTGGGGAAGCCTGCCATGTGTGCGAAGCCTAGTGCCATCTCGTCCTGCCTCTCTCTGCCCATGGGGAATGAGGTGTGGGCTGCTCCTCCTGCTGTAAAGAGCCTCGGTGACCTCCCTGATATATCGGTGAACAGCAAACTGGGAGATGTCGCTGACGTCACCTTCTGCAGCCTGGAATGACCCCATGCTGTAAAGGTTAAGGGCCACGGTGAGCTTGAGAGCCACAGGCAGTGCGGTCCATGCCCTGGTGATGAGGCTGCAGCAGGTGACATAGCTCGGTGCCGGTCTCCTTGGTGAAGCGAAGATGCCTGAGACATTGCTCCTCAGCGGAGTTGAAGTGTGAGAAGTTCTCCCTGAAGACCCGCGGGGGGTATGGCCCCCTGCACAGTGCCCTCCTCCTCCCTCTTCTCCCCGCTGCTCCCTCAGGCCACCATGGTGTGTGGCAGGCTTGATGGACCAGCTGTCTTTTCCTGCCCATCAATTTTGTATGTTTGTATACACGAGGGAGAAGGGAATAGAGGGATATGGGGACAGGGTGGAGAGAGTGGGAGGAGGCTGGTGTGGAGTATAAACAGTAACATTGATTGGTCTGTTGCTGTGGATTCCATGTCATCCAGTATAAGATGAGAATGGCACTTTATAGCCTAACTGTTCCAAGCCTGCACTGGAATCACAAATCGCACGCTGTCGTCTCATCACCAGCAATGATTCCGAAAATTAACCCAATCTGAAAGAAGTTCAGCCTCCTCCCCAGGTTACCCCTCAACGTCAACAATACCGAGGCACTGGAACGTTACATGTGCCAACATCGAGCAACATCGAGCAACACTGAGCAACATCGAGCAACATCATAGAGTCATAGAGTCATAGAGTTATACAGCACGGATAGAGGCCCTTCGGCCCATCGTGTCCGCGCCGGCCATCAGCCCTGTCTACTCTAATCCCATATTCCAGCATTTGGTCCGTAGCCTTGTATGCTATGGCATTTCAAGTGCTCATCCAAATGCTTCTTGAATGTTGTGAGGGTTCCTGCCTCCACAACCCTTTCAGGCAGTGAGTTCCAGACTCCAACCACCCTCTGGGTGAAAAAGTTCTTTCTCAAATCCCCTCTAAACCTCCCACCTTTTACCTTGAATCTATGTCCCCTTGTTAGTATCCATCCTATCTGTGCCCCTCAAACGCGCAACATCGAGCAACACGCAATCATTCACAGCACGGGAAAGGGCAGGAATTCTCTGCCACGTATGTTCTTTATGGAGCTACAGCGCTGCCAGACAGAAAGGGCTGACTGCAACCCCGCCCCGCACACCCCCACCCCGCCCCGCACACCCCCACCCCGCCCCACACACCCCCACCCCGCCCCGCACACCCCACCCCCACACACCCCCACCCCGCACACCCCACCCCCCACACACCACGTGTCATGAGCATGAAGGGGATGCACAAGGGTGTTTGGGGTTTGTCATGGGTGTTACTTATATTGAATTTCTGACCAACTCACATTACATATTATATTGGCACCACTACTGCCATGTCTTCGCGAACCCTGTCTGGTTTGTGCAATAATGCCCTCTCCTGAGGATCACTATGAAGACCCACAACTGATGCCACCCATTGTGTCACTGCAGAGTGGGTGTAGGTGTATTTGCAGGGCTCTTTTGTGCAGACGACTGAGAGACGTCGGCGATGTCCCCGGTGGCACCCTGGAAGGATACGGAGGAGAAGTTGTTGAGGGCAGTGGTGACTTTGACAGCGACAGGTAAGAAGATGGTGCACGGGCCAGCTGGGAGCAGCTCGGCATGAAGGAGGCTGCAGATGTCCACGACTACATGTCGAGTGATTCTGAGCCTCCGTGTGCACTGCTGCTCAGAGAGGTCCAGGAGGCTGAGCCTCGGTCTGTGGACCCTGTGGCGAGGGTAGTGCCCTCTGCGACGCATCTCTCTCTGCGGTCGCCCTCCCTCCCGCTGTACAGGTGGATGTGTCACAGCACTCTGTTGTGGAGCTCCACGTGTCAGAGGTGGACGGCGAGGCCGGTGAGGCTGGTGAGGCTGGTGATGCTGTTCGCCCTCCGAGGAGGTCATGACTGCAGCTACAGCGGCCCCCATCCGAAAGATGTACATCTGAGGGGGTCCGCAAGGTAGGTACATGTCTCTGGACCCCAGGGTAAGTGTGCAGGTTGGTGACTTTGACTGTCAGGAGGAGGGTGTTGGAGGCCAAACTTTGTCCCAAGTGACAGAGTGGCCTCCTGCAATGGGTGAGGGTCTCCCCCCTCCACCTGTCAAATGGACCTTTGCTGCTGCCACAGGCTGACAGCTGCAACACGTCCATTTCAACTAGGAGTGTTTCCCCCAGTGTGGGAAACAGTCCCAGTTTTCTATAAAATCCCACCCCTCCTCACATAATCCCTCAATCAGGTCAGTTAATGACCTGAACAAGCAAAATAAATAGCTTCAAGTGGCATCCCGCTGGCTTTAATTGCCTGCGGGATTCCCACCAGCGGGGGCTGCGCGCGCACGCTGGCGCGTCAATGGGGAACCCGGAAGTGCGCGGGTTCAAGGCGGGCTCCGGTCCCACGCCGGGATTTCCCGATTTTCGGGGCCCCCCCGCCAGGAACGCACCCGATAGCGGGTGCTAAAATGATGCCCATTAACTCTGTTTCTTTCTCCACAGACGCTGCCTGACCTGCTGAGCTTCTCCAGCATTTTCTGTTTTTATTTCAGATTTCCAGCATCTGCAGTATTTTGCTTTTGACACGGTGCTGTAAGTGTGGTCTAACCAAGGTTCTGTACAAGTTTAACATAACTTCTCTGCTTTTCAATTCTATCAATGAACCCCAGAGCTTGGTTTACTTTTTTATGGCCTTATTAACCTGTGTCTCTACTTTTAGTGTATCTCTACCCCCAGATCCCTCTGCTCCTCTACCCTGTTTAGACTCTTATTATCCAATCAGTATGTGGCCTCCTTATTCTTCCTACCAAAATGCACCACCTCACACTTGTGTATATTAAAATTCATTTGTTAATTACATGCCCATTCTGCAAGTTTATTAATGTCTGGTAATTTGCCACATCCCTCTTCAGTATTAACTAAACCCCCCAATGAGGTGTCGTCCGCAAATTTTGAAATTGTACTTCCAATTCCCAAGTCCAGATCGGTGCTGGGACCACTGTGAACAACAGTGGTCCCAGCACCGATCCCTGTGGAACACAACTTCCCACCTTTTGCCAGTCTGAGTAACCACCTTTAACCCCTACTCTCTGTTTTCTGTTTTGTAGCCAACTTGCTATCCATTCTGCTACTTATCCCCTGACTCTAGATGTTCTGACCTGAATCATGAGTCTACAATGCGGAACATTATCGAAGGCCCCTCGAGACCAGGTACAACTAGGTGGAGCTCTGCCCCTTCGCACCTGAATTTCACATTCAGAGCCTTTAACCGGCATTGGACCTTGATTTTCATACTTAAGAAGCCGATCACCTGTTTCAGGCAGGTGCCCAGCCCCGAACGACTAAAAATCTCCCAAGTCAATATGGCGCCCAGCGCACTTCTGGTCCAAATCAGGCTTGAGAGATGATAACATGAAATTCGGAGCCCGAATGGCCATTTTACAACCCAAAACGAGTGGTTGAATTTCTCCCCCAATATATTCAGAGTGGTGAGCTGTCTATCTGGAGCTGGAGCAGCACAGATTGAGGAACGGTTAGAAGGGATACGGAATGGGACAGAAAGGGATACAATGGTGATCGTTCATGTTGGGGAAAATGACATAAGGAGAAAAAAATCAGGGGACTTAAAACCCACATACAGGAGGGCTGGCTCAAAACTCAGGGAGAGGATAGAGGAGTAATGTTCTGTGGGACACTCCTAGTACTGGGAAAGGAGGGGATTTCACCAAAAGAACTAAGGAGGTCAGTGAGTGGCTGTGAGAACAACAATAAATAATTGGCAACCCTTCAAGAATAAAAAGGAGATGGCTACACTTGAACCAAATAGAGATAAAGAGACTTGTGAGGAAGATTGAAGCAGCAATGAAGAATTATTGAAACTAGGCAGGTGGGGAGGGGAGGGCAGGGATGGGACAGGATCTCAGGTGAGATAGATTAGAATCATCGAATCAGAGAAGTTTACAACATGGAAACAGGCCCTTCGGCCCAACATGTCCATGTCGCCCAGTTTATACCACAAAGCTAGTCCCAATTGCCTGCACTTGGCCCATATCCCTCTATACCCATCTTACCCATGTAACTGTCCAAGTGCTTTTTAAAAGACAAAATTGTACCCGCCTCTACTACTGCCTCTGGCAGCTCATTCCAGACACTCACCACCCTTTGAGTGAAAAAATTGCCCCTCTGGACCCTTTTGTATCTCTCCCCTCTCACCTTAAATCTATGTCCCCTCGTTATAGACTCCCCTACCTTTGGGAAAAGATTTTGACTATCTACCTTATCTATGCCCCTCACCATTTTATAGACTTCTATATGATCACCCCTAAATCTCCTACTCTCCAGGGAAAAAAGTCCCAGTCTATCCAACCTCTCCCTATAAGTCAAACCATCAAGTCCCGGTAGCATCCTAGTAAATCTTTTCTGCACTCTTTCTAGTTTAATAATATACTTTCTATAATAGGGTGACCAGAACTGTACACAGTATTCCAAGTGTGGCCTTACTAATGTCTTGTACAACTTCAACAAGACATCCCAACTCCTGTATTCAAGATTGTAGGGTAGGAGGCAGTCAGCAGAAATTGGCATTGGGGAATGTGAGAGGAGACAAATCATAACAAGATGTACAGGAGAAGAATTAGAAATAAGATAGTGAAACTGGAGGCTGTTGTGGTAATAGGGAAGTTTGATGTGATGGGACGACCAGAATCATGGATAAACCCAGAGGATCGAAACAAATAAAACAATCGGGTACAGAGTGTTTGGAAAAGATGGATTGCACAAAAAAAAGAGGGGATGTCGCCCTCATAGAATTGTAGAAATTTACAGCACACAAAGAGGCCATTCGGCCCATCGTGTCCGTGCCGGCCAAAAAAAAATTCCAGCTTAATCCCACTTTCCAGCACTTGGTCCGTAGCCCTGTAGGTTACAGCACTTCAAGTGCATAACCAAGTACTTTTTAAAGCAAGAGGCTTCCTGCCTCTACCACCCTTCCAGGCAGTGAGTTCCAGACCCCCACCATCCTCTGGGTGAAAAAAATATTCTTCAGCTCCCCTCTAATCCTTCTACCAATCACTTAAACCTCTGCTCCATGGTTATTGACCCCTCTGCTCAGGGAAACAGGTCCTCCCTATCCAGTCCATCTAGGTCCTTCATAATTTTATACATCTCAATTAAATCTCCCCTCAGCCTCCTCTGTTCCAAAGAAAACAACCCCAGCCTATCCAATCTTTCCTCACAGCTAAAATTCTCCAGTCCAGGCAACATCCTTGTAAATCTTCTCTGCACCCTCTCCAGTGCAATCACATCCTTCCTGTAATGTGGTGACCAGAACTGTACGCAGTACTCAAGCTGTGGCCTAACTAGTGTTTTATACAGTTCCAGCATAATCTCCCTGCTCTTACATTCCATGCCTCAGCTAATAAATTGTAAACAATTTTACAACACCAAGTTATAGTCCAGCAATTTTATTTTAAATTCACAAGCTTTCGGAGGCTTCCTCCTTCGTCAGGTGAACGATGTGACGTTCATCGTTCACCTGACGAAGGAGGAAGCCTCCGAAAGCTTGTGAATTTAAAATAAAATTGCTGGACTATAACTTGGTGTTGTAAAATTGTTTACAATTGTCAACCCCAGTCCATCACCGGCATCTCCACATCATCAGCTAATAAAGGAACATATCCTGTTTGCCTTCTTAACCACCTTATCTACCTTCAAGTATCTGTGGACATGCACTCCAAGGTCCATCTGTTCCTCGACACCTCCCAGTATCCTCCTATTTATTGTGTACTCCCTTGCCTTGTTTGCCCTCCCCCAATGCATTACCTCATACTTCTGCGGATTGAATTCTATTGGCCACTTTTCTGCTCACCTGACCAGTCCTGGTTCACTAATGTTCTTTAGGGAAGGAAACCTGCCGCCCAGTCAGGCCTATATGTGACTTCAGACCACTGCAATGTGGTTGATTCTTAATCACCCTCTGAAATGGCCCAGCAAGCCACTCAGTTGTAAAATCTCGCGAAAAAAAGTCAGAATAAGAATCAAACCGGACGGACCACCCGGCATCGGACCACGAGGCACCAGACACAACAAAGGCAAACCAAGCCCAGTCGACCCTGCAAAGTCCTCCTCACTAACATCTGGGGACTTGTGCCAAAATTGGGAGAGCTGTCCCACAGACTAGTCAAGCAACAGCCTGACATAGCCATACTCACAGAATCATACCTTTCAGCCAACGTCCAAGACTCTTCCATCACCATCCCTGGGTACGTCCTGTCCCACCGGCAGGACAGACCCACCAGAGGTGGCGGTACAGTGATATACAGTCAGGAGGGAGTGGCCCTGGGAGTCTTCAACATTGACTCCAGATCCCATGAAATCTCATGGCATCAGGTCAAACATGGGCAAGGAAACCTCCTGCTGATTACCACCTACCGTCCTCCCTCAGCTGATGAATCAGTCCTCCTCCATGTTGAACACCACTTGGAGGAAGCACAGAATGTACCCTGGGTGGGGGACTTCAATGTCCATCACCAAGAGTGGCTCGGTAGCACAACTACTGACCGATCTGGCCGAGAACTGAAGGACATAGCTGCCAGACTGGGCCTGCGGCAGGTGGTGAGAGAACCAACACAAGGGAAAAACCTACTTGACCCAGTCCTCACTAATTTACCTGTCGCAAATGCATCTGTCCATACAGTATTGGTAGGAGTGACCACCGCACAGTCCTCGTGGAGATGAAGTCCCGTCTTCACACTGAGGACTCCATCCAACATGTTGTGTGGCACTACCACCGTGCTGAATGGGATAGATTCAGAACTGATCTAGCAGCTCAAAACTGGGTATCCATGAGGTGCTGTGGGCCATCAGCAGCAGCAGATTTGTATTCCAGCACAATCAGTAACCTCATGGCCTGGCATATTCCTCACTCTACCATTACCAACAAGCCAGGGGATCAACCCTGGTTCAATGAGGAGTGTAGAAGAGCATGCCAGGAGCAGCACCAGGCGTACCGAAAAATGAGGTACCAACCTGGTGAAGCTACAACTCAGGACTACATGCATGCTAAATAGCGGAAGCAACATGCTATAGACAGAGCTAAGCAATTCCACAACCAACAGATCAGATCAAAGCTCTGCAGTCCTGCCACATCCAGTTGTGAATGGTGGTGGACAATTAAACAACTAACAGGAAGAGGAGGCTCTGTAAACATCCCCATCCTCAATGATGGCAGAGTCCAGCACGTGAGTGCAAAAGACAAGGCTGAATCGTTTGCAACCATCTTCAGCCAAAAGTGCCAAGTGGATGATCCATCTCGGCCTCCTCCCGATATCACCACCATCACAGAAGCCAGTCTTCAGTCAAATCGATTCACTCCACGTGATAACAAAAAATGGCTGAGTGCACTGGATACAGCAAAGGCTATGGGCCCCGACAACATCCCGGCTGTAGTGCTGAAGTCTTGTGCTCCAGAACTAGCTGCGCCTCTAGCCAAGCTGTTCCAGTACAGCTACAACACTGGCATCTACCCGACAATGTGGAAAATTGCCCAGCTATGTCCTGTCCACAAAAAGCAGGACAAATCCAATCCGGCCAATTACCGTCCCATCAGTCTATTCTCAATCATCAGCAAAGTGATGGAAGGTGTCGTCGACAGTGCTATCAAGCGGCACATACTCACCAATAACCTGCTCATCGATGCTCAGTTTGGGTTCCGTCAGAACCACTCGGCTCCAGACCTCATTACAGCCTTGGTCCAATCATGGACAAAAGAGCTGAATTCCAGAGGTGAGGTGAGAGTGACTGCCCTTGACATCAAGGCAGCATTTGACCGAGTGTGGCACCAAGGAGCCCTGGTAAAACTGAAGTCAATGGGAATCAGGGGGAAAACTCTCCAGTGGCTGGAGTCATACCAAGCACAAAGGAAGATGGTAGTGGTTGTTGGAGGCCAATCATCTCAGCCCCAGGGCATTGCTACAGGAGTTCCTCAGGGCAGTGTCCTGGGCCCAACCATCTTCAGCTGCTTCATCAATGATCTTCCCTCCATCATAAGGTCAGAAATGTGGATGTTCGCTGATGATTGCACAGTGTTCAGTTCCATTCGCAACCCCTCAGATAATGAAGCAGTCCATGCCGCATGCAGCAAGACCTGGACAATATCCAGGCTTGGGCTGATAAGTGGCAAATAACATTCGCACCAGACAAGTGCCAGGCGATGACCATCTCCAACAAGAGAGAATCTAACCACCTCCCCTCGACATTCAACGGCTTTACCATCGCCGAATCCCCCACCATCAACATCCTGGGGGTCACCATTGACCAGAAACTTAACTGGACCAGCCACATAAATACTGTGGCTTCAAGAGCAGGTCAGAGGCTGGGTATTCTGTGGCGAGTGACTCACCTCCTGACTCCCCAAAGCCTTTCCACCATCTACAAGGCACAAGTCAGGTGTGTGATGGAATACTCTCCACTTGCCTGGATGAGTGCAGCTCTAACAACACTCAAGGAGCTCAACACCATCCAGGACAAAGCAGCCCGCTTGATTGGCACCCCATCCACCACCCTAAACATTCACTCCCTTCACCACAGGCGCACAGTGGCTGCAGTGTGTACCATCCACAGGATGCACTGCAGCAACTCGCCAAGGCTTCTTCGACAGCACCTCCCAAATCCACGACTTCTACCGCCAAGAAGGACAAGAGCAGCAGGCACATGGGAACAACACCACCTGCACGTTCCCCTCCAAATCACACACCATTCCCGACTTGGAAATATATCGCCGTTCCTTCATCGTCGCTCGGTAAAATTCCTGGAACTCACTTCCTAACAGCACTGTGGGAGAACCTTCACCACACGGACTACAGCGGTTCAAGAAGGCGGCTCACCACCACCTTCTCAAGGGCAATTAGGGATGGGCAATAAATGCTAGTCTCGCCAGCGATGCCCACATCCCATGAACAAATAAAAAATAGTCAGTTGATATCTTCCTGCAGTCTACAGTTTTCCTCCTCACTATCAAGCACATGGCCAATTTTTTTATCATTTGCAAACTTCTTAATCATGCCCCCTACATTTATGTCTAAACCACTGATACAGAAATATCTGGGAAGTAAAAAAAGTTGAACCTAAGGGAGGTAGAAAGCTACAAAATGAACTAATCCCATTAGATATCTCGCCACCAACAGCAATTTGCACCTTTAACATAGTAAAACCTCCCAAAATGCTTCACTGCAGCATAATCAGATAAAAATGGATACTGAGCCAAAGAAGGAGATAGTTGAACGAGCGACTAAAAACTTGGTTAAAGAGGCGGGTTTTAAGAAGTGTCTTAAAGGAGCAGGGAGAGGTGGAGAGGCGGAAAGGTTTGGGGAGGGAATTCCAGAGCTTGGGGCCTAGATAGTTGAAGGTATGGCCACCAATGGTGGGGTGATCGTCTTGGGGATGCACAAGAGGCCAGAATTGGAGGAACACAGAGATCTGGGAGGGTTATAAGGCTGGAAGAGGTTCCAGAGATTTGGAGGGACAAGGCCATGGAGGGATTTGCTAAAAGATCCAAGCCAACACTCGGATTTTGTTATAGGCTACCTCGTGAGCAAAAGGAGGAGGGCAATTTGGATTATGAAGAGATGGGAAGGGTGTGCGAGGGCAGCAAAGTGATTTTAATGGGAGACTTCAACCAACCAAATATAGAGTTATAGAGTTATACAGCACGGATAGAGGCCCTTCGGCCCATCGTGTCCGCGCCGGCCATCAGCCCTGTCTACTCTAATCCCATATTCCAGCATTTGGTCCGTAGCCTTGTATGCTATGGCATTTCAAGTGCTCATCCAAATGCTTCTTGAATGTTGTGAATATAAACTGGGAAAACCCAAGTGGTTTGAGTCAGAGTTGGCAGATGTAAGTGCATGATTGCTTCTAGAACCAGTGCATCAAGGAAGCCACGAGAGGCAATGCTCACCTTGATCTGGTATTCGTACATGACCCAGAAAATGTAAAAGACATGGAAGTGGTGGCACCCTGGGAACAGCGAGCACAGAGTGATCACATTCAGCTCTCAGAAACACCCAAGAGCAGGGGCCAGGAATATAACATTAAAAGGGTTAAATTCAATGAAATGAGGGAACAGCTAAAGCACATTGATTGGGGCAGATTGTTCAACAAAACTTCAGTAAAGGACAAGTGAAACACCTTGAAAGGTACAATACCAAGCCTGCAATATAAATAAATACATCCCCAAAACCAACAAGCTCAGGGTAACCAAGCATAATCTGAAATAGATGAACACACAAATTGCAAGTGAGATAAAGAGGAAAAATGGCCCAGAGAAATCCTGCAGGGAGAGAGGAGGAAGGGCTTATTCACACCAATACAAGAAAATGCAGCAACACATTAAAAGGGTGATTATCAGAACAAAGAGAGACCGACAGAAACACACAGGAGCTGAAGTTAAGCACTTGTAAACAATTTTATAACACCAAGTTATAGTCCAACAATTTTATTTTAAAATCCACAAGCTTTCGGAGGCTTCCTCCTTCCTCAGGGGAATGTGGAACTGAAATCCTCGAACCTATCGCATTTATAAATCACAGAACAATGCCTGGTGATTACAGAGAGTCTTTTCAACTGCCCGTTGCCAAGGCAACCAAAGTGTTCAGACAGATAGGTGTTACCTACAGGGCCACCGAATATACAAACGGCCAGGACTAAAAAAACAGATGATGTGGAGATGCCAATTAAAAAAACAGAGCGAGAGAGGTAGAAACATAGAAACATCCGGAAGGAAAAGACAGCAATTGAACCGTTATATTAAAAACAGATAACATTTGTTCGCTGGTGGGGTTACGTATAGCGTGACATGAACCCAAGATCCCGGTTGAGGCCGTCCTCATGGGTGCGGAACTTGGCTATCAATTTCTGCTCGACGATTTTGCATTGTCGAGTGTCTCGATGCCGCCTTGGAATACGCTTACCCGAAGGTCGGTGGCTGAATGTCCTTGACTGCTGAAGTGTTCCCCGACTGGGAGGGAACCCTCCTGTCTGGCGATTGTTGCGCGGTGTCTGTTCATCCGTTGTCGCAGTGTCTGCATGGTCTCGCCGACGTACCATGCTCTGGGGCATCCTTTCCTGCAACGTATGAGGTAGACAACGTTGGCCGAGTCACAGGAGTATGAACCGTGCACCTGGTGGGTGGTGTCCTCTCGTGTGATGGTGGTATCTGTGTCGATGATCTGGCATGTCTTGCAGCGGTTGCCGTGGCAGGGTTGTGTGGTGTCGTGGACGCTGTTCTCCTGAAAGCTGGGTAATTTGCTGCGAACGATGGTCTGTTTGAGGTTGGGTGGCTGTTTAAAGGCGAGTAGTGGAGGTGTGGGGATGACCATAGCGAGGTGTTCGTCGTCATCGATGACATGGCGTACTTTCTCTGCTCCGGGAAAGTACTGGACGACGAAGGGTACTCTGTTGGTTGTGTCCCGTGTTAGTCTTCTGAGGAGGTCAATGCGATTTTTCGCTGTGGCCTGTCGGAACTGTCGATCGATGAGTCGAGCGTCATATCCCGTTCTTACTAGGGTGTCTTTCAGCGTCTGTAGGTGTCCATCGCGTTCCTCCTTGTCTGAGCAGACCCTGTGTATTCGCAGGGCCTGTCCATAGGGGATGGCCTCTTTGACGTGGTTAGGGTGGAAGCTGGAAAAGTGGAGCATCGTGAGGTTGTCCGTGGGCTTGCGGTAGAGTGAGGTGCTGAGGTGCCCGTCTTTGATGGAGATTCGTGCGTCCAAGAAAGAAACCGATTCTGAGGAGTAGTCCATGGTGAGCTTGATGGTGGGATGGAACTTGTTGATGTTATCGTGTAGTCTCTTTAGTGATTCCTTGCCGTGGGTCCATAGGAAGAAAATGTCGTCGATGTATCTGGTGTATAGTGTTGGTTGGAGGTCCTGTGCAGTGAAGAAGTCGTGCTCGAACTTGTGCATGAAAATGTTGGCGTATTGGGGTGCGAATTTGGTCCCCATGGCTGTTCCGTGTGTTTGGGTAAAGAACAGGTTATTGAAGGTGAAGACATTGTGATCCAGGATGAAGCGGATGAGTTGTAGGATGGCGTCTGGAGATTGGCTGTTGTTGGTGTTGAGTATTGATGCTGTCGCAGCGATGCCGTCATCGTGGGGGATACTGGTGTAGAGTGCCGAGACGTCCATCGTGGTGAGAAGTGTTCCTGGTTCAACTGGTCCGTGGGTACTGAGTTTTTGTAGGAAGTCTGTCGTGTCGCGACAGAAGCTGGGGGTTCCCTGTACGATGGGTTTCAGGATGCCCTCGATGTATCCAGAGAGGTTCTCACACAGGGTTCCATTGCCTGATACGATAGGACGTCCGGGTGTGTTGGCTTTGTGTATCTTTGGGAGGCAGTAGAAGTCTCCCACGCGGGGAGAACGTGGGATGAGAGCGCGTAGGATGCTTTGAAGGTCTGGATCGAAGGTCTTGATCAGTTTGTTGAGCCGGTGCGTGTGTTCTTTGGTCGGATCTGCGGGTAACCATCTGTAGTGTTCCTGGTTGTCCAGTTGTCGGTATGCTTCTTTGCAATAGTCCGTTCTGTTCTGTATGACGATGGCTCCTCCTTTGTCCGCTGGTTTGATGACGATGTTGCGGTTGGTCTTGAGAGCGTCGATGGCGTTGCGTTGTGCTCGGGTGACATTCTGGACTGTCTTCTGAGTGCGCCTGATGAATCTGACAGCTTGAGCATACATGTCCAGCTGAGGGCAGTGACCCTCCGGAGGAGTCCAGTTTGACTCTTTCCTCTTCGGTTGCTGTACCGTGGATCCCTCTGTCTGCTGTTCCGGATCGTTGTCTGTCTCATTGGGTTCGCTTCTGGAATTTTGGGGTTTGTGGAAGAATTCCTGGAGCCAGCTCCCACCCTAACCACGTCAAAGAGGCCATCCCCTATGGACAGGCCCTGCGAATACACAGGGTCTGCTCAGACGAGGAGGAACCCGATGGACACCTACAGACGCTGAAAGACGCCCTAGTAAGAACGGGATATGACGCTCGACTCATCGATCGACAGTTCCGACGGGCCACAGCGAAAAATCGCATAGACCTCCTCAGAAGACTAAAATGGGACACAACCAACAGAGTACCCTTCGTCGTCCAGTACTTCCCCGGAGCGGAGAAACTACGCCATGTTCTCCGCAGCCTTCAACATGTCATCAATGACGATGAACACCTCGCTATGGCCATCCCCACACCTCCACTACTCGCCTTTAAACAGCCACCCAACCTCAAACAAACCATCGTTCGCAGCAAATTACCCAGCTTTCAGAAGAACAGCGTCCACGACACCACACAACCCTGCCACGGCAACCTCTGCAAGACATGCCAGATCATCGACACGGATACCACCATCACACGAGAGGACACCACCCACCAGGTGCATGGTTCATACTCCTGTGACTCGGCCAACGTTGTCTACCTCGTACGTTGCAGGAAAGGATGCCCCAGAGCATCGTACATTGGCCAGACCATGCAGACACTGCGACAACGGATGAACAGACACCGCGCAACAATCGCTAGACAGGAGGGTTCCCTCCCAGTCGGGGAACACTTCAGCAGTCAAGGACATTCATCCACCGACCTTCGGGTAAGCGTACTCCAAGGCGGCCTTCGAGACACACGACAACGCAAAATCGTCGAGCAGAAATTGATAGCCAAGTTCCGCACCCATGAGGACGGCCTCAACCGGGATCTTGGGTTCATGTCACGCTACACGTTACCCCACCAGCGAACAAATGTTATCTGTTTTTAATATAACGGTTCAATTGCTGTCTTTTCCTTCCGGATGTTTCTATGTTTCTACCTCTCTCGCTCTGTTTTTTTAATTGGCATCTCCACATCATCTGTTTTTTTAGTTCTGGCCATTTGTATATTCGGTGGCCCTGTAGGTAACACCTATCTGTCTGAACACTTTGGTTGCCTTGGCAACGGGCAGTTGAAAAGACTCTCTGTAATCACCAGGCATTGTTCTGTGATTTATAAATGCGATAGGTTCAAGGATTTCAGTTCCACATTCACCTGAGGAAGGAGGAAGCCTCCGAAAGCTTGTGGATTTTAAAATAAAATTGCTGGACTATAACTTGGTGTTGTAAAATTGTTTACAATTGTCAACCCCAGTCCATCACCGGCATCTCCACATCGAAGTTAAGCACAACAGTAAGACACTCTTTTGGTGCCACAACAGCAAGAAAGCAGATACAGAAAACCATAAACGGTGTAAACAGGCTCAAAACTCAAAAAGTAGATATTCGGAATGATTACTTCCTCCGAGTATTCACTGGGGAAAGACAAGCAACAAGTCCACTCCAAACAAAGATATTCCAAGTAAAATCAATGATTTTATTATAAATGAGATAGGAGTGCTCGACAAACTAATTGGATTCAAATCAAATAAACCCCCAGGGAGAGATGGGGTCAGATTTCAGTTTGTTTCCGCTGATTATATCAACAACACCAATGACTTCCATTTATACAGAGCCTTTAACATAATAAAACGTCCCAAGGCACTTCATAAGAGCGATTATCAAACAAAATTTGACACCAAACCATATAAGGAGATATTAGGACAGGTGACCAAAAGCTTGGTCAAAGAGGTAGGTTTTAAAGAGCGTCTTAAAGGAGAGAGAGAGAGAGAGGTGGAGAGGTTTAGGGAGGGAATTCCAGAGCTTATGGACTAGGCAGCTGAAGGCACGGCCGCCAATGGTGGAGCGATTAAAATCAGGGATGCGCAAGAAGCCAGAATTGGAGGAGTGCAGAGATCTCGGAGGGTTGTAGGGCTGGAGGAGGTTACAGAGATAGGGAGGGGCGAGGCCATGGAGGGATTTGAAAACAAGGATGAAAATTTTAAAATCGAGGCATTCCCAGACTGGGAGCCAATGTAGGTCAGTGAGCACAGGGGTGCTGGGTGAACGGGACTTGGTGTGAGTTAGGATACGGGCAGCAGAGTTTTGGATGAGCTCAAGTTTATGGAGGGTGGAAGAGGGGAGGCCGGCCAGGAGAGCATTGGAACACTCGAGGCTGGAGGTAACAAAGGCATGGATTAGGGTTTCAGTTGCAGATGAGCTGAGGCAGGTGTGGAGACGGGCGATGTTATGGACGTGGATGCAGGCGGTCTTGGTGATGGAGTGGATATACATAATCCAGAGGAGAATCGGCCGAACCAGCGCTAAAGATTGGGAATTTTAAACATAATTGAGTTACGCCCAAAACTATTCATGTTTGTGTTTTCCGCGATCTTTTACGCTGGTTTAAACTTCAATTCACCCGAATCAGGCCCCGCCCACAAAACTGGCCACGCCCCCAGGCCGAGATGGTGAGATTCCCCCGATTGCGCTCGTTCGGGAAGCTCTTCAAATTGGGCTCATTTTCTCAGGCGCACAGGCACTAGTCGGCACGGTTTAAAAGATTTTCATATCAAAAAATATTTAATTTACTGACACTGACTAGTGTACACCAATGAAACTATGAAATGGTTCAGTAAAGTTTTTTAAAGTCATTTTCAGTAATTTTAAATCAGGTTACTCACAGGTGGAGGACGGGACACTCTGATTAAAAATGATTATTTTTGCTGATAAATCCATTTTCAGCCGTATTAATAAAACTGCACCAGGTTACTGATCTTAAATACATTAAGGAAAACTTTTTAATAGAAATCCTGGCGAATGGGAAAGATACAAAGATGAACAAAGGGTCACAAAACAGATAGTAAGAGCGACAAAAAGAGAGTATGAAAAGAAACTTGCAAGGGATATCAAAACCAATACAAAGAACTTTTATAGTTACATTAGGAAAAAGAGGGTGGTCAGGAGCAGTGTTGGCCCCTTAAAAACTGAAAGTGGGGATATTGTCATTGACAATGGGGAAATGGCGGACATGTTGAACAATTACTTTGCGTCAGTATTTACAGTCGAAAAAGAGGATAGCATGCCGGAAATCCCAAGAAAACTAACATTGAATCGGGGACAGGGACTCAATAAAATTAACATAAGTAAAGCAACAGTAATGAAGAAAATAACAGCACTAAAGAGTGATAAATCCCCAGGACCAGATGGTTTCCATCCCAGGGTTTTAAAGGAAGTAGGTGAGCACATTGCAGATGCCCTAACTATAATCTTTCAAAGTTCTCTAGATTCAGGAACTGTCCCTCCAGATTGGAAAATTACATATGTCACTCTGCTTTTTAAGAAAGGAGAGAGAGGGAAACCAAGGAATTATAGACCAGTTAGCCTAACATCTGTTGTGGGAAAATGCTGGAGTCTATAATTAAGGATAGGGTGACTGAACACCTTGAGAATTTTCAGTTAATCAGAGTGAGCCAGCATGGATTTGTGAAAGGTAGGTCGTGCCTGACAAACCTGATTGAATTTTTTGAAGAGGTGACTAAAGTAGTGGACAGGGGAATGTCAATGGATGTTATTTATATGGACCTCCAGAAGGCATTTGATAAGGTCCCGCATAAGAGACTGTTAGCTAAGATAGAAGCCCATGGAATTGAGGGAAATGTACAGACTCGGTTAGGAAGTTGGCTGAGCGAAAGGTGACAGAGAATAGGGATAATGGGAAGGTACTCACATTGGCAGGATGTGATTAGTGGAGTCCCGCAGGGATCTGTCTTGGGGCCTCAATTATTCACAATATTTATTAACGACTTAGATGAAGGCATAGAAAGTATCATATCTAAGTTTGCCGATGACACAAAGATTGGTGGCATTGTAAGCAGTGTAGATGAAAACATAAAATTACAAAGCGATATTGATAGATTAGGTGAATGGGCAAAACTGTGGCAAATGGAATTCAATTTAGACAAATGTGAGGTCATCCACTTTGGATCAAAAAGGGATAGAACAGGGTACTTACTAAATGGTAAAAAGTTAAAATCAGTGGATGTCCAAAGGGACTTAGGGGTTCAGGTACATAGATCATTGAAGTGTCATGAACAGGTGCAGAAAATAATCAGTAAGGCTAATAGAATGCTGGCCTTTATATCTAGAGGACTAGAGTACAAGGGGGCAGAAATCATGCTGCAGCTATACAAAACCCTGGTTAGACTGCACCTGGAGTACTGTGAGCAGTTCTGGGCACCGCACCTTCGGAAGGACTTGGAGGGAGTGCAGCGTAGGTTTACTAGAATGATACCTGGACTTCAAGGGTTAAGTTACGAGGAGAAATTACACAAATTGGGGTTGTATTCTCTAGAGTTTCAAAGGTTAAGGAGTGATCTGATCGAAGTTTATAAGATATTAAGGGGAACAGATAGGGTGGATAGAGAGAAACTATTTCCGCTGGTTGGGGATTTTAGGAGTAGGGGGCACAGTCTAAAAATTAGAGCCAGACCTTTCAGGAGTGAGATTAGAAAACATTTCTACACACAAAGGGTGGTAGAAGTTTGGAACTCTCTTCCGCAAACGGCAATTGATACTAGCTCAATTGCTAAATTTAAATCTGAGATGGATATCTTTTTGGCAATCAAAGGTATTAAGGGATATGGGCCAAAGGCAGGTATATGGAGTTAGATCACAGATCAGCCATGATCTTATCAAATGGTGGAGCAGGCACGAGGGGCTGAATGGCCTACTCCTGTTCCTATGTTCCTATGGAGAAACGATTATATTCTATTACGCTGCCTGATTGTGCTGGTTCATGGAAGATTTTACGGTTTGTGATTAAGCAAATGAGGTTTAGCGGAACCTTGAACTGTAACCTAACCAGCATAATTTCGAGCACATTTTGGTCCCAATTTCCCAATTGCAGAAACTCTCCCCAAGTCATGGATTCCGGAGCGCCGAGAGAGACCAGGGAGGAGATTTCTGAAGTTTTGCCAATCATTATCTGGAAGTTCCCAGTGGAGTGGAAATTTGGCTAACGTGGTGTCAGTATTCAAAATCACAAAATGGACACAGGCAATTATTAGTGTTGCCAACTCTGGTTGCATTGTAATTGGGGAGAATTCAACACATGACCTGCTGCCTCCAACTGCCCCGCTCCCACACTCACGCCATTGGTCACCCAACACGTCAATCCTCATGACCATTGATCAATAATGCTGTCCAGAATACCCACAGTCCTCTGCACTCCAGAAACTGCTCTATCCATCAAATGGTTTTACCGGTTGGATAGACATATGTCAGGACCACATTGTATCCTGGACCTGCGGGACGTGGGCCTGCTGTCTGTTGCGCGTCCGGCCGGAGTGAAAGGGGAGAAAAATGTGTCCTTATGATTTTTCTCCAAGATTGCTCGTAGGAGTGTCGAGGAGATTCATCTTTAATTCCGGGAGACTCCATAAAATCCGGGGAGGTTGGTAACCCAATCTAGACTCATTTGTCTTAATTCCAATCCATATAAAAGATCTCTACAACAATAACATAGTAACCAGCAGTCAGCACTGAAGAGGAAAACACCTGAAAAACCTTCACGGTTACTTTGAGGAACTGACAACCCACACGGACCCTCCTAAGCCGTATCATGACCTGTACCTTGCCTTCCAAAAGGCTTTGAAAGGCTGATAACTAAACGCAAAGTTGTGGGAATTCAGAGCAAACCCTAGGGACGGATAAGAAACAGACCAAAGGAAAGGAAACAATGAGTATTTTTTAGAGGAGAAATGTTGGAGTGGAAGGGTAAGGGGTGGGATCGGAGAGGAGTGGGATCAGAGGGGGGTGGGATCGGAGAGGAGTGGGATTGGAGGGGGTGGGACCGGAGGGGGTAGGATCGGAGGAGGGTGGGATCGGAGAGGGGTGGGATCGGAGGGGGGTGGGATCGGAGAGGAGTGGGATCAGAATGGGGTGGGATCGGAGAAGAGTGGGATCAGAGGGGGGTGGGATCAGAGGGGGGTGGGATCGGAGAGGAGTGGGATTGGAGGGGGTGGGATCAGAGGGAGGTGGGATCGGAGAGGAGTGGGATTGGAGGGGGTGGGACCGGAGGGGGTGGGATCGGAGGAGGGTGGGATCGGAGAGGGGTGGGATCGGAGGGGGGTGGGATCGGAGAGGAGTGGGATCAGAATGGGGTGGGATCGGAGAAGAGTGGGATCAGAGGGGGGTGGGATCAGAGGGGGGTGGGATCGGAGAGGAGTGGGATCGGAGGGGGTGGGATTGGAGGAGAGTGGGATCGGAGAGGGGTGGGATCGGAGGGGGTTGGGATCGGAGGATCGGTGGGGGGTGTCATAGAGTCATAGAGTTATACAGCACGGATAGAGGTCCTTCGGCCCATCGTGTCCGCGCCAGCCATCAGCCCTGTCTACTCTAATCCCATATTCCAGCATTTGGTCCGTAGCCTTGTATGCTATGGCATTTCAAGTGCTCATCCAAATGCTTCTTGAATGTTGTGAGGGTTCCTGCCTCCACAACCCTTTCAGGCAGTGAGTTCCAGACTCCAACCACCCTCTGGGTGAAAAAGTTCTTTCTCAAATCCCCTCTAAACCTCCCGCCTTTTACCTTGAATCTATGTCCCCTTGTTATAGAACCCTCAACGAAGGGAAAAAGCTCCTTAGTATCCATCCTATCTGTGCCCCTCATAATTTTGTACACCTCAATCATGTCCCCCCTCAGCCTCCTCTGCTCCAAGGAAAACAAACCCAATCTTCCCAGTCTCTCTTCATAGCTGAAGCGCTCCAGCCCTGGTAACATCCTGGTGAATCTCCTCTGCACCCTCTCCAAAGCGATCACATCCTTCCTGTAGTGTGTCGACCAGAACTGCACACAGTACTCCAGCTGTGGCCTAACCAGTGTTTTATACAGCTCCATCATAACCTCCTTGCTCTTATATTCTATGCCTCGGCTAATAAAGGCAAGTATCCCATATGCCTTCTTTACCACCTTATCTACCTGTTCCGCCGCCTTCAGGGATCTGTGAACTTGCACACCAAGATCCCTCTGACCCTCTGTCTTGCCTAGGGTCCTCCCATTCATTGTGTATTCCCTTGCCTTGTTAGTCCCTCCAAAGTGCATCACCTCGCACTTTTCCGGGTTAAATTCCATTTGCCACTGTTCCGCCCATCTGACCAACCCATCTATATCGTCCTGCAGACTGAGGCTATCCTCCTCGCTATTTACCACCCTACCAATCTTTGTATCATCAGCGAACTTACTGATCATACCTTTTACATTCATATCCAAGTCATTAATGTAGAGCACAAACAGCAAGGGACCCAGCACCGATCCCTGTGGTACCCCACTGGCCACAGGCTTCCAGTCACAAAAACAACCTTCGACCATCACCCTCTGCCTTCTGCCACTAAGCCAGTTTTGTATCCAAAGTGCCAAGGCACCCTGGATTCCATGGGCTCGTACCTTCTTGACCAGTCTCCTGTGGGGGACTTTATCGAAGGCCTTACTGAAATCCATGTATACCACATCCACTGCGTTACCCTCATCCACACACCTAGTCGGAGGGGGGTGGGATCGGAGAGGAGTGGGATCGGAGGGGGTGGGATCGGAGGAGAGTGGGATCGGAGGATCGGTCGGGGGGTGGGATCGGAGGGGGTGGGATTGGAGAGGGTGGGAAGTAAGAGGCAGCTCAGAATGAGTTGAACAAAATATTTAAATGAGCAGAATAATAGAGGATGGAATTTAATTCAGACAAGTGTAAAATCCTACACATAGGAATGAAAAACAGAGAATACCCAAACTCCATGATTGGTGTTGAAATAGCTCGGGCTGAAGCTGAATGAGATCCCCGAATCTCAGTTGAGTCAATGGTCAATATGTCCAACCAATGAAGAGCAGCAATCAACAAAGCCAATGGGATATTGAACTACACAGACAGAGCAGTGGGATACACATCATGATCAATGTGTGTGTGAGAACTATAATGTGTACGTTTGTGAGTATTTGTGTCTGTGTCTGTGTGTCTGTGCACGCGAGATCTATAATGTGTGTTTTTGCGTGTGTGCCCAAGCGCCTGCACATGAGATTTATGTGTGTGCACGCGTGTGCGTGAGATCGATAATGTGTGTGTGTGCACGAGATCTGTAGTGAATGTGTGCATGAGAGAGATCTATATTGAATGTACATGTGTGTGTGAGAGAGAGAGAGATTACTGATGAATGTGTGCATGAGAGGGATCTATAATAAATCTGTGAGAGAGAAGAATCTATAACAAATGTAAGTGTGAGAGAGAAATTGATGGGAAATGTGTGGGGATAGATCTCTGTTGGGGAAGGTTTAAACTAGAATGGCAGGGGGATGGGAACCTGAGCAGGGAGACAGAGGAGGGGGAAACAAGGATAGAAACAAAAGACAGAAAGGGAAGAAGCAACAGTGGAAGGCAGAGAAAACAAGGGCGAAAAACAAATAGGGCCATAGTGCAAAATAAAACTAAGATGACTAGAAATCTTAAAAAGACAAGTCTAAAGACATTGTGTCTTAATGCGCAGAGCATTCACAATAAGGTAGATGAATTAACAGCGCAGAGAGATATTAATGGGTATGATATAGTTGCGATTATGGAGGCATGGCTGCAGGGTGACCAAGGATGGGAACTGAACATCCAGGGGTATTCAATATTTAGGAAGGACAGGCAAAAAGGGAAAGGAGGTGGGGTAGCCTTGTTAGTAAAGGAGGAAATCAATGCAATAGTGAGGAAGGATATTGGCTCGGAAAATCACAGTGTGGAATCTGTATGAGTGGACCTAAGAAACACCAAGGGGCAGAAAACGTTGGTGGGGGTTGTCTATAGGCCCCTAAACAGTAGTGGAGATGTAGGGGAGAGCATTAAACAGGAAATTAGAGATAAATGAAAGAAGGGTACAACTATAATCATGGGTGACTTTAATCTACATATAGATTGGTCAAACCAAATTAGCAATAAGACTGTGGAGGAACAATTCCTGGAGTGTGTACGTGATGGTTTTCTAGACCAATGCGTTGAGGAACCAACTAGAGAACAGGCGATCCTAGACTGGGTATTGTGCAATGAGAAAGGGTTGATTAAAAATCTTGTTGTGCGGGGTCCTTTAGGGAAGAGCGACCATAACATGATAGAATTCCTCATTAAGATGGAGAGTGAAGTAGCTGAATCCGAAACTAGGGTCCTGAATCTAAATAAAGGAAATTATGAAAGTATGAGGTGTGAGTTGGCTAGGATAGATTGAGGAACTTTACTAAAAGGGATGACGGTGGATAGGCAATGGCTAATATTTAAAGAACGTGTGCAGGAATTACAACAATTATTCATTCCTGTCTGGTGCAAAAATAAAACAGGAAAGGTGGCTCAACCGTGGCTTACAAAAGAAATTAGGGATAGTATTAGATCCAAAGAGGAGACATATAAAATTGCCAGAAAAAGCGGCAAGCCTAAGGATTGGGAGCAGTTCAGAATTCAGCAAAGGAGGACAAAGAGATTGATTAAGAGGGGAAAAATAGAGTATGAGAGTAAACTAGCAGGGAACATAAAAACTGACTGTAAAAGCTTCTATAAATATGTCAAGACCAAAAAATTCGTGAAGACAAATGTAGGTCCTTTACAGTCAGAAATGGGGGAAATTATAACGGGGTTCTGTCTTCACAAAGGAGGACACACATAACCTCCCAGAAATGTTAGGGAACCAAGGGTCTAGTGAGAGGGATGGAACTGAAGGAAACCAGTATTAGTGGGGTACGGTAGCATAGTGGTTATGTTGCTAGATTAATAATCCGGAGTCATGAGTTCAAATCCTACCACAGCAGCTAGGGAATTTAAATTCAATTAATTAAATAAAATCTGGAGTTAAAATACTAGTACCAGTAATGGTGGCCATGAAACTACCAGATTGTCATAAAAGCCCATCTGGTTCACTAATGCCCTTTAGGGAAGGAAACCTGCCGTCCTTACCCGGTCTGGCCTATATGTGACTCCAGACCCACAGCAATGTGGTTGATTCTAAATTGCCCTCTAAAATGGCCCAGCAAGCCACTCAGTTGTAAAATCTCGCTGAAAAAAAAAAGTCATAATAAGAATAAAACCGGCCGGACCACGAGGCACCAGACACGACAAAGGCAAAGCAAGCCCAGTCAACCCCGCAAAGGTCTCCTCATTAACATTTGGGTACTTGTGCCAAAATTGATAAAGCGGTCCCACAGATTAGTCAAGCAACAGCCTGATAGAATCATACCTTTCAGCCAACTGTCCAACTGTCCCAGACTCTGCCATCACCATCTCTGGGTATGTCCTGTACCATCAACAGGACAGACTGAACAGAGGTGGCGGTACAGTGATATACAGTCAGGAAGGAGTGGCCCTGGGAGCCCTTAACATTGACTCTGGAACCTATGAAATTTCATGGCATCAGGTCAAACATGGGCAAGGAAACCTCCTGCTGATTACCACCGACCGCCCTCCCTCAGCTGATGAATCAGTCCTCCTCCATGTTGAACACCACTTGGAGGAAGCACTGAGGGTAGCAAGGGCACAGAATGTACTCTGGGTGGGGGACTTCAATGTCCATCACCAAGAGTGGCTCGGTAGCACCACTACTGACCGAGCTGGCTGAGTCCTGAAGGACATAATTGCCAGACTGGGCCTGCGGCAGGTGGTGAGCGAACCAACATGAGGGAAAAACTTACTTGACCTCGTCCTCACCAATCTACCTGTCGCAGATGCATCTGTCCATGACAGTATTGGTAGGAGTGACCACCGCACAGTCCTCGTGGAGATGAAGTCCCGTCTTCACACTGAAGACAGCATCCAATGTGTTGTGTGGCACTATCACCATGCTAAATGGGATAAATTCAGAACAGATCTAGTAGCTCAAAACGGGGCATTCAAGAGGTGCTGTGGGCCATCAGCAGCAGCAGAATTGTATTCCAGCACAATCTGTAACCTCATGGTCCAGCATATTCCTCACTATACCAAAACCAACCAGCCAGGGGATCAACCCTGGTTCAATGAGGAGTGTAGAAGAGCATGCCAGGAGCAGCATCAGGCATACCTAAAAAGGAGGTGCCAACCTGGTGAAGCAACAACTCAGGACTACATGCATGCTAAACAGGGGAAGCAACATGCTATAGACAGAGCTAAGCGATTCCACAACCAACGGATCAGATCAAAGCTCTGCAGTTCTGCCACATCCAGTCGTGAATGGTGTGGACAATTGAACAACTAATAGGAGGAGGAGGCTCTGTAAACATCCCCATCCTCAATGGTGGTGGAGACCATCACGTGAGTGCAAAAGACAAGGCTGAAGCGTTTGCAACCATCTTCAGCCAGAAGTGCCGAGTGGATGATCCATCTCGGCCTCCTCCCGATATCCCCACCATCACAGCAGCCAGTCTTCAGCCAATTCGATTCACTCCACATGATATCAAGAAATGGCTGAGTGCACTGGATAAAACAAAGGCTATGGACCCCGACAACATCCTGGCTGTAGTGCTGAAGACTTGTGTTCCAGAACGAGCTGCGCCTCTCGCCAAACTGTTCCAGTACAGCTACAACACTGGCATCTACCCGACAATGTGGAAAATTGCCCAGGTATGTCCTGTCCACAAAAGCAGGACAATTCCAATCCGGCCAATTACCGTCCCATCAGTCTACTCTCAATTATCAGCAAAGTGATGGAAGATGTCGTCGACAGTGCTATCAAGCGGCACTTACTCACCAATAACCTGCTCACCGATGCTCAGTTTGGGTTCCGCCAGGACCACTCGGCTCCAGACCTCATTACAGCCTTGGTCCAAACATGGACAAAAGAGCCGAATTCCAGAGGAGAGGAGAGAGTGCCCGCCCTTGACATCAAGGCAGCATTTGACTGAGTGTGGCACCAAGGAGCCCAAGTAAAATTGAAGTCAATGAGAATGAGGGGGAAAACTCTCCAGTGGCTGGAGTCGTACCTAGCACAAAGGAAGATGGTAGTGGTTGTTGGAGGCCAATCATCTCAGCCCCAGGACATTGCTGCAGGAGTTCCTCAGGGCAGTGTCCTAGGCCCAACAATATTCAGCTGCTTCATCAATGACCTTCCCTCCAGCATAATGTCAGAAATGGGGATGTTCGCTGACGATTGCACAGTGTTCAGTTCCATTCGCAACCCCTCAGATAACGAAGCAGTCCGTGACTGCATGCAGCAAGACCTGGGCAACATCCAGGCTTGGGCTGATAAGTGGCAAATAACATTTGCGCCAGACAAGTGCCAGGCAATGACCATCTCCATGACCATCGCCGAATCCCCCATCATCAATATCCTGGGAGTCATCATTGACCAGAAACTGAACTGGACCAGCTATATAAATACTGTGGCTACAAGAGCAGGTCAGAGGCTGGGTATTCTGCGGTGAGTGACTCACCTCCTGACTCCCCAAAGCCTTTCCACCATCTACAAGGCACAAGTCAGGAGTGTGATGGAATACTCTCCACTTGCCTGGATGAATGCAGCTCCAACAACACTCAAGAAGCTCGACACCATCCAGGACAAAGCAGCCCGCTTGATTGGCACCCCATCCACCACCCTAAACATTCATTCCCTTCACCACCGGCGCACTGTGGCTGCAGTGTGTACCATCCACAGGATGCACTGCAGTAACTCGCCAAGGCTTCTTTGACAGCACCTCTCAAACCCGCGACCTCTACCACCTAGAAGGACAAGGGCAGCAGGCACATGGGAACAACACCACCTTCATATTCCCCTCCAAGTCACACACCATCTCGACTTGGAAATATATTGCCGTTCCTTCATCGTCGCTGGGTCAAAATCCTGAAGCTCCCTTCCTAAAGCACTGTGGGAGAACCTTCACCACACGGACTGCAGCAGTTCGAGAAGGCGGCTCACCACCACCTTCTCGAGGGCAATTATGGATGGGCAATAAATGCTGGCCTCGCCAGCGACGCCCACATCCCATGAATGAATTTTTAAAAAGTTAAAAAATAGTGCTAGGGAAATTAACGAGGCTAAAGGCTGACAAATCCCTAGGGCTTGATAATCTACATCCCAGAGTACTAAAGGAAGTGGTCCTGGAAATAGTGGATGCATTGGTGATCATCTTCCAAAATTCTATAGACTTTGGAACAGTTCTTACAGATTGGAGGGTGGAAAATGTAACCCCACTATTTAAAAAGAGAGGAAACACAGGGAATACAGATCAGTTAGCCGAACATCAGTAGTGGGGAAAATGCTAGTCTATTATAAAAGATGTGATAACAGAACACTTGGAGGGCATTAACGGGATTGGACAAAGCCAGCATGGGTTTATGAAAGGGAAATCATGCTTAACAAATCTACTGGAGCTTTTTGAGGATGTAACTAGTGGAATAGATAGGGGAGAACCATTGGATGTGGTGTACCTGGATTTTCAGAAGGCCTTTGATAAGGTCCCACACAAGAGGTTATTGTGCAAGATTAAAGCACATGGGATTAGGGGGAATATACTGGCATGGATTGAGAATTGGTTGACAGACAGGAAACAGAGAGTAGGAATAAATGGGTCTTTTTCCAGGTGGCAGGCAGTGGCTGGTGGGGTATCACAGGGATCAGTGCTTGGGCCCCAGCTATTCACAATATATATCAATGATTTGGATGAGGGAACTAAATGTAACTTTTCCAAGTTTGCAGACGACACAAAGCTGGGGTGGAATGTGAGCTGCAAGGAGGATGCAAAGAGGCTCCAATGTGATTTAGACAAGTTGGGTGAGTGTGCAAGAACATGGCAGATGCAGTATAACGTGGATAAATGTGAGGTTATCCACTTTGGTTGTAAAAACAGAAAGGCAGATTATTATCTGAATGGTGATAGACTGGGAAAAGGGGAGGTGCAATGAGACCTGGGTGTCCTTGTACACCAGTCGCTGAAAGTGAGCATTCAGGTGCAGCATGCGGTTAGGAAGGCGATTGGTATATTGGCGTTCATTGCAAGAGGATTTGAGTACAGAAACAGGGATGTCTTACTGTAGTTATACAGGACCTTGGTGAGACCACATCTGGAGTATTGTGTGCAGTTTTGGTCTCCTTATCTGAGGAAGGATGTCCTTGCCATGGAGGGAGTGCAACGAAGGTTTACCAGACTGATTCCTGGGATGGCAGGACTGATGTATGAGAGATTGGGTCGACCAGGCCTATATTCACTAGAGTTTAGAAGAATGAGAGGTGATCTCATCGAAACATATGCAATTCTAACAGGACTAGACAGACTAGATGCAGGGAGGATGTTCCCGATGGCTGGGGAGTCCAGAACCAGGGGTCACAGTCTCAGGATATGGGGTATGCCATTTAAAATCAATATGAGGAGAAATTTCTTCACTCAGAGGGTGGTGAACCTGTGGAATTCTCTAACACAGAAGGCAGTGGAGGCCAAGTCATTCGATGTATTAAACAAGAAGACAGATATATTTCTTAATGCTACAGGGATCAAGGGATACGGGGAAAAAGCGGGAACAGGGTACTGAGTTAGACGATCAGCCATGATCATTTTGAATGGCGGAGCAGGCCCGAAGGGCCGAATGGCCTACTCTTGCTCTTATTTTCTATGTTTCTATGTTTCTAATAAATGCGTGTGTGAGAGAGAGATCTATAATGGATATATGAGAGAGAGATCTATAATGAATGTATGAGATCTATAATGAATGTATGAGAGAGATCTGTAATGAATTTATGAGATCTATAATGAATGTATGAGAGAGAGATCTACAAAGAATGTATGAGAGAGATCTATAACGAATGTATGAGAGAGATCTATAATGTATGTTTGAGAGAGATCTATAATGAATGTATGTCTGATAGAGAGTTATAATAAATGTGTGAGAGAGATCTATAATGAATGAATGTGTGAGCAAGATCTATAATCTGTGTATGAGGGATCTGTAATGAATGTATGTGTGTTTGTGAGAGAGATCTATAATAACTGTATGCGTTAGAGAGAGATCTATAATGAATGTAAGTGTGAGAGAGTGATCTATAGCGAATTTGTTTGTGAAAGAGATCTATAATAAATGTGTGTGTATGAGAGAGAGGTCCATAATGTATGAATGTGTGTGTGAGACAGATCTATAATGAATGTTTGTGAGAGATATATATAATTAATGTATGCATGAGCGAGATCTATGGTGAATGTATATATGAGACAGAGATCTATAATGAATACATGTGTGAGAGATCAATCATAGAATCATCAAATCATAGAATGATGGTTACAGCAGGAAGGAGGCCAATCAGCCCATCGAGTCTGCACCGGCTCAATGCAAGTGCAATCCAGCTTGTCCCACTCCCCCACCCTTTCCCTATAGGCTTCAATTTGTTTTCCTTTCAAGTACTTATCCAGTTCCCATTTGAAAGCCATGATTGAATCTGCCTCCACCATCCCCTCGGGCAGTGCATTCCAGATCATAACCACTCGCTGTGTGAAAAAGTTTTTCCTCATGTCACCTTTGGTTCTTTTGCCAATCACCTTAAATCTATGCCCTTTGGTTCTTGACCCTTCCGCCAATGGGAACAGTTTCTCTCTATCTACTCTGTCTAGACCCTTCATGATTTTGAATACCTCCATCAAATCTCCTTGCAACCGTCTCTGTTCCAAGGGGAACAACCCCAGCTTCTCCAGTCTATCCACGTAACTAAAGTCCTTCATCCCTGCCATCATTCTAGTAAATCTCTTCTGTACCCTCTCTAAGGCCTTCACATCTTTCCTAAAGTGCGGTGCCCAGAACTGGACACAATACTCCAGTTGTGGCCGAACCAGTTTTTTATAAAGGTTCATCTTGACTTCATATACATTCCATTGAGAAATAAAAACTCCATGGGAAACGTGATCCACCCGTAGCTAACTAAAGAAGTTAAAGATAGTATTAGATTAAAAGAAGAGATCTATAATGTTGCCAAGAAGCGTAGTTAACCTCAGGATTGGGAGAGTTTTAGAAACCAGCAAAGGACCACAAAAAAATTGATAAAAAAGGAGAAAATAGAATATGAAAGTAAACGAGCAAGAAATATAAAAACGGATTGTAAGAGATTCTACAAGTATGTAAAAAGGGAGAAAGTAGCAAAAGTAAATGTTGGTCCCTTAAAGGCTGAGACATGAGAAATTATAATGGGGAATCAGGAAATGGCAGAGATGTTAAACAAATATTTTGTATCTGTCTTCACAGCAGAAGACACAAAAAGCATATCAGAAATAGTGAGGAACCAAGGGGTAAATGAGGGTGAGGAACTTAAAGTAATTATTATCAGTAGAGAGAAATTACTTGAGAAACCAAAAGTGCTAAAAGCCAATAAATCTCCTGGACCTGATGGCCTACATCCGAGGGTTCTAAAAGAGGTGGCTGCAGAGATAGTGGATGCATTGGTTGTGATCCTCCAAAATTGCCTCGATTCTAGAATGGAACCAGTGGATTGGAAGGTAGCAAATGTGACCCCCTATTCAAGAAAGGAGTGAGAAAGAAAACAGGGAACTACAGGCCAGTTAGCCTGACATCAGTCATCAGGAAAATGTTGGAATCCATTATTAAGGAAGTGGTTACAGGGCACTTAGAAAATGGTTTTATGAAAGAGAAATCGTGTTTGACAAATTTATTAGAGTTTTTTGAGGATGTAACGAGCAGCGTAGATAAAGGGGAACCAGTGGATGTCGTATATTTGGATTTTCAAAAGGCATTCGATAAGGTGCCACATAAAAGGTTGTTACACAAGATAAGGGCTCATGGCGTTGGGGGTAATATATTAACATGGATTGAGGATTGGTTAACAGACAGAAAACAGAGAGTAGGGATAAACGGGTCATTTTGAGGTTGGCAGGCTATAACTAGTGGGGTGCCGCAAGGATCAGTGCTTGGGCCTCAGCTATTTACAATCTATATTAATGACTTGGATGAAGGGACTGAGTGTAATGTATCTAAATTTGCTGACGATATAAAGCTAGATGGGAAAGTAAGCTGTGAGGAGCACACAAAGGGCTCAATTTTCAAATGACAGTCCAGGTGCATTGGGGGCGGGGGTGCGGGGGGAGCAGCGAAAATTGGTAAAATCTGGAGTGTGTAAGGAACCCAGCTCCAACCCGCCGACTTCCGCATCTCACACAGACGCACCTGTGTGCATGTGTGCTTCTGGAATCCGGAAGTCAGCCAGAAATTAAAGCCGGCAGAACGATATTTAAAGAAGCAAATGTACCTCATTGAGGTCCTTAAGGTATTTGATTTGTTACATAGTCGGCAGTTACAATGATTTTCAACCTACCTGGGCAGCATTCCCCCGGCTTCTGATTCATGCCTGGTTTCACCAGACGTAAAGGGTCGGATCAGGCAAAAATAAAACTAAATTAATTAAATAAAATAACATTTCACAAAGTTAAAAAATAAATAATCCCACCTTTCAAACAATGTCACCTGCACCCCCCTGCTCTGATGTCAGATGTCTCCCCCCTCCCGATGTCTCTCTCCTCGATATCTCTTTTCCGATGTCTCCCCTCCCCGATGTCTTTCTCCCCAATGTCTCTCTCCCCGTATCTCACCCTCCGATGTCATTTCTCCGGTGTCTCTCACCCCCCCCACGATGTGTCGCCCTCCCAATGTCTCCCCTCCCCGATATCTCTTCTTTGATGTCTCACCCCCTCTATGTCTCTTCTCCGATGTCTCACCCCCCAATGTCTCCCCCCCACAACAACCTCCAATGTACCCCACCACCTTTGTTCCTCCCAATCTTTGTTCCCCCCACTCTCTGTTCCAGCGGCCAATCAGGCTGGCTGCCAGGCGCGAACCCCAGAAACAAGATTAATGCACATTAATTGCCTCGGGACCGAGTGGGGAAAGGTGAGTTTTCTTTATTGGGGTTTGCCACGCAGCCATTGACCTCCCCCCCACCGCCAACCCCCGCCATCCTGCCACCTTTTCAAAATTGAGCCCACAAAGTCTGCAAAGGGATATAGACAGATCACTTGAGTGGGCAAGAAGGTGGAAGATGGAGTAAAATATGGGGAAATGTGAGGTTATTTACTTTGGTAGGAAGAATAGAAAAAAAGAGCACTTTTTAAATGGTGAGATTCTATTAAATGTTGGTGTACATAGAGATTTGGGTGCCCTTGTACAAGAAACACAAAAAGTTAGCATGCAGGTACAGCAAGCAATTAGGAAGGCAAATGGCATGTTAGCCTTTATTGCAAGGGGGTTAGAGTACAAAAGTAAGGAAGTCTTATGACAATTGTACAGGGCTTTGGTGAGACCTCACCTGGAGCACTACGTACAGTTTTGGTCTCCTTATCTAAGGAAGGATATACTTGCCTTCGGTGCAGTGCAATGAAGGTTCACTAGATTAATTCCTGGGATGAGTGGTGATCTCATTGAAACGTATAAAATTCTTAAAGGGTTTGACAGGGTAGATGCTGAGAGGTTGTTTCCCCTGGCTGGGAGTCTAGAAATAGAGGGCATAGTCGCAGGAAAAAGGGGTCGGCCATTTAAGACTGAGATGAAGAAGAGTTTCTTCACTCAGAGGGTTGTGAATCTTTGGAATTCTCTACCCCAGAGGGCTGTGGATGCTGAGTCGTTGATTATATTCAAGGCTGAGATCGATAGATTTTTGGACTCTAGGGGAATCAAGGGATATGGGTACCTACATGGACCACGACAACTGGATCCTCCCCCTCCCACTCCAAGTTTCTCTCCAGCCCTGAGGAGATGTCCTTAACCCTGGCACCAGGTAGGCAACACAGCCTTCGGGACCCTCGCTCTTGGCTGCAGAGAACAGTATCTATCCCTCTAACTATACTGTTGCCTGCTACAATCTCATTCCTTTTTACTCCCCCCACTTGAATGGCCCCCTGAACCACGGTGCCGTGTCCAGTTTGCTCATCCTCCCTGCAGTCCCTGCACTCGTGCACAAGGGCTGCAAGAACCTCGTATCTATTGGACAAGTGCAGAGGCTGAGGCTCCTGCAGTGCTACCTCCTGGATCCCTGTACCTGCCTCACTCGCAGTCACACCCTCCTGTCCCTGACCACGTGCCAATTCGACAGTATTTAGTCTAAGGGGCCTGACCGCCTCCTGCATCAAAGTGTCCAGGTAACTTTCTCCCTCCCTGATACCTCGCAATATCTGCAGCTCGGACTCCAGCTTCTCAACTCGGAGCCGATGTTCCTCAAGCTGCAGACAATTAGCGCAGATGTAGTTGCCCTGGACAATCTGTTCAGTAGCTCCCACATATTGCAGCTGCAACACATCTCCTGCCCTGTCATAACTATTTTATTTATTTAATTGATTACTACAACGCCAATCAAATTATTTTTAGGTTGAACCAAGTACTGGCCTTGTTTAATTTATTAAATTAAGTTTAGTTGTTTTGAAAAAAAAAATAGTTTTATGCTATAAGTTACTTAGCGCACAGTCATATAGACAGTCTGGTGGAATGGGCGGACACGTGGCAGATGAAATCATAGAAGTTTACAACATGGAAACAGGCCCTTCGACCCAACATGTCCATGTCGCCCAGTTTATACCACTAAGCTAGTCCCAATTGCCTGCACTTGGCCCATATCCCTCTATACCCATCTTACCCATGTAACTGTCCAAATGCTTTTTAAAAGACAAAATTGTACCCGCCTCTACTACTGCCTCTGGCAGCTCGTTCCAGACACTCACCACCCTTTGAGTGAAAAAATTGCCCCTCTGGAGCCTTTTGTATCTCTCCCCTCTCACCTTAAATCTATGTCCTCTCGTTATAGACTCCCCTACCTTTGGGAAAAGATTTTGACTATCGACCTTATCTATGCCCCTCATTATTTTATAGACTTCTTTAACCTCCTACTCTCCAGGGAAAAAAGTCTCAGCCTATCCAACCTCTCCCTATAAGTCAAACCATCAAGTCCCGGTAGCATCCTAGTAAATCTTTGATATGTATGATAGAGAGATCTATAATGAATGTATGAGAGAGTGATCGAAATGAATGTATGGGAGAGATCTATAATGAATGTATGAGAGAGAGATCTATAATGAATGTATGAGAGAGTGATCGATAATGAATGTATGAGAGAGATCTGTTATGAATGTATGAGAGAATGATCTATAACGAATGTATGAGAGAGATCTGTAATGAATGTAGGAGAGAGATCGATAATGGATGTATGAGAGAGATCTGTTATGAATGTATGAGAGAGATCTGTTATGAATGTATGAGAGAGAGATCTATAATGAATGTATGAGAGAGTGATCGAAATGAATGTATGGGAGAGATCTATAATGAATGTATGAGAGATTTATAATGAAGGTCTGAGGGAGAGATCTATAATGAACGCATGAGAGATCGATTTTGAATGAATGAGAGTGATCTATAATGAATGTATGAGAGAGATCTATAATGAATGATTGAGAGAGTGATCTAAAATGAATGTATGATAGAGATCTGTAATGAATGTATGAGAGAGATCTATTTTGAATAAATGAGAGCGATCTATAATGAATGTATAAGAGAGAGATCTACAATGAATGTATGAGAGAGATCTATAATGAATGTATGAGATCTATAATGAATGTATGAGATCTATAATGAATGTCTGAGAGAGATCTGTTATGAATGTATGAGAGAGTGATCGAAATGAATGTATGGGAGAGATCTAAAATGAATGTATGATAAAGATCTGTAATGAATGTATGAGAGAGATCTATTTTGAATAAATGAGAGCGATCTATAATGAATGTATAAGAGAGAGATCTACAATGAATGTATGAGAGAGATCTATAATGAATGTATGAGATCTATAATGAATGTATGAGATCTATAATGAATGTCTGAGAGAGATCTGTTATGAATGTATGAGAGAGTGATCGAAATGAATGTATGGGAGAGATCTATAATGAATGTATGAGCGATTTATAATGAAGGTCTGAGGGAGAGATCTATAATGAATGCATGAGAGATCAATTTTGAATGAATGATGAATGTATGAGAGATCTATAATGAATATATGAGAGAGAGATCTATAATGAATGTATGAGAGAGAGATCTATAATGAATTAATGAGAGAGATCTGTAATGAATGTATGAGAGAGATCTATATTGGATGTATAAGAGAGATCTATAATGAATCTATGGGAGAGATCCATAATGAATGTATGAGAGAGATCTGTAATGAATGTATGAGAGATCTATAACAAATGTATGAGAGAGTGATCTATAATGAATGTATGAGAGGGATCTGTCACGAATGTATGAGAGAGATCTATAATGAATATATGAGAGAGATATGTAATGAATGTATGAAAGAGTGACCAAATGAATGTATGGGAGAGATCTATAGTGAACGTATGAGAGAGAGATCTATCATGAAGTTATGAGGGAGAGATCTGTAATGAATGCATGAGAGAGATCTATTTTGAATGAATGAGAGTGATCTACAGTGAATGTATAAGAGAGAGAGATCTACAATGAATGCATGGGAGAGATCTATAATGAATGTATGAGATCTATAATGAAAGTATGCGATCTGTAATGAATGTATAAGAGAGATGTATAATGAATGCATGAGAGATCTATAATGAATGCCTGAGAGAGAGATCTATCATGAATGTGAGAGAGAGAGAGATCTATAATGGATGTATGAGAGAGATCTATAATGAGTGTATGTGAGAAAGATCTATAATGAAGGTATGAGAGTGATCTAAAATGAATGTATGAAAGAGTGTTCTGGAATGAATGTGTGAGAGATCTATCATGAATGCCTGAGAGAGAGAGAGATCTGTAATGAATGTATGATAGAAAGATCTATGATGGATGTATGAGAGAGATCTATAATGAATGTATGGGAGAGATCTGTAATGAATGTATGGGAGAGATCTATAATGAATGTATGGGAGAGATCTATAATGAATGTATGGGAGAGATCTGTAATGAATGTATGGGAGAGATCTATAATGAATGTATGGGAGAGATCTATAATGAATGTATGGGAGAGATCTGTAATGAATGTATGAGAGAGATCTATAATGAATGCATGAGAGAGATCTATTTTGAATGTATGGGAGAGATCTGTAATGAATGTATGAGAGAGATCTATAATGAATGCATGAGAGAGATCTATTTTGAATGTATGGGAGAGATCTGTAATGAATGTATGAGAGAGATCTATAATGAATGCATGAGAGAGATCTATTTTGAATGAATGAGAGCGATCTATAACGAATGTATGAGAGAGTGATCTATAATGAATGTATGAGAGAGAGATCTATAAGAACATAAGAAATAGGAGCAGGAGTAGGCCAATCGGCCCCTCGAGCCTGCTCCGCCATTCAATAAGATCATAGCTGATCTGATCATAACCTCAAATCTAAATTCATGTCCAATTTCCTGCCTGCTCCCCGTAACCCCTAATTCCCTTTACTTCTAGGAAACTGTCTATTTCTGTTTTAAATTTATTTAATGATTTCGCTTCCACAGCTTCCTGGGGCAGCAAATTCCACAGACCTACTACCCTCTGAGTGAAGAAGTTTCTCCTCATCTCAGTTTTGAAAGAGCAGCCCCTTATTCTAAGATTATGCCCCCTCGTTCTAGTTTCACCCATCCTTGGGAACATCCTTACCGCATCCACCCGATCAAGCCCCTTCACAATCTTATATGTTTCAATAAGATCGCCTCTCATTCTTCTGAACTCCAATGAGTAGAGTCCCAATCTACTCAACCTCTCCTCATTTGTTCACCCCCTCATCCCCGGGATTAACCGAGTGAACCTTCTTTGTACTGCCTCGAGAGCAAGTATGTCTTTTCTTAAGTATGGACACCAAAACTGTATGCAGTATTCCAGGTGCGGTCTCACCAATACCTTATATAACTGCAGCAATACCTCCCTGTTTTTATATTCTATCCCCCGAGCAATAAAAGCCAACATTCCGTTGGCCTTATTGATCACCTGCTGCACCTGATCTATAATGAATGTATGAGAGAAAGATCTATAATGAATGTATGAGAGAGATCTAGAATAAATGTATGAGAGAAAGATCTATAATGAATGTATGAGAGAGATCTATAATGAATGTATGAGAGAGAGAGATCTATAATGAATGTATGAGAGAAAGATCTGTAATGAATGTATGAGAGAGATCTGTAATGAATGTATGGGAGAGATCTATAATGAATGTATGAGAGAGATCTATAATGAATGTATGAGAGAGATCTATAATGAATGTATGAGAGAAAGATCTATAATGAATGTATGAGAGAAAGATCTGTAATGAATGTATGAGAGAGATCTGTAATGAATGTAAGGGAGAGATCTATAATGAATGTATGAGAGAAAGATCTATAATGAATGTATGAGAGAAAGATCTGTAATGAATGTATGAGAGAGATCTGTAATGAATGTATGAGAGAGAGATCTATAATGAATGTATGAGCGATCTACAATGAATGTATGAGAGAGATTTTTAATGAATGTATGAGATCTATAATGAATGTATGAGTTCTAAAATGAATGTATGGGAGAGATGTATAATGAATGTGGGAGAGATCTACAATGAATGCATGAGAGAGAGAGAGAGAGAGATCTATAATGAATGTATGAGAGAGAAATCTATAATGAATGTATGAAAGATATCTTCAATGAATGTATGAGATAGATCCATAATGGATGCATGGGAGAAATCTATAATGAATGTATGAAAGAGATCTTTAATGAATGTATGAGAGAAAGATCTATAATGAATGTATGAGATAAAGATCTATAATGAATGTAAGAGATAGATCTATATTTGATGCATGGGAGAGATGTACAAAGAATGTATGAGAGATCTATAATGAATGTATGAGAGAGATCTATAATGAATGTATGAGAGAGATCTATAATGAATGTATGAGAGAGATCTATAATGAATGTATGAGAGAGATCTATAATGAATGTATGAGAGAAAGATCTATAATGAATGTATGAGAGAGATCTATAATGAATGTATGAGAGAGATCTATAATGAATGTATGAGAGAAAGATCTATAATGAATGTATGAGAGAGATCTGTAATGAATGTATGAGAGAGATCTGTAATGAATGTATGAGAGAGAGATCTATAATGAATGTATGAGCGATCTACAATGAATGCATGAGAGAGATTTTTAATGAATGTATAAGATCTATAATGAATGTATGAGTTCTAAAATGAATGTATGGGATAGATGTATAATGAATGTGGGAGAGATCTACAATGAATGCATGAGAGAGAGAGAGATCTATAATGAATGTATGAGAGAGATCTGTAATGAATGTATGAGAGAGATCTAGAATAAATGTATGAGAGAAAGATCCATAATGAATGTATGAGAGAGATCTATAATGAATGTATGAGAGAGAGAGATCTATAATGAATGTATGAGAGAGAGAGATCTATAATGAATGTATGAGAGAAAGATCTATAATGAATGTATGAGAGAAAGATCTGTAATGAATGTATGAGAGAGATCTATAATGAATGTATGAGAGAGAGATCTATAATGAATGTATGAGAGAAAGATCTGTAATGAATGTATGAGAGAAAGATCTGTAATGAATGTATGAGAGAAAGATCTATAATGAATGTATGAGAGAAAGATCTGTAATGAATGTATGAGAGAAAGATCTATAATGAATGTATGAGAGAGATCTATAATGAATGTATGGGAGAGATCTGTAATGAATGTATGAGAGAGATCTATAATGAATGCATGAGAGAAAGATCTATAATGAATGTATGAGAGAAAGATCTGTAATGAATGTATGAGAGAAAGATCTGTAATGAATGTATGAGAGAGATCTATAATGAATGTATGGGAGAGATCTGTAATGAATGTATGAGAGAGATCTATAATGAATGCATGAGAGAAAGATCTATAATGAATGTATGAGAGAAAGATCTGTAATGAATGTATGAGAGAAAGATCTGTAATGAATGTATGAGAGAGATCTATAATGAATGTATGGGAGAGATCTATAATGAATGTATGGGAGAGATCTGTAATGAATGTATGAGAGAGATTTATAATGAATGCATGAGAGAGATCTATTTTGAATGAATGAGAGCGATCTATAATGAATGTATGAGAGAAAGATCTATAATGAATGTATGAGAGAAAGATCTGTAATGAATGTATGAGAGAGATCTGTAATGAATGTATGGGAGAGATCTATAATGAATGTATGGGAGAGATCTGTAATGAATGTATGAGAGAGATCTAGAATAAATGTATGAGAGAAAGATCTATAATGAATGTATGAGAGAGAGAGATCTATAATGAATGTATGAGAGAAAGATCTATAATGAATGTATGAGAGAAAGATCTGTAATGAATGTATGAGAGAGATCTGTAATGAATGTATGGGAGAGATCTATAATGAATGTATGGGAGAGATCTATAATGAATGTATGAGAGAGATCTATAATGAATGTATGGGAGAGATCTGTAATGAATGTATGAGAGAGATCTGTAATGAATGTATGGGAGAGATCTATAATGAATGTATGAGAGAAAGATCTATAATGAATGTATGGGAGAGATCTGTAATGAATGTATGAGAGAGATCTATAATGAATGTATGAGAGAAAGATCTATAATGAATGTATGGGAGAGATCTGTAATGAATGTATGAGAGAGATCGAAAATGAATGCATGAGAGAGATCTATTTTGAATGAATGAGAGAGATCTATAACGAATGTATGAGAGAAAGATCTGTAATGAATGTATGAGAGAGATCTAGAATAAATGTATGAGAGAAAGATCTATAATGAATGTATGAGAGAGATCTATAATGAATGTATGAGAGAGAGAGATCTATAATGAATGTATGAGAGAGATCTAGAATAAATGTATGAGAGAAAGATCTATAATGAATGTATGAGAGAGATCTATAATGAATGTATGAGAGAGAGAGATCTATAATGAATGTATGAGAGAGATCTATAATGAATGTATGAGAGAAAGATCTATAATGAATGTATGAGAGAAAGATCTGTAATGAATGTATGAGAGAGATCTGTAATGAATGTATGGGAGAGATCTATAATGAATGTATGAGAGAAAGATCTATAATGAATGTATGAGAGAAAGATCTGTAATGAATGTATGAGAGAGATCTGTAATGAATGTATGAGAGAGAGATCTATAATGAATGTATGAGCGATCTACAATGAATGTATGAGAGAGATTTTTAATGAATGTATGAGATCTATAATGAATGTATGAGTTCTAAAATGAATGTATGGGAGAGATGTATAATGAATGTGGGAGAGATCTACAATGAATGCATGAGAGAGAGAGAGATCTATAATGAATGTATGAGAGAGAAATCTATAATGAATGTATGAAAGAGATCTTCAATGAATGTATGAGATAGATCCATAATGGATGTATGGGAGAAATCTATAATGAATGTATGAAAGAGATCTTTAATGAATGTATGAGAGAAAGATCTATAATGAATGTATGAGAGAAAGATCTGTAATGAATGTATGAGAGAAAGATCTATAATGAATGTATGAGAGAGATCTGTAATGAATGTATGAGAGAGATCTATAATGAATGTATGAGAGAGATCTATATTGAATGTATGAGAGAAAGATCTATAATGAATGTATGAGAGAGATCTGTAATGAATGTATGAGAGAGAGATCTATAATGAATGTATGAGCGATCTACAATGAATGCATGAGAGAGATTTTTAATGAATGTATAAGATCTATAATGAATGTATGAGTTCTAAAATGAATGTATGGGATAGATGTATAATGAATGTGGGAGAGATCTACAATGAATGCATGAGAGAGAGAGAGATCTATAATGAATGTATGAGAGAGATCTGTAATGAATGTATGAGAGAGATCTAGAATAAATGTATGAGAGAAAGATCTATAATGAATGTATGAGAGAGATCTATAATGAATGTATGAGAGAGAGAGATCTATAATGAATGTATGAGAGAGATCTATAATGAATGTATGAGATCTATAATGAATGCATAAGAGAGAGATCCATAATGAATATATGAGAGAGATCTATAATGAATGTATCAGAGAGTGATCTATAATGAATGTATGAGAAAGATCTATAATGCATGTATGGTAGAGTGATCTATAATGAATGTATGAGAGTGATCTATAATGAAAGTAAGAGAGTGTGATCCATAATGAATGTGTCAGAGAGATCTCTAATGAATGAATGAGAAAGTGATCCATAATGAATGTATGAGAGAGATCTATAATGAACGTGTGAGGGTGATCTATAATGAATGTATGAGAGAATGATCTATAATGAATGTGTGAGAGAGATCTCGAATTAATGTTTGAGAGAGTGATCTATAATAAATGTAAGAGAGAGGTCTATAATGAATGTATGAGAGCGATCTATAATGAATGTATGAGAGATCTATAATGAATGCATGGGAGAGAGAGATCTATAATGAATGTATGACAAAGATCTACAATGAATGTTTGAGATAGAGATCTATAATGAATGTACGAGAGAGATTTATAATGAATGTATGAGAGAGATCTATAATGAATGTATGAGAGAAAGATCTATAATGAATGTATGAGAGATCTATAATGAATGTGTGAGGGAGATCTATAATGAATGTATGAGAGAGTGATCTATAATGAATGTGTGTGAGAGATCTATAATGAATGTATGGGAGAGATCTGTAATGAATGTGTGAGGGAGATCTATAATGAATGTATGAGAGAGTGGTCTATAATGAATGTGTGTGAGAGATCTCTAATGAATGTTTGAGAGAGTAATCTATAACGAATGTGAGAGAGATCTATAATGAATGCATGAGAGAGACATCCATAATGAATATATGAGAGAGATCTATAATGAATGTCTCAGAGAGTGATCTATAATGAATTAATGAGAAAGATCTATAATGCATGTATGGGAGAGTGATCTATAATGAATGTATGAGAGTGATCTATAATGAATGTATGAAAGTGTGATCCATAATGAATGTGTCGGAGAGATCGCTAATGAATGAATGAGAGAGAGATCTTTAATGCATGTATGAGAGAGATCTATAATGAATGCATGGGAGAGATCTATAATGAATGCATGGGAGAGAGTGATCTATAATGAATGTATGAGAGAGAGATCTATAATGAATGTATGAGAGAAAGATCTGTAATGAATGTATGAGAGATCTATAATGAATGCCTAAGAGAGAAATCTATAATGAATGTATGAGAGAGATCTATTATGATGTATGAGAGAGATCTATAATGAATGTATGAGAGAGAGATCTGTAATGAATGTATGAGAGAGACATCCATAATGAATATATAAGAGAGATCTATAATGAATGTATGAGAAAGTTCTATAATGCATGTATGGGAGAGTGATCTATAATGAATGTATGAGAGTGTGATCCATAATGAATGTGTCATAGAGATCTATAATGAATGAATGAGAGAGAGAGAGATCTATAATGAATGTTTGTGAGAGATCTATAATGAATGTGTGAGAGAGATCTATAATGAATGTGAGAGAGATCTATAATGAATGTATGAGAGAGATCTATAATGAAAGTATGGGAGAGATCTATAATGAATGCATGAGAGAGAGATCCATAATGAATATATGAGAGAGATCTATAATGAATGTATCAGAGAGTGATCTATGATGAATGTATGAGAAAGATCTATAATGCATGTGTGGGAGAGTGATCTATAATGAATGTATGAGAGTGATCTATAGTGAATGTATGAAAGTGTGATCCATAATGAATGTGTCAGAGAGATCTCTAATGAATGAATGAGAGAGAGATCTTTAATGCATGTATGAGAGATATCTATAATGAATGTATCAGAGAGATCGATAATGAATGTATGGGAAAGATCTACAATGAATGTATGAGATAGAGATCTATAATAAATATATGAGAGAGATCTATAATGAATGTATCAGAGAGATCTATAATGAATGTATGAGAGATCTATAATGAATGTGTGGGAGAGATCTATAATGAATGTATGAGAGATTTATAATGAATGTGTGGGAGAGATCTATAATGGATGTATGAGAGAGATCTATAATGAATGTGTGAGAGAGATCTATAATGAATGTATCAGAGAGATCCTTAATGAATGTATGAGAGAAAGATCTACAATGAATGTATGAGATAGAGATCTATAATGAATGTACGAGAGAGATCTATAATGAATGTATCAGAGAGATCCTTAATGAATGTATGAGTGAAAAATCTGTAATGAATGTATGAGAGATCTATAATGAATGTGTGAGGGAAATCTATAATGAATGCATGGGATCTATATTGAATGTATGAGAGAGATCTATAATGAATGTATGGGAGAGATCTATAATGAATGTGTGAGGGAGATCTATAATGAAGGTATGAGAGAGTGATCTATAATGAATGTGTGTGAGAGATCTCTAATGATTGTTTGAGAGAGTAATCTATAACGAATGTGAGAGAGATCTATAATGAATGCATGAGAGAGACATCCATAATGAATATATGAGAGAGATCTATAATGAATGTCTCAGAGAGTGATCTATAATGAATTAATGAGAAAGATCTATAATGCATGTATGGGAGAGTGATCTATAATGAATGTGTGAGGGAGATCTATAATGAATGCATGGGATCTATATTGAATGTATGAGAGAGATCTATAATGAATGTATGGGAGAGATCTGTAATGAATGTATGAGAGAGTGATCTATAATGAATGTGAGAGAGATCTATAATGAGTGTGAGAGAGAACTATAATGAATGTGTGAGAGAGATCTATAATGAATGTATGAGAGAGATCTATGATGAATGTGTGAGAGAGATCTATAATGAATGTATGAGAGAGATCTATAATGAATGTATGGGAGAGATCTATAATGAATGCATGGGAGAGAGAGATCTATAATGAATGTATGGCAAAGATCTACAATGAATGTATGAGATAGAGATCTATAATAAATATATGAGAGAGATCTATAATGAATGTATCAGAGAGATCTATAATGAATGTATGAGAGATCTATAATGAATGTATGGGAGAGATCTATACTGAATGTATGAGAGAGATTTATACTGAATGTGTGAGAGAGATCTGTAATGGATATATGAGAGAGATCTATAATGAATGTATGAGAGAGAGATCTATAATGAGTTTATGAGAGAAAGATCTATAATAAATGTATGAGAGATCTATAATGAATGTATGAGAGAGAGATCTATAATGAATGTATGAGGGTGATCTATAATGTATGGGAGAGATCTATAATGAATGTATGAGAGTGAGATCCATAATTAATATATGAGAGAGATCTATAATGAAATTATTATATAGAGATCTATATTGAATGTATGAGAAAGATCTATAATCAATGTATTAGAGAGATCCTTAATGAATGTATGAGAGAGATCTATAATGAATGTATCAGAGAGTGATCTATAATGAATGTATGAGAAAGATCTATAATGCATGTATGGGAGAGTGATCTATAATGAATGTATGAGAGTGATCTATAATGAAAGTAAGAGAGTGTGATCCATAATGAATGTGTCAGAGAGATCTCTAATGAATGAATGAGAAAGTGATCCATAATGAATGTATGAGAGAGATCTATAATGAACGTGTGAGGGTGATCTATAATGAATGTATGAGAGAATGATCTATAATGAATGTGTGAGAGAGATCTCGAATTAATGTTTGAGAGAGTGATCTATAATAAATGTAAGAGAGAGGTCTATAATGAATGTATGAGAGCGATCTATAATGAATGTATGAGAGATCTATAATGAATGCATGGGAGAGAGAGATCTATAATGAATGTATGACAAAGATCTACAATGAATGTTTGAGATAGAGATCTATAATGAATGTACGAGAGAGATTTATAATGAATGTATGAGAGAGATCTATAATGAATGTATGAGAGAAAGATCTATAATGAATGTATGAGAGATCTATAATGAATGTGTGAGGGAGATCTATAATGAATGTATGAGAGAGTGATCTATAATGAATGTGTGTGAGAGATCTCTAATGAATGTTTGAGAGAGTAATCTATAACGAATGTGAGAGAGATCTATAATGAATGCATGAGAGAGACATCCATAATGAATATATGAGAGAGATCTATAATGAATGTCTCAGAGAGTGATCTATAATGAATTAATGAGAAAGATCTATAATGCATGTATGGGAGAGTGATCTATAATGAATGTATGAGAGTGATCTATAATGAATGTATGAAAGTGTGATCCATAATGAATGTGTCAGAGAGATCGCTAATGAATGAATGAGAGAGAGATCTTTAATGCATGTATGAGAGAGATCTATAATGAATGCATGGGAGAGAGTGATCTATAATGAATGTATGAGAGAGAGATCTATAATGAATGTATGAGAGAAAGATCTGTAATGAATATATGAGAGATCTATAATGAATGCCTAAGAGAGAAATCTATAATGAATGTATGAGAGAGATCTATTATGATGTATGAGAGAGATCTATAATGAATGTATGAGAGAGAGATCTGTAATGAATGTATGAGAGAGACATCCATAATGAATATATAAGAGAGATCTATAATGAATGTATGAGAAAGTTCTACAATGCATGTATGGGAGAGTGATCTATAATGAATGTATGAGAGTGTGATCCATAATGAATGTGTCATAGAGATCTATAATGAATGAATGAGAGAGAGAGAGATCTATAATGAATGTTTGTGAGAGATCTATAATGAATGTGTGAGAGAGATCTATAATGAATGTGAGAGAGATCTATAATGAATGTATGAGAGAGATCTATAATGAAAGTATGGGAGAGATCTATAATGAATGCATGAGAGAGAGATCCATAATGAATATATGAGAGAGATCTATAATGAATGTATCAGAGAGTGATCTATGATGAATGTATGAGAAAGATCTATAATGCATGTATGGGAGAGTGATCTATAATGAATGTATGAGAGTGATCTATAGTGAATGTATGAAAGTGTGATCCATAATGAATGTGTCAGAGAGATCTCTAATGAATGAATGAGAGAGAGATCTTTAATGCATGTATGAGAGATATCTATAATGAATGTATCAGATAGATCGATAATGAATGTATGGGAAAGATCTACAATGAATGTATGAGATAGAGATCTATAATAAATATATGAGAGAGATCTATAATGAATGTGTGGGAGAGATCTATAATGAATGTATGAGAGATTTATAATGAATGTGTGGGAGAGATCTATAATGGATGTATGAGAGAGATCTATAATGAATGTGTGAGAGAGATCTATAATGAATGTATCAGAGAGATCCTTAATGAATGTATGAGAGAAAGATCTACAATGAATGTATGAGATAGAGATCTATAATGAATGTACGAGAGAGATCTATAATGAATGTATCAGAGAGATCCTTAATGAATGTATGAGTGAAAAATCTGTAATGAATGTATGAGAGATCTATAATGAATGTGTGAGGGAAATCTATAATGAATGCATGGGATCTATATTGAATGTATGAGAGAGATCTATAATGAATGTATGGGAGAGATCTATAATGAATGTGTGAGGGAGATCTATAATGAAGGTATGAGAGAGTGATCTATAATGAATGTGTGTGAGAGATCTCTAATGATTGTTTGAGAGAGTAATCTATAACGAATGTGAGAGAGATCTATAATGAATGCATGAGAGAGACATCCATAATGAATATATGAGAGAGATCTATAATGAATGTCTCAGAGAGTGATCTATAATGAATTAATGAGAAAGATCTATAATGCATGTATGGGAGAGTGATCTATAATGAATGTGTGAGGGAGATCTATAATGAATGCATGGGATCTATATTGAATGTATGAGAGAGATCTATAATGAATGTATGGGAGAGATCTGTAATGAATGTGTGAGGGAGATCTATAATGAATGTATGAGAGAGTGATCTATAATGAATGTGTGTGAGAGATCTCTAATGAATGTATGAGAGAGTGATCTATAATGAATGTGAGAGAGATCTATAATGAGTGTGAGAGAGAACTATAATGAATGTGTGAGAGAGATCTATAATGAATGTATGAGAGAGATCTATAATGAATGTATGGGAGAGATCTATAATGAATGCATGGGAGAGAGAGATCTATAATGAATGTATGGCAAAGATCTACAATGAATGTATGAGATAGAGATCTATAATGAATGTACGAGAGAGATCTATAATGAATGTATGAGATAGAGATCTATAATAAATATATGAGAGAGATCTATAATGAATGTATCAGAGAGATCTATAATGAATGTGTGAGAGAGATCTATAATGAATGTATGGGAAAGATCTACAATGAATGTATGAGATAGAGATCTATAATAAATATATGAGAGAGATCTATAATGAATGTATCAGAGAGATCTATAATGAATGTATGAGAGATCTATAATGAATGTATGGGAGAGATCTATACTGAATGTATGAGAGAGATTTATACTGAATGTGTGAGAGAGATCTGTAATGGATATATGAGAGAGATCTATAATGAATGTATGAGAGAGAGATCTATAATGAGTTTATGAGAGAAAGATCTATAATAAATGTATGAGAGATCTATAATGAATGTATGAGAGAGAGATCTATAATGAATGTATGAGGGTGATCTATAATGTATGGGAGAGATCTATAATGAATGTATGAGAGTGAGATCCATAATTAATATATGAGAGAGATCTATAATGAAATTATTATATAGAGATCTATATTGAATGTATGAGAAAGATCTATAATCAATGTATTAGAGAGATCCTTAATGAATGTATGAGAGAGAGATCTTTAATGCATGTATGGGAGAGATCTATAATGAATGTGTGAGGGAGATCTATAATGAATGTATGAGAGAGTGATCTATAATGAATGTGTGTGAGAGATCTCTAATATATGTTTGAGAGAGTAATCTATAACGAATGTGCGAGAGATCTATATTGAATGTATAAGAGAGACAGCCATAATGAATATATGAGAGAGATCTATAATGAATGTCTCAGAGAGTGATCTATAATGAATGTATGAGAAAGATCTATAATGCATGTATACGGAGAGTGATCTATAATGAATGTATGAGAGTGATCTATAATGAATGTATGAAAGTGTGATCCATAATGAATGTGTCAGAGAGATCTCTAATGAATGAATGAGAGAGAGATCTTTAATGCATGTATGAGAGAGATCTATAATGAATGTGTGAGGGAGATCTATAATGAATGTATGAGAGAGTGATCTATAATGAATGTGAGAGAGATCTATAATGAGTGTGAGAGAGATCTATAATGAATGTGTGAGAGTGATCTATGATGAATGTGTGAGAGAGATCTATAATGAATGTATGAGAGAGATCTATAATGAATGTATGAGAGAAATCTATAATGAATGTGTGAGAGAGATCTATAATAAATGTATGAGAGAGATCTATAATGAATGTATGTGAGAGATCTATAATGAATGTATGAGAGAGATCTATAATGGATGTTTGAGAGAGATCTATAATGAACATGTGTGTGTGAGAGATCTATAATGTGTGAGAGATCGATAATGAATGTGTGTGAGAGGGATCTTTAATAGAATGCGTGTCAGGGGACAGGTAGCAGAATGTGTAGTAAGTTGGCTGCAAAACAGAATACAGAAATCATAGAGTAGGGGTTAAGGGTAACTACTCAGACAAAAAGGTGGGAAGTGGTGTTCCACAGGGATCGGTGCTGGGACCACTGTTGTTCATGATTTACATTAACGATCTGGATTCCGGAATCAGAAATATAATTTTAAATTTGCGGATGACACCAAATTGGGAGGTGCAATTAATACAAAGGAAGAATGCGTCAAAATGCAAGAGGACATCAATAAACTTGCAGAATGAGCGTGTAATTGGAAAATGAACTTCAATACAGATAAGTGTGAGGTGGAGCATTTTGGTAGGAAGAATAAAGAGGCCACATACTGCTTGAATAATGAGTGTCTAAACAAGATCGAGGAGCAGGGGGATCTAGGGGTACAGATACACAAGTCACCAAAAGTAGTGACACAGGTTAATAATGCCATAAAAAAAAGGCAAATCAAGCACTAGGGTTGGATAGAATCGAAAAGCAAAGAAGTTATGTCAAACTTGTACAGAACCTTGGTGAGACCACACTTGGTGCACTGGGCACAGTTCTAGCCTCTATTTTATAGAAAGGATATAGAGGCATTGGAGAAGGTGCAAAACAGATTCTCAAGGATGATACCAGAACTGAGAGGATATACTGGTCAAAAAAGAGAAGGCTGAGGGGTGACCTGATAGATGTCTTTAAGATAATGAAAGTGTTTGATAGGGTAGACGTAGAAAAAATGTTTCCACTTGTGGGGGAGTCCAAAACAAGAGGTCATAAATATAAAATAGTCCCTAATAAATCCAATAGGGAATTCAGGAGAAACTTCTTTACCCAGAGAGTGGTTAGAATGTGGAACTCGCTCCCACAAGGAGCAGTTGAGATGAATAGCTCAGATGCATTTAGCGGGATGTTAGATAAGCACATGAGGGAGAAAGGAATAGAAGGATATGCTGATAGGGTGAGATGAAGTAGGGAGGGAGGAGGCTCGTGTGGAGCATAAACACCGGCATAGACCTGTTGGGCCGAATGGCCTGTTTCTGTGCTGTAGTTTTGATGTAATTCAATGTATGTGTGCATGGGATCTATAATGTGTATGTATGAGATCTATAATGTGTGAGCATGAGATCTATAATGTGTGAGCATGAGATCTATAATGTGTGTGCATGAGATCTATAATGTGTGTACATGGGATCTATAATGTGTGTGTGCATGAGATCTATACTGTGTGTGCACATGAGATCTATAATGTGTGTGTATGTGTGAGATTTATAATGTGTGTGTATGTGAGATCTATAATGTGTGTACATGGGATCTATAATGTGTGTGCATGAGATCTATACTGTGTGTGCACATGGGATCTATAATGTGTGTGTATGTGAGATCTATAATGTGTGTGCATGAGATCTATAATGTGTGTGTGCATGAGATCTATAATGTGTGTGTATGTGTGAGATCTACAATGTGTGTATATGTGAGATCTATAATGTGTGTGCATGAGATCTATAATGTGTGTGTGCATGAGATCTATAATGTGTGTGTATATGTGAGATCTATAATGTGTGTGTATATGTGAGATCTATAATGTGTGTGTATGAGATCTATAATGTGTGTGTATGAGATCTATAATGTGTGTGTATGAGATCTATAATGTGTGTTCATGAGATCTATAATGTGTGTGTGCATGGGATCTATAATGTGTGTGTGCATGAGATCTATAATGTGTGTGTATCTGCGTGCACGTGTGTGCATGTAACATCTATAATGTCAATGTGTGGCACTGTGGCTGATCGATGAGTACATATACTACAAATGGTGATAGCCCCAAGACTGGCCCCTGGCTGAATAGCTAATAACCTTATTCATCCTTGTGAGTTTCCACCCAAGATAACCCTCACTTTATCTTTTTAAATGTTTTTTGAAGTTCACTAATTGACTTTCATAAAAACGTAAAGAAAGAAAAAGAAGGAACTTACATTTATACAGTGCCTTTCATGACCTCAAGAAGTCCCAAAGTGCTTTGTAGCCAATTAAGTACTTTTTGTTTGAAGTGTAGTCACTGTTGTAATGTAGGAAATGTGGCAACCAATTGGCACACAGCAAGGTTCCACAAACAGCAATGAGATAATCTGTTTTAGTGATGTTGGTTAAGGGATAAATATTGGCCAGGACACCAGGGAGAGCTCCCCGGTTCTTCTTCCAATAGTGACCGTGGGATCTTTATCAGAGGGCAGTATAACAAGCATTCAATTTTCCTGATTAATAACTGCTTCATGCTGAGTTGGTGCTTCCAGTGTACAATCAATGACCAATCCCAAATCCTTTTCCTGTTCAGTCTGTACCAGTGGAGACCCATTTCATGTTATATACATGTTTACATTACCTGCACTTATCCACACGAGAATCTAACCCCCTATTTCAGCCCATCAATCACTGTTCCAAATCTCTCAGAAGACAATCGATCTCATTTCTGCTCATCAGCTGTTCACATAGCTTCATTTCACCAGCAAATTCAATAATGCTACAAATTCAATCATCCTTCCGTTTCGGTCTCAATACCTGAATGCAAAATAGTAGAATATTATTGCTAAGATAAACACTTTGAATAACCATTAGTGGGATAGATTTTAAACTTGCCACTGATTTCAATGGAGATGAAGCTCGGGCAGTTTCTGTAATGGATGGCCCATTCACAACATCACATTATCACTCACCCAGCACGTGGGAAATCTACTCCAGCAGCTCAGGTGTGGCATCGAAAGTACAAAACCAGCAGGGCTGGGATTCATGATTGTACTTTGGGAAATAGTCATTACATTTCATTCTCTCCACAAAGTAGCGTAAAAACAAGTAAAGTAACACTGCCTTCGTGTCCACCTGACCATTATAAACGCCTCAGTTATAAGGCTTCAGCATGTTACGGATGATCAGACTGTGCTTCCTGATGCCTGAACCACTCGAGGTGCATTTAGGGCTATCACCATAGACAATAGGCCGGGGTACGGTTAATTCAGTTAATTAAATAAAATCTGGAATAAAACGCTAGTATCAGTAATGGTGACCATGAAACTACTGGATTGTCATAAAAATCCACCTGGTTCACTAATGCCCTTTAGGGAAGGAAACCTGCCGTCCTTACCCGGTCTGGCCTTTATGTGACTCCAGACCCACAGCAATGTGGTTGATTCTTAATTGCCCTCTGAAATGGCCTAGCAAGCCACTCAGTTGTACAATCCCACTACAAAAAGCACCACACGGACTGCAGTGGCTCAAGAAGGCGGCTCACCACCACCTTCTCAAGGCAATTAGGGATGGGCAATAAATGCCGCCTTGCCAGCGATACTCACATCCCATGAATGAATATAAAAGAAAGTCCAGCGAAGGTGGTCTGGATGGTGGAGGAGAGGAGGGGGGTCTGGAGGTGGAGGGGTCTGGAGGGGGCCCCTGGAAAGTGAATGCAACTGCACTACTGGAGCCCAGCCTGGGACCCTCGGTGACCCATACCCTCTGGTCTCACTCGGCATACCTCCCCTAGCCTCTGGATCCCTCTCAGGCCCTGTGAGGCAAGAACTCCGAATGAAGGGAGACCCTCTGCCTTGCCTCGCACACTCGCCTCTCCCATGAGGGGTCCCACTGCCTCCCCCATCCCCTCACACACTCACCTGACACATGAGGAGTCCCACTGCCTCCCCCACCCTCTCGCACACTTGACTTGCATATGGGAATCCCTGCACTGCCTCCCATCGCCTCCTCACACACTCACCTCGCACACTGGGAGACCCCTCACCCCCTCGCACGCTGACCTCGCACGTGTTATTTTCTCCCTGGCCAGTAAGATGATGTTCTGGACAGAGCTTTAAATCTTCTCTCCATAATTCGGAAGTATTGTCCTTCTAAACAATACAAATACAATGATACAGTTGGCCTGTAGTAAAGACTGTGAATTATCACACAATTTATTCCAGCAAATTTGTGACTAATGAAGCTGTGTCCTGATTTCACAGTCCGCCATCAGGACTGAATCCTTATGCTACTTGTGATATCGATGCTGTCCGGTGTTTTGGTGTTCGGTGTTTTGGTGTTTGGTATTTTGTGTTTTGGTGTTTCATGTTTTGTTGTTTTGTGTTTTGTGTTTTGGTGTTCGGTGTTTTGGTGTTTTGTGTTTCATGTTTGGTGTTCGGTGTTTTGGTGTTCAGTGTTTTGTGCTTTGATGTTATGTGTTTTGGTGTTTTGTGTTTTGTGTTTTGGTGTTCGGTGTTTTGGTGTTTGATGTTTGATGTTTTGATGTTTGGTGTTTTGATGTTTGGTGTTCGGTGTTTTGGTGTTTGGTGTTTTGTGTTTTGATGTTTGGTGTTTTGATGTTTGGTGTTCGGTGTTTTGTGTTTTGGTGTTTGGTGTTCTGGTGTTCAGAGTTTTGGTGTTCGGTGTTTTGGTGTTCGGTGTTTTGATGTTTGGTGTTCGGTGTTTTGTGTTTTGGTGTTTGGTGTTCTGGTGTTCAGAGTTTTGGTGTTTGGTGTTCGGTGTTTTGGTGTTCGGTGTTTTAGTGTAGGAAGGACTTTGCCGGGAATGGGTGCTGTCGGGGTTAATGTTGAGCAATGCTCCTGATCCAGGCCATTCCTTACTGAATACAATGAGTCAGCTTCCAGCGGCTGGTTCTTTCCCATCAACGCCCGCAGCATTACTGAACCTGTCTAGGGCTCAACATCGGTGCTTTGATCAAGAAAAAGTAGCCCCAAGAAGTGATTGAATCTCAATGGGTGAGGTGAAGAGGTCAAGCCCACTCTGTGCACTGTACGCCCCACAGTTGAAGCATCCAAGGGCTATGGACGTACAGTAACCCAGTTGACAGGCTGCTGACTATTTCTGAGCTTCACATCATTAAGAGTGAAATCAGGGCACTCTAATTAATTGAGCAAAGCTTGGCCACTTTAATAGGGAGCTGACTTCTCACATCGCAAAAGCCCTTTCAAACCTCAGCAATTTAACAGATTATCTCCACTGTGGAGTGATGAGAGAAACAGCTGGCTGGGAAAATCTGACACATTGTCAGAGCATGTTTCGTTAAATGTGGTCAGATAGGGGAATGTTCATGCAGTGTCAGACTGCTTCTAAAAGGCAATCCCTGTCTGTTTCATTGCTGAAAGGAAATATTTTATTGCGAATTTTAAGGAAATATTTGATAAAATTTCTAATTCTAAAATGGAAGACTTAATTTTCAGCTGAATGAGATGAACTCGATACATCGACTGGTGATCAAACTCCACCTCATCCAGTCTGTACTGAAGGTTTTGGGCTGAATTTCCAGCCCTTCCAGCGATGGAACTGGGGCAGTAACAACAACAACTTGTCCTTATCCCATAGTAAAATGTCCCAAGGCACTTCACAAAAGTGTTTTCGAACAAAATTTGACACTGAGCCACATAAGGAGATATTAGGACAGGTGACCAAAAGCTTGGTCAAAGAGGTAGGTTTTGAGGAGCGTCTTAAAGGAGGAGAGAGAGGTAGAGAGGCGGAGAGGATTAGGGAGGGAATTCCAGAGCTTAGGGCCCAGGCAGCTGAAGGCACGGCTGCCAATGGTGGAGCGATTAAAATCAGGGATGTGCAAGAGGCCAGAATTGGAGAAGCGCAGAGATCTCGGAGGGTTGTAGGGCTGGAGGAGGTGATAGAGATAGGGAGGGGGAAGGACATGGAGGGATTTGAAAACAAGGATGAGAATTTTAAAATCGAGGTGCTCCCGAACCGGGAACCAATGTAGGTCAGTGAGCACAGGGGTGATGGGAGAACGGGACTTGGTGTGAGTTAGGATACGGGCAGCAGAGTTTTGGATGAGCTCAAGTTTATGGAGGGTGGAAGATGGGAGGCCGGCCAGAAAAGCATTGGAATAGTCCAGTCTAAAAGTAACAAAGGCACGGATGAGGGTTTCAGCAGCAGATGAGCTGAGGCAGGAGTGGTCTTAGTGATGGAGCGGATATGTGGTCGGAAGCTCATCTCAGGGTTAAATAGGACTCCAAGGTTACAAACAGTCTGGTTCAGCCTCAGACAATGGCCAGGGAGAGGGATGGGGTCGGTGGCCAGGGAACAGAGTTTGTGGTGGGGACCGAAGACAATGGCTTCAGTCTTCCCAATATTTAGTTGGAGGAAATTTTTGCTCATCCAGTACTGGATGTCGGACAAGCAGCATGAAAAATGAGAGACAGTGGAGGTGTCGAGGGATGTGATTGTTAGGTAGAGCTGGGTGTCATCAGCGTAAAAGTTGTGTTTTTGGATGATGTCGTCAAGGGGCAGCATGTCGATGAGAAATAGGAGGGGCCAAGGATAGATCCTTGGGGGACTCCAGAAGTAACAATGAGCGAACGGGAAGAGAATCCATTACAGGTGATTCTCTGGCTACGACTGGATGGATAAGAGTGGAACCAGACGAGGGCAGTCCCACCCAGCTGGACGACGGAGGGGAGGCGATGGAGGAGGATGGTGTGGTCAATGTGTCAAAGGCTGCAGACAGGTGGGGATGGATAAGGAGGGATAGTTTACCACGGTCACAGTCACACAGGATGTCATTTGTGACTTTGATAAGGGCCGTTTCAGTACTGCGGCGGGGCGGAAACCTGATTGGAGGGATTCAAACATGGAGTTGCAGGAAAGGTGGGCACGGATTTGGGAGGTGACAACACGTTCAAGGACTTTGGAGAGGAAAGGGAGGTTGGAGATGGGGCGATAGTTTGCAAGGACAGAGGAGTCAAGGATGGGTTTTTTGAGGAGGGGGGATGAGGACGGCAGATTTGAAGGGGAGGAAGACTGTACCTGAGGAGAGGGAGCAATTAACAATATTAGCTAACATGGGGGCCAGGAAGGGAAGTTGGGTGTTCATTAGTTTGGTGGGAATAGTGTCGAAGGAGCAGGAGGTGGGTCCAAAAATAATGGCAATGACCCACTGCCCCTGTTTCCACCATCGCTGTGGCTGCAGCAAAACTCCCCCTGGACAATCGCTGGTGGGAGCAGCCCCCCCTCCCCCTGGAATCGGGCAGCCGGCCCGTTTAAAATAGAAATCAGGGTCTTGTGATGTACTTAGGACCCCAAATGACACTTTTGGACTGACCCGGCCAGAGTGTCACTGGATGCTCTCCAACCAGCTGAACCCCTGGACCATCTGAATGGCATCAGCTGGCTGTCCGGTCGATGGGGACCCCGAAGGTCAGTCCCTCTTTATTTTTGTGGGTCTGGAAGTAACAGGAGTCATCCCTGGGTCCATAAACCCAGCCTGGGCCTGGGCCTCTGCCACGCTGGCTCCCCCTCCCCCATCCCCCACGGATCTACGTTCTTCAGGCCTGGAGCCAGTGGGCTGCCCTGTAGCTCAGCCTTCAACATGGCCGAGACCCCGCACTGGGAATACCAGCCGGCCAATTGGTGCGTTCAGCTGGCCAGCCACCAAACGCCCGCTTATGGGGGTGGGGGGGGAACTCACCCCCTTATTTCAATAATACGTAATGCACTGGCATCACAACAAAGGAATAACTGTGCGCCATCTTTATTGTAAGATTACATAGGAACAGGAGGAGGCCATTCAGACTCTCGAGCCTGTTGCGGCATTCAATCAGATCATGGAATCATAGAGTCATAGAAATTTATGACACAGAAGGTGGCCATTCAGCCCATCGTGTCTGTGCTGGCTGAAAAAGAGCTATCCAGCCTAATCCCACTTTCCAACTCTTGGTCCGAAGCCCTGTATGTTACAGCACTTCAGGTGCACATCCAAGTACTTTTTAAATGAGTTGAGGGTTTCTGCCTCGACCGCCCTTTCAGGCAGTGAGTTCCAGACTCCCACCGTCCCTGGTGAAAATATTCCTCCTCAGCTCCCCTCTGGTTCCTCTACCAATTACTTTAAATCTATCTGATCTGTATCTTAACTCCATTTACCCGCCTTGGCTCAATTTCCCCCGATACCCTTACCCAACAAAAATCTACCAATCTCAGTCCTGAAAATCTCAATTGACTCCCAGCATCCACAGTTTTTTGGGGGAGAGAGTTCCAGATTTCGACTACCGTTTGGGTGAAAAAGTGCTTCCTGATTTCACCCTGAATGACCTAACTCTAACTTTAAGATTCTGTCCCTGCCAGAGGAAATAATTTCTCCGTGTCTACCCTATCAAGTCCCTCAGAGCTCGATCAGATCACCTTCTAAACTCAAGAGAATACAAGTTAATGCAACCTGACCTCATAATTTAATCATTTAAAACCCGGCATCATGCTGGTGAATCTGCACTACATCCCCTCCAAGGCCAATATATTCTTCTCAAGATGCATTGCCCAAAACTGAAGCCAATATCTCTAAATGGGATCTGATTGTCCCTGAGCATCAATCAACTTGCCTGCTTTATCAGGGTGTCTATTTCCAGGGGCCTCCTTAAGACCCCTCCCCCCAATCCAGACCACCTTCGCTGGACTTTCCGGCCTAATGTCTATGATGATAGCCCCAAATGCACCTGAAGTGGTTCAGGCATCCACCAATGCAATCTTAGATTGAGCAATGAGCCTGAATTTGTCAATAATTTAATGGTAAGGGAACACCTAGCTAACAGAATTCAATATTAGGTTTGAGAGGGAGATGGTTGAGTCACAAACCAAGGTTTCAAATTTAGGTAAGGCTGACTGTGGAGGGATGAGGCAGGAATTGACTGCAATCAGCTGGGCAGAACTATTAATGGATAAAACTACAGATGAACAGTATTTGGTAGAATGCAAGACCCGTACATATCCCTAAAGGGCAAGAGCTCTTCTTGTGTAATTAAACAATCTTGGTCAACAAGAGAAGTGAGAGATAGTATAGAACTAAAAGAAAGGGCTCATATGAATACAAAGAGCGGTAGCGATCCCGTGGACTGGGAGCGATGTAAAGAACAGCAAAGGGATACAAAGAAAGTGGTAAGAGCTGCAAAAAGGGAATACGAGAAAATGCTTGCGAGGAATATCAAGGACAACACTAAAGGTTTGACAAGTATATTAAGAGTAAGAGGGTGGCTAGGTGTAATATGGGCCCCTTAATGACAGACGCAGGTGATATTGTAATTGGAAATCAGGAAATAGCAGATTTACTAAATAGTTACTTGATATCGGTCTTCACAGTAGAGGATAAGGATAAAGTAAAAATAAATCAAGGGGATAAGTTACTGGCTTCAATATAAATTTTAAAAATGGTGATGGAGAAACTAAGTAGATTAAAGATAGACAAATCTCCAAAACCCAAGGGTTTCCACCCCAGGGTATTAAACAAACCAGAGATAATTGGGAATCAAGGGTCTAATGAGAGTAAGGAACTTAAAGTAATTAAGATTAGTAAGACTAGAGAAATTAATGGGACTAAAAGCCGACAAATCCCATGGATCTGATGGCCTACATCCTTGGGTTTTAAAAAAGGTGGCCGCAGAGATGTCACTCCATTATTTAAGAAGGGTAAGAGGGATAAACTAGGAAATTCTAGGCCTATTAGTCTAACGTCTGTTGCGGGGAAGTTACTAGAATCTGTTATTAGGGACCGGGTGACTGAGCACTTGGACAAATATGAGCTGATCAGAGAGAGTCAGAGTGGGTTTGTAAAGGGGAAGTCATGTCTAATGAACCCAGTTGAATTTTTTGATTGGTTACAAATGTGGTAAATAAGGGAGTGTCTGTGGATGTTATGTGAATGGACTTCCAGAAGGCATTCAACAGGGTTTCACACAAGGGACTGTTAACAAAAATGAGAGTGCATGGAATTGGAGGCAGCTTATTGGCTTGTATGCGGAATTGGTTCGGAGGTAGGAGACAGAGAGTAGTGATGATGGGTATGTGCTCCAATTGGCAGGATGATGTCCCACAGGGATCTGTACTGGGGTTTCAGCTTTTCACTATATTTATAAATGTCTTGAATGAACATAACAACATAAGAAATAGGAGCAGGAGTAGGCCATACAGCCCTCGAGCAAATCAAACAGATCATGGCTGATCTTCGACCTCAACTCCACTTTCCTGCCCAATCCCCAAATCCCTTGATTCCTCTAGAGTCCAAAAATCTATCTATCTCAGCCTTTAATATACTCTACGACTCAGCATCCACAGCCCTCTGGGTTAGAGAATTCAAAAGACTCACAACCCTGTGAGTGAAGAAATTCCTCCTCATCTCAGTCTGATATGGCCGACCCCTTATCCTGAGACTATGCCCCTTAGTTCTAGACTCTCCAGCCAGGGGAAATCACCTCTCAGCATCTACCCTGTCAAGCCCCCTCAGAATCTTATATGTTTCAATGTGATCACCTCTCATTCTTCTAAACTCCAGAGAGTATAAGCCCATTCTACTCAATCTCTCCTCATAGAACAACCATCTCATCCCAGGAATTAATCTAGTGAACCTTTGTTGTACTGCCTCTAAGGAAAGTATATCCTTCCTTAGATAAGGAGACCAAACTGTACCCAGTACTCCAGATGAGGTCTCACCAAAGCCCTGTACAATTGTATTAAGACTTCCTTACTTTTGTACTCCAACCCCCTTGCAATAAAGGCCAACATGCCATTTGCTTTCCTAATTGCTTGCTGTACCTGCATGCTAACTTTGTGTTTCTTGTAGAAGGACACCCAAATCTCTCTGAACACCAACATTTAATAGTTTCTCACCATTTAAAAAATATTCTGTTTTTCTATTCTTCCTACCAAAGTAATTAACCTCACATTTCCCCACATTATACTCCATCTGCCACCTTCTTGCCCACTCACTTAACCTGTCGATATCCCTTTATAGCCTCTTCGCATCTGCCTCACAGCTTACTTCTCCAACTAGATTTGTATCATCAGCAAACTTGGATACATTACACTCGGTCCCTTCATCTAAGTCATTAATATAGATTGTAAATAGCTGAGACCCAAGCACTGATCCGTGTGGCACCCCACTAGTTACAGCCTGCCAACCTGAGAATGACCTGTTTATCCCTACTCTCTGTTTTCTGTCCTTTAACCAATCTCTTTCCATGCTAATTTTATGTGACACCTTATCGATTGCCTTTTGAAAATCCACTGGTTCCCCTTTATCTGCCCTGCTAATTACATCCTCACAAAACTCCAATAAATTTGTCAAACATGATTTCCCTCTCATAAAACCACGTTGACTCTGCCTAATCATATTATGATTTTCTAATTGCCCTGTTTCTTACTTACTTCCTTAATAATGGATTCCAGCATTTTTCCAATGACTGATGTCAGGCTAACTGGCCTGTCGTTCCCTGATTTCTCTCTCCCTCCTTTCTTGAATAGTGGGGTTACATTTATTACCTTCCAATCCACTGGGACCGTTCTAGAATTAAGGGAATTTTGGAAGATCATAACCAATGCATCCACTATCTCTGCAGCCACCTCTTTTAGAACCCTTGGATGTAGACCATCAGGTCCAGGGGATTTGTTGACTTTTAGTCCCATTAGTTTCTCAAGTACTTTTTCTCTACTGATAATAATTACTTTAAGTTCCTCACTCTCATTTGCCCCTTGGTTCCTCACTATTTCTGGTATGCTTTTTGTGTCTTCTGCTGTGAAGACAGATACAAAATATTTGTTTTACGTCTCTGCCATTTCCTAATTCCCCATTATAATTTCTCCTGTCTCAGCCTCAAAGGGACCAACATTTACTTTTGCTACTCTCTTCCTTTTTAACATACTTGTAGAAGCTCTTACAATCCATTTTTATATTTCTTGCTAGTTTACTTTCATATTCTAAATTTCTCCCTATTATCAATTTTTTGGTCGTCCTTTGCTGGTTTCTAAAACTCTCCCAATCCTCAGGCTTACTACTCTTCTTGGCAATATTATAGGCCTCTTCTTTTAACCTAATATTATCCTTAACTTTAGTTTGCCACAGATGGATCACTTTTCCTGTGGAGTTTTGAGAATGGAATGTACATTCATTGAGAATATTGAAATATTTCTTTATATTTCTCAAACTCAATGTGAAATTCTATCATATTATGATCACTCTTCCTCAGAGTATCCTTTACTGTGAGGTTACTAATTAATCCTGTCTCACTACACAATACAAGATCTGAAATAACCTATTCCCTGGTTGGTTCCATGATGTATTGATCTAGGAAGCCATCTCGAATGAATTCCATGACCTTATCTTCCAAACTATCTTTGCCAATTTGGTTTGTCCAGTCTCTGTGAAGTTTAAAGTCCCCCACGATTATTACATTACCTGTGTTACAAGCTTCTATTATTTTATGATTAATACTCTGTCCAATGCTATAACTAATATTAGGGGCCTATAAACTACTCCCACCACTGTTTTCTGCCCCTTGTTATTTCTTATTTCCACCCATACTGATGGAGGAATAGGGAGCTGTATATCTAAGTTTGCTGATGATACTAAGTTAGGTGGCACTGTAAGTAGTGTAGATGAAAGCAGAAAGTTGCAAATGGTTAGGGTTAGGGTTTGACTGAGCAAAACCATGGCAGATGGACCTAAGAAAGATAGATCAGAGTATTTTCTAAATGGCGCGAAGCCAGGAAGTGTGGATGAGCAGAGAGATTTAGAGGTCCAAGTACACTTGATGTGACTTGAAGTATTGTAACCTACAGGGCTACGGACCAAGTGCTGAAAAATGGGATTAAATTGGATAGCTCTTTTTCGCCAGCATGGATACAATGGGCTGAATGGCCTCCTTCTGTGCCGTAACTTTCTATGATTCTATACAGAAATCACTAAAAGCTAGTGGACAGGTACAAAAAATAATTTAAAGGGTTAATGGAATGCTGGACTTTATCTGTTTCTCATGTTGTTGGGGCTGGAATACAAAGGGGTGGAGGTTATGTTCCAGCTGTACAGAGCTCTGTTGAGACCCCATCTGGAGACTGGGCTCAGTCTGGGCACCGCACCCTTGGAAGATATATTGGCCTCGGAGGGAGTGCAGCGCAGATTCACCAGAATGATATCGGAGCTGAAAAGGTTAAATTATGAGGCCAGATTGCAAAGTCCTAGGCTTGTATTCCCATTAATATAGGAGATTAAGGGGTGATCTAATGTTAAGATGATCAAAGGATTTGATTGGGTAGATGGAGTGAAACTATTTCCTCTGGTGGGGGGAGTCCAGAAAAAGGGGGCATAACCTTAAAATTAGAGCCAGGCCGTTCAGGGGTGATGTTGGGAAGCACTTCTTCACACAAAGGGGAGCGGAAATCTGTTGAGGCTGGGGGTCAATTGAAAATTTCAAAACTGAGATTGATAGATTCTTGTTAGGCAGGGGTATTAAGGGTTACGGAACCACGGCGGATAAATGGAGTTAAGATACAGATCAGCCACAATCTAATTCAATAGTGGAACAGAGCTGAAGTTTCCTGCATAATGGAATCCAATTAATTTGAATTCCCTGAAACAACACTTGCAACAGCCTTGAACTCTTTGTCTGATACGCTGGCCCTGATTTTATGAGTTCAGCCTGTCTGGGCCTCGCTGAATTTTCCTTTCCTTTGCCTAGGCTCCTGTGCATTGAAAAAGTGTGCAGGCCCAGAGCACAGGGGATTCTCCCAATGGCTGTTCATGCCATTTCTCTGGGGGTTTACGCTGTTTCTCTGGGGGTTTATGATGTTTCTCTGGGGGTTTACGATGTTTCTCTGGGGGTTAACGCTGTTTCTCTGGGGGTTTACGATGTTTCTCTGGGGGTTTACGATGTTTCTCTGGGGGTTTACGATGTTTCTCTTGGGGTTTACGTTGTTTCTCTGGGGGTTTACGATGTTTCTCTGGGGGTTTACGATGTTTCTCTTGGGGTTTACGCTGTTTCTCTGGGGGTTTACGATGTTTCTCTGGGGGTTTACGATGTTTCTCTGGGGGTTTACGATGATTCTCTGGAGATCATGCTGTTTCTTCAGCGTTTACGTGGGTCCTCGGCCAAAGTTTTGACAGATGATCGGACAAACCCCTGTGGAAATTCAACCCCAAAGACTCACATAATCACCCCAGAAATACATCTTCCAGAGCTGTAGCTGCCATTAAAGAGAAGGCTATTGTTTTTGGAAACGGAAGAGATACAGAGCATGTCTCAAAAACCAAACTGCCTTCACTGCCCACCCTGGAGGTCCAGTTGGAAGAGGTGCAGCAAAGGACGCGCTTCTTTTGGGGGGGCAGTTGGTGATCCCCTTGTCAGGACGTGTCCATGCTGTATGGTGTGACAAAAGAATACATCTCCCAGCTATGCCAAAGCTGGGGGCAAATGCAGAAGAGATTTTCAGGGAGCTGGAGGAGTGACTTTCCTTTGTATGCCTGATTGCTCCTTGACCTACGAAGGAATGGTTCCAGTGAAATGTTGTTCCTCGGCGGCTCAGAGAGATTATTCAGAGAACATTTATCCCCTTCACTGCACTAGCATACAATGCAAGATGGAAGGACCAATTGGAGTGGGGCAGAGCAACTCACTGCCCGTAACTATTGAAAGTTCTGCTTGAATGCTGCCGCCAGAAACACAACGGCAGCTGATTTGCAAAGTCTTGGCCCTGGTGCTCTGCTCACAGGGGCGCTGTTTGGGTGCTCAGGGAGTTTCTATATCATCTTCATTACCATGTTCCATTTATAGGACAATGAAGTTCACAATCAGAACCTGAATAGGGAGAACATAAGAACATAAGAAATAGGAGCAGGAGTAGGCCAATCGGCCCTTCGAGCCTGCTCTGCCATTCAATAAGATCATGGCTGATCTGATCCTAACCTCAAATCTAAATTCATGTCCAATTTCCTGCCCGCTCCCCGTAACCCCTAATTCCCTTTACTTCTAGGAAACTGTCTATTTCTATTTTAAATTTATTTAATGATGTAGCTTCCACAGCTTCCTGGGGCAGCAAATTCCACAGACCTACTACCCTCTGAGTGAAGAAGTTTCTCCTCATCTCAGTTTCGAAAGAGCAGCCCCTTATTCTAAGATTATGCCCCCTAGTTCTAGTTTCACCCATCCTTGGGAACATCCTCACCGCATCCACCCGATCAAGCCCCTTCACAATCTTATATATTTCAATAAGATCGCCTCTCATTCTTCTGAACTCCAATGAGTAGAGTCCCAATCTACTCAACCTCTCCTCATATGTCCACCCCCTCATCCCCGGGATTAACCGAGTGAACCTTCTTTGTACTGCCTCGAGAGCAAGTATGTCTTTTCTTAAGTATGGACACCAAAACTGTATGCAGTATTCCAGGTGCGGTCTCACCAATACCTTATATAACTGCAGCAATACCTCCCTGTTTTTATATTCTATCCCCCTAGCAATAAAAGCCAACATTCCGTTGGCCTTCTTGATCACCTGCTGCACCTGCATACTAACTTTTTGATTTTCTTGCACTAGGACCCCCAGATCCCTTTGTACTGCAGTACTTTCCAGTCTCTTGCCATCAAGATAATAACTTGCTCTCTGGTTTTTCCTGCCAAAGTGCATAACCTTACATTTTCCAATATTGTATTGCATCTGCCAAATCTCCGCCCACTCACCCAGCCTGTCTATATCCCCCTGCAGGTTGTTTATGTCCTCCTCACTCTCTACTTTCCCTCCCATCTTTGTATCATCTGCAAACTTTGATATTTTACACTCGGTCCCCTCCTCCAAATCGTTAATATAGATTGTAAAGAGTTGGGGACCCAGCACCGACCCCTGCGGAACACCACTGGCTACAGGTTGCCAGTCCGAGAATGAACCATTTATCCCAACTCTCTGCTTCCTGTTAGATAACCAATCCTCCACCCATGCTAGAATATTACCCCCAATCCAGTGATTCTTTATTTTGAGCAATAATCTTTTATGTGGCACCTTGTCGGAGGGGGGAGCAATCCTGAAATTGCTGATCCCACCCTTTTTGGGAGAGAAGCTGTGGAGGGCATTGGGGAGAGTGTGTTTGGAGACAGGTAGTCTCTTCCCAGCAAAGGGCCAATTCCCAGTAGGGTGCAATACCCAGCAGGTGGCCACTTCCCAGCAAGGTGACAATATCCAGTAGGGGGGTCTCTAACTAACAGGGGGCCAATTCCCAGTAGGGGAGCTCTACCCAGCAAATACCCTCCATTTATCCTTTGTTACAGTAGTGTTGCAATTACCAGGCACTTGCTAGGCTCAATAAACGTCTTAGGATCTTGCCTCTCTTTGAAGGCCGTGTCTCGGGGGTGATTCTAATTTGGTTTTCTTTTCACTTCATCCAAGGTTTTACCCCAATAGGAGGAGGTGGGACCAACTGGTCTCCTGCCTGTCGATCACACCCCCTGCCACCAGCACTCGCACTGCGAGTTTGAGGAAGGTGCATTCGGTGAAGAGAAGATCTGAGAGTCCCCACTGCATGTCATCTGTATGGTCAAAGGGATGTCTGCTCCTGGGGCTGGCCTCAGACAGGAGGTGACCCATTTACTACATTATTTGAATCTGCTACAAGCAGGTTCCAGCAGCTGTCTGAGACTGTGCAGCAATGTAACTCTGACATCACAGCAGCATAGCTTTCTGCTGGGATACTCAGTGCCGGGAGCTTTCTGCTGGGATACCCCAGTGTCAGGAGCTTTCTGCTGGGATACTCAGTGCCGGGAGCTTTCTGCTGGGATACCCCAGTGTCAGGAGCTTTCTGCTGGGATACCCCAGTGCCAGGAGCTTTCTGCTGGGATACTCAGTGCCGGGAGCTTTCTGCTGGGATACCCCAGTGTCAGGAGCTTTCTGCTGGGATGCCCAGTGCCGGGAGCTTTCTGCTGGGATGCCCAGTGCCGGGAGCTTTCTGCTGGGATGCCCAGTGCTGGGAGCTTTCTGCTGGGATGCCCAGTGCCGGGAGCTTTCTGCTGGGATGCCCAGTGCCGGGAGCTTTCTGCTGGGATGCCCAGTGCTGGGAGCTTTCTGCTGGGATGCCCAGTGCCCGGAGCTTTCTGCTGGGATGCCCAGTGCCTGGAGCGTTGTTGGAGGAAGGCCCAATGATGCGGCTGTGACAAAAAGAGAGTTTTTGTTTGTCCCTCATCTCTGTCAAAACGCTGCAATAAATACATTTGCCACCTCGTATAAAGGAAAACTGCATTTGCACTTCACTTAATCCTGCCATACTGTGTCCCTTTCCCCCCTTGATGCTTGATGCTGTATTTTATGAAAGGGACTGTGTATTCTGGGGCTGCTCCAATCTGTTCGTATGGACTACCATTTTAGACCAGCGAGGGAATCAATCCAGAGTCAATTACCCCCAGAAACCAAGGTGCTGCTGCCTGCTGTGTGGTGGAGGGATACTGGGCAGTTATTGCCTGCTATATGGGGGGCACACTGGGCAGATGTTGCCGGATATATGGGGGGCACACTGGGCAGATGTTGCCGGCTATATGGGGCCACACTGGGCAGATGTTGCCTGCTATATGGGGGGCACACTGGGCAGATGTTGCCTGCTATACGGGGGGCACACTGGGCAGTTATTGCCTGCTATATGGGGGGCACACTGGGCAGATGTTGCCGGATATATGGGGGGCACACTGGGCAGATGTTGCCGGCTATATGGGGCCACACTGGGCAGATGTTGCCTGCTATATGGGGGGCACACTGGGCAGATGTTGCCTGCTATACGGGGGGCACACTGGGCAGTTATTGCCTGCTATATGGGGGGCACACTGGGCAGATGTTGCCGGCTATATGGGGCCACACTGGGCAGATGTTGCCTGCTATATGGGGGGCACACTGGGCAGATGTTGCCTGCTATATGGGGGGCACACTGGGCAGTTATTGCCTGCTATATGGGGGGCACACTGGGCAGATGTTGCCAGCTATATGGGGCCACACTGGGCAGATGTTGCCTGCTATATGGGGGCACACTGGGCAGATGTTGCCTGCTATATGGGGTCACACTGGGCAGATGTTGCCTGCTATATGGGGGCACACTGGGCAGATGTTGCATGCTATATGGGGGCACACTGGGCAGATGTTGCCTGCTATATGGGGGCACACTGGGCAGATGTTGCCTGCTATATGGGGGCACACTGGGCAGATGTTGCCTGCTGTATGGGGGGCACATTGGGCAGGTGTTGCCTGCTGTAAGGGGTGCACACTGGGCCGGTGTTGCCTGCTGTAAGGGGGGGCACACTGGGCAGGTGTTGCCTGTGTTATGGGGGGCACACTGGGCAGGTGTTGCCTGCTGTATGGGGGCACACTGGGCAGGTGTTGCCTGCTGTATGGGGGTCACACTGGGCAGATGTTGCCTGCTATATGGGGGGCACACTGGGCAGATGTTGCCTGCTATATGGGGGACACACTGGGCAGATGTTGCCTGCTATATGGGGTCACACTGGGCAGATGTTGCCTGCTATATGGGGGCACACTGGGCAGATGTGGCCTTCTGTATGGGGGGCACATTGGGCAGGTGTTGCCTGCTGTATGGGGGGCACACTGGGCAGATGTTGCTGCTATATTGGGGGCACACTGGGCAGATGTTGCCTGCTATATGGGGGGCACACTGGGCAGGTGCTGTCTGCTGTAAGGGGTGCACACTGGGCAGGTGTTGCCTGTGTTATGGGGGGCAAACTGGGCAGGTGTTGCCTGTGTTATGGGGATCACACTGGGCAGGTGTTGCCTGTTGTATGGGGGTCACACTGGGCAGGTGTTGCCTGTGTTATGGGGGTCACACTGGGCAGGTGTTGCCTGCTGTATGGGGTCACACTGGGCAGGTGTTACCTGCTGTATGGGGTCACACTGGGCAGGTGTTGCCTGCTGTATGGGGTCACACTGGGCAGGTGCTTATAATGGCAGTAAATACATTGATATATTTCTTCAGGCAGACATGGAACTAATACTTTGACAAAAAGTACTTACTCTCGACTTTCCTTTCAAAGGTGGATGCTGAAACCGTAATGGACCCACACTGAGTGGGAAAAAAATGGATGAACAGGAAATGACAAACTCGCTAATGGTGGAGGTTTTTAGCAGGTGGGATGGATTGGAGAATCCAACCTAATGCAAATCATAAACTCTCTGGTCCTGAAATTCCATGGGGTTTTCCCACCGCAAGTTACAGGAAGATCAGTGGAGTGCCGATAGTGGCTGCTTTAGACGTTTACAGTGTTTCTCTGGGGGTTCTAACCATCTCCACCAAAGTTACGGCCGGAGTCTGGGAGAATCCCAACGGAATTTCAGTGCTTCTGTATTTTTAATATCTATATTTATAACGTTGCTGTTCACTTTATACTGGTTTAACTGCAGGTTATGTTTCCCTGGGTTGGGGCAGCTGGAGCCTGATTTTCTCTTTCTGTAACGGTGGGGGGTATTATTTCAGTCGTGCCAGTAAATCTCATGTTTGTTCCCAATAATAAATATCATGATTTACCAGTTTCTGATATAATATTAATGAGTCTGCAGTTGCCAGGTTCAATTTTGTCATCTTTATTGGTACGAAGTCAGCTTGTTCCCAGTCCATTGGGACCTGCACAGAATTCAGTGCCTCCTTCACAGTGACCGTCAGCACTTTGCAGACCATGTCCCAGACCATGTCCCAGACCATGTCCCAGACCATGTCCCAGACCATGTCCCAGACCATGTCCCAGACCATGTCCCAGACCAGGGGCAGCATTTTAGCACCCGCTATCGGGTGCGTTCCTGACGGGGGGACCCCAAAAATCGGGAACTCCCGGAGCGGGACTGGATCCTGCCTCGAACCCGCGCACTTCCGGGTTCCCCGCTGACGCGCCAGCGTGCGTGCGCTGCCCCCGCTGGTGGGAATCCCACAGTCAATTAAAGCCAGCGGGATGCCACTTGAAGATATTTATTTGGCTTGTTCAGGTCATTAACTGACCTGATTGAGGGATTATGTGAGGAGGGGTGGGATTTTAGAGCAAACTGGGACTGTTTCCCACACTGGGGGAAATACTCCCAGTTGAAATGGACGTGTTGCAGCTGTCAGCCTGTGGCAGCTGCAAAGGTCCATTTGAATTTCTGACCAACTCACATTACATATTATATTGGCACCACTACTGCCATGTCTTCGCGAATCTTATCTGGTCCGTGCAATAATGCCCACTCCTGAGGATCACTATGAAGACCCACAACTGATGCCACCCATTGTGTCACTGCAGAGTGGGTGTAGGTGTATTTGCAGGGCTCTTTTGTGCAGATGGCTGAGAGACGTCGGTGATGTCCCCGGTTGCAGGAGGCCACTCTGTCACTTGGGACAAAGTTTGGCCTCCACCACCCTCCTCCTGACAATCAAATTCACCAACTTGCAACCTCAACCCCAGTGTGCAGACACATTTACCTACCTTGCGGAGCCCCTCAAACGTACATCTTCCAGATGGGGGCCGCCGTAGCTGCAGTCATGACTTCCTTGGAGGACGAACAGCATCACCAGCCTCGCCATCCACCTCTGACACGTGGAGCTCCACAAAACAGTGCTGTGACACATCCACCTGCACAGCAGGAGGGAGGGCAACCGCAGAGAGAGATGCATCGCAGAGGGCACTACCCTCGCCACAGGGTCCACAGACCGAGGCTCAGCTTCCTGGACCTCTCTGAGCAGCAGTGCACATGGAGGCTCGGAGTCACTCGACATGTAGTCGTGGACATCTGCAGCCTCCTTCATGCCAAGCTACTCCTGGCTGGCCCGAGCACCAACTTCTTACCTGTCGCTGTCAAAGTCACCACTGCCCTCAACAACCTCTCCTCCGCATCCTTCCAGGGTGCCACCGGGGACATCGCCGATGTCTCTCAGTCGTCTGCACAAAAGAGCCCTGCAAATACACCTACACCCACTCTGCAGTGACACAATGGGTGGCATCAGTTGTGGGTCTTCATAGTGATCCTCAGGAAAGGGCATTATTGCACAAACCAGACAAGATTCGCAAAGACATGGCAGTAATGGTGCCAATATAATATGTGATGTGAGTTGGTCAGAAATTCAATATAAGTAACGACCATGACAAACCCTCAAACACCCTTGTGCATCCCCTTCATGCTCACGACACGTTTGCCTTATGCTGCCTACTGCACATATGTGATGCATGCCCTGTGGCTGCAGCACAGGTAGTGGCAGATTGAGTGAGGCTGGCCATGAAAGAGATGCACGAGAGGGTGAGTATGAGATAGAGCCATGAGATTGTATGAGGATTGGGTTGAGTGGTAGTGGCGGGATGAGTACTGGCGAGGTGAGTAAGTGCAGGTAAGATGAGGATGGGGTTTGAGTGGGTATGAGGGGTGATGTGACAGAGTAGTGTTGGCAGTGCAGAAAGAGATGTGGGGTGGGGGCAGTGATGTGGCAGACGGAGTGTAGAGGAAAGAGTAAATGTACTCACTTTGGCTGACCTACTGAGGTCATTGGAGTGCCTCCTGCACTGTATGCAGGTGGGTGATATGTTGGTCGTGCTGGTGACCTCCTTTGCCACCTCGAGCCAGGCCTTCCTGGTGGCAGAGGCAGGCCGCATCCTCCCGCCTGCCGAGGGGAAGACCTCTGTCCTCCCCTTCCTCCTCACCCCAGGTATTGATACCTGGAGTGAGGCATCATTAAACTGGGAGCAGCCTTCCCCCTGGGCTGCTCCATGCTGTGATTTTTTCTGTTTGTTGCAGCATCTGTCAGTGGAGGACTGACCCTTTAAATAGAGCGCCTCCAGCTGACAGATCTTACTGTGCATGTGCAGCCCGCCCGACGCGCAGATCAGCAGTGGGGAACCCGGAGGAGCAGGTAAGTGGATCCAATTACGCTACGATCGCGCAGGGAGCTGACTGGTTTCGCCGGGCGCGTTACCCACGCGTCCGATAGCCTCCCCGCCGAGAACCCGCAGCCCTGGTAACATCGGGCCCCATGTCTCTCTTAATACCCAGAGAAACACTATCCAACCCCAGAGATTTGTGTGTTTGTCGCCCTGTCAGCCTGGAGAGCTCTACCATCTCACTGCCATGCTGAAGCGGTTAAACCTACTTGGATTATTTCCAATAATGGGGATGCCTTACTGGTGTTTGCCCTTGTGAATGCTCCATGGAATTACATTGTGATCATCCTCAGTTTCAGCCCTCTGAACATCATTTAAGGTTCTCAACTCCATGTCAGGTTTGTTGTTTCTTGTTGTTTAGTACGAGAGAGTTTGTAGCTGTTATGCAGGGGTTCGTGTGGGTTGGATGGTTCAGTCCTTGTCTCACTGGCCACTAAGTGAGCTTGTTCTTTATTTTCTTGTGAGATTTTGAAGGTTGTCTCTTTTCATTGTCTATTTCACCTGGCAGGATGACCAGAAAATCTTTTCCTGTCTGTTTCTGCCATCTTCCTGCCACATGCTCCTGGAGCAACCCATTACCAGTTCAGATAAGTTTATGTTTCATCGTCTTGCAGACTTTTTGGTCTCACAGCAGCCTTGTAATCTGCTCCTGAATAAAACATTCCTGGGGCAGGATTTTTTAAAATTCATTCATGGGATGTGGGCATCGCTGGCGAGGCCGGCATTTATTGCCCATCCCTAATTGCCATTGAGAAGGAGGTGGTGAGCCGCCTTCTTGAACCGCTGCAGTCCGTGTGGTGAAGGTTCTCCCACGGTGCTGGTAGGAAGTTCCAGGATTTTGACCCAGTGACGATGAAGGAACGGCGATATATTTCCAAGTCGGGATGGTGTGACTTGGAGGGGAACGTGCAGGTGGTGTTGTTCCCATGTACCTGCTGCTCTTGACCTTCTAGGTGGTAGAGGTCGCGGGTTTGGGAGGTGCTGTGGAAGAAGCCTTGGCGAATTGCTGCAGTGCATCCTGTGGATGGTGCACACTGCAGCCACTGTGTGCCGGTGGTGAAGGGAATGAATGTTTAGGGTGGTGGATGGGGTGCCAATCAAGCGGGCTGCTTTGTCTTGGATGGTGTCGAGCTTCTTGAGTGTTGTTGGAGCTGCATTCATCCAGGCAAGTGGAGAGTATTCCATCACACTCCTGACTTGTGCCTTGTAGATGGTGGAAAGGCTTTGGGGAGTCAGGAGGTGAGTCACTCGCCACAGAATACCCAGCCTCTGACTTGCTCTCGTAGCCACAATATTTATGTGGCTGGTCCAGTTAAGTTTCTGGTCAATGGTGACCCCCAGGATGTTGATGGTGGGGGAATTTGGTGATGGTGATACCGTTGAATGTCAAGGGGAGGTGGTTAGATTCTCTCTTGTTGGAGATGGTCATTGCCTGGCACTTGTCTGGCACGAATGTTACTTGCCACTTATCAGCCCAAGCCAGATGTTGTCCAGGTCTTGCTGCATGCGGGCACAGACTGCTTCATTAACTGAGGGGTTGTGAAAGGAACTGAACACTGTGCAGTCATCAGCGAACATCCCCATTTCTGACCTTATGAGGGAGGGACGGTCATTGATGAAGCAGCTGATGATGGTTGGGCCGAGGACACTGCCCTTAGGAAATCCTGCAGCAATGTCCTGGGGCTGAGAAGATTGGCCTCCAACAACCACTACCATCTTCCTTTGTGCTAGGTATGACTCCAGCCACTGGAGAGTTTTCCCCCTGATTCCCATTGACTTCAATTTTACTAGGGCTCCTTGGTGCCACACTCGGTCAAATGCTGCCTTGATGTCGAGGGCAGTCACTCTCACCTCACCTCTGGAATTCAGCTCTTCTGTCCATGTTTCGACCAAGGCTGTAATGAGGTCTGGAGCCGAGTGGTCCTGGCGGAACCCAAACTGAGCATCGGTGAGCAGGTTATTGGTGAGTACGTGCCGCTTGATAGCACTGTCGACAACACCTTCCATCACTTTGCTGATGATTGAGAGTAGACTGATGGGGCGGTAGTTGGCCGGATTGGATTTGTCCTGCTTTTTGTGAACAGGATATACCTGGGCAATTTTCCACATTGTCGGGTAGATGCCAGTGTTGTAGCTGTACTGGAACAGTTTGGCTAGAGGCACAGCTAGTTCTGGAGCACAAGTCTTCAGCACTACAGCTGGGATGTTGTCGGGGCCCATAGCCTTTGCTGTATCCAGTGCACTCAGCCATTTCTTGATATCATGTGGAGTGAATCGAATTGGCTGAAGACTGGCTGCTGTGATGGTCGGGATATCGGGAGGAGGCCGATATAGATCATCCACTCGGCACTTCTGGCTGAAGATGGTTGCAAACGCTTCAGCCTTGTCTTTTGCACTCACGTGCTGGACTCTGCCATCATTGAGGATGGGGATGTTTACAGAGCCTCCTCCTCCCGTTAGTTGTTTAATTGTCCACCACCATTCACGACTGGATGTGGCAGGACTGCAGAGCTTTGATCTGAACCGTTGGTTGTGGAATCGCTTAGCTCTGTCTATAGCATGTTGCTTCCCCTGTTTAACATGCATGTAGTCCTGAGTTGTAGCTTCACCAGGTTGGCACCTCATTTTTAGGTACGCCTGGTGCTGCTCCTGGCATGCTCTTCTACACTCCTCATTGAACCAGGGTTGAGTGAGGAATATGCAGGCCATGAGGTTATAGATTGTGCTGGAATATAATTCTGCTGCTGCTGATGGCCCACAGCACCTCATGGATGCCCAGTTTTGAGCTGCTAGATCTGTTCTGAATCTATCCCATTTAGCACGGTGGTAGTGCCACACAACACGTTGGATGCTGTCTTCAGTGTGAAGACGGGACTTCATCTCCACGAGGACTGTGCGGTGGTCACTCCTACCAATACTGACATGGACAGATGCATCTGCGACAGGTAGATTGGTGAGGACGAGGTCAAGTAAGTTTTTCCCTCGTGTTGGTTCGCTCACCACCTGCCGCAGGCCCAGTCTGGCTGATATGTCCTTCAGGACTCGGCCAGCTCGGTCAGTAGTGGTGCTACCGAACCATTCTTGATGATGGACATTGAAGTCCCCCACCCAGATTACATTCTGTGCCCTTGCTACCCTCAGTGCTTCCTCCAAATGGTGTTCAACATGGAGGAGGACTGATTCATCAGCTGAGAGAGGGCTGTAGGTGGTATTCAGCAGGAGGTTTCCTTGCCCATGTTTGACCTGATGCCATGAGATTTCATGGGGTCCAGAGTCAATGTTGAGGACTCCCAGGGCCACTCCCTCCTGACTGTATATCACTGTACCGCCACCTCTGGTGGGTCTGTCCTGCCGGTGGGACAGGACATACGCAGGGATGGTGATGGAAGAGTCTGGGACGTTGGCTGAAAGGTATGATTTTGTGAGTATGGCTATGTCAGGCTGTTGCTTGACTAGTCTGTGGGACAGCTCTCCCAATTTTGGCACAAGTCCCGAGATGTTTGTGAGGAGGATTTTGCAGGGTTTACTGGGCTTGGTTTGCCTTTGTCGTGTCCGGTGCATCGTGGTCCTATGCTGTGTGGTCCGTCCGGTTATATTCTTATTATGACTTTTTTTAGCGAGATTGTACAACTGAACATCTTGCTTGGCCATTTCAGAGGGCGATTAAGAATCAACTACATTGCTGTGGGTCTGGAGTCACATATAGGCCAGACCGGGTAAGGACGGCAGGCTTCCTTCTCTGAAGGGCATTAGTGAACTAGATGGGTTTTTACGACAATCCGTTCGTTTCATGGCCACCATCACTGATACTAATTGGTCATTGGGAATTAGATTTTAGACTTTAGGTTGAACGTTGGGTTGAAGGTCAGAGTTTGAGCTGAGGGTTAGAGTTCGGGATAGCGTTTGAGCTAAGGGTTCGGGTTAGGGATGGGGTTTGAGCTGAGGGTTAGGGCTACGGATAGGGTTTGAGCTGAGGGTTAGGGTTAGGGTTTGAGTTGAGGGTTATGGTTAGGGTTTGAGTTGAGGGTTAGGGATAGGGTTTGAGTTGAGGGTTATGGTTAGGGTTTGAGTTGAGGGTTAGGGATAGGGTTTGAGTTGAGGGTTAGGGATAGGGTTTGAGTTGAGGGTTATGGTTAGGGTTTGAGTTGAGGGTTAGGGATAGGGTTTGAGCTGAGGGTTAGGGATAGGGTTTGAGTTGAGGGTTATGGTTAGGGTTTGAGTTGAGGGTTAGGGATAGGGTTTGAGTTGAGGGTTAGGGATAGGGTTTGAGCTGACAGCAGGGGCTGGATTGAAAGTGAATATTTATTTTTAGGGTGGAGCTCTTTACTCAATGGATTAACTGGGGTACGGTGGTTATGAGGCAATATGTTAATGACACTAACCTTGACGTTGCCCCATTGCTCTCCTGCTGCTCCGTAAAGCCAAAGATTGTAGGGGGTTGGTCACAAGTTGTGGGCTGAACCATCCAATGCCGAGGTGGGGTCAAAGGTACACAAGTGAAGGGAGTGGGTCCTCCTTCATAATGTCTTCCTTTGACCCCCCCCTGGCAACACTCATTCCCAGGTTCCTTTTTGCCTCTTTGACCAACCTTTTAACATCTATAATATTCTAAAGATCTTAAATACACTTCCTGTTAACAAAACCTTACTTCCTGTTGTCATGGCTTGGTTGCACTTTGTCAATTTTTCAATTATAAATTCAATGTGCACATTGAGAATGGAAACTGGCTTTGACACTGTAATTACACCCTCCTGTCAGTGGAGGTGCTGTAGCAACTGTTTTGTGTTTCCCATCTCTTTCGCCTGTCATGGAATCATGGAATGATGCAGCACAGGAGGAGGCCATTCAGCCCATCGTGCCTGTGCCAGCTCTTTGGAAGAGCTGTCCAATTAGTCCCATTTCCCCGCTCTTCCCCCATAGCCCCGCAAATTTTTCCTGCAGAGAATCTCCTCGGCTCCAACCAACTCCACTTCTCTGCTTCCCAAATCGATGCATGTTTTGCTATTTAACTATAAATAATAATATAAAATCAAAGTGTTATATAAAAACAAGAACAGGATGTATGACTTCAAAATCGTGACTGAATTATATCTGCGCACCTGCTCCAACCGTCCTCTGCCCTCTAACCCCTCTCATGAAGACTATGCTTGGTTTAGACTCCCCATGTGCACCACTATGGGAGATCGGCCCAGACTCCTGAAAGCTGACAAGTTCTCTTTCTTCCTGCAGGCTTTGTAAAATGCGTATTTCACTTCAGATGGCCTTGTTAATCTGTTTAGAGTCATGTTTGATTAGTGTGCGATTGTTAATCCTTGGCATGTAATTACACTGCATGTTCAGCTCATAAAGGTATTCCGTTTGTCCTCAATTGAGGGTTGTTACTCAAGCAGGCATCTATTTCAGTAACCTGTTACCTGAGAGTGTGATTATTTTAGTAACCCTAATGTTATTTATGATAGATGTGAGCTTTTCTCGTGCCCTCTGATTCTTGATTCTAACTCCTTTTGCTCCGTGTTGTGCCCCTGTTGAGAGACCAGGAGTACAGGCACCCAGTTTTGTACCACTGCTGCTTTTGGAGAGAACAACTAAAGCACGTAGAAGTGAGCAGGTGACCTCCTCCTCGGTCCCTGTCGATGTTGCTCAAAGTCAAGACTTGCAAGGTGCCCCAGAGTGGGCGGCATCATTCGTCCCGATGACTTTGCCTCCTCTCTGGGGAGAAGTGTCTCCCATGATCTCCATCTCTCCCTCACTGCACAACCGGAAAGGCAGTATGTGGATAGAAGCTGAGGTATTCAAAAGCTTGTCACAGAGATACAATAAGGTTGTCAACCACTCAACATCAAACAGCAGCAAACACCTAAATAGAGATTAATGCTAACCAGAGATATGGATTATTTGATGAAAATATAGCATGTACTTATAGTTCCAAAACATTGCCGTGAAGATTTAATTAACTGTGGGAAATCATTTCTCGAGCCACACAGTGCATTCCCTGCTGCTCCACGGCTCTTAATCTGTGTTCCATTTAACACAACTGTACATGTCATAGCAGATTAACGTTATCTGTCTATAAAAATTGAGCAAAGCTCTGTAATTGGTAACGAAGTTTAAATTAAGTGGAGACTTGAAGGAGTCTCCAGCAGACAGTTATTTACTTATTTCACTCATTTGGAGGGATTGGCTGTCAGTGTTTCTGTTCTCCCTAAGGCTCAGTATTCCTACATTAATCAAAAGGGATACCGGTGGCTCTTGAATATGTAACATTTTTAAAGCAATATTTCGGGGTTTGTGAGGCTTTCTTACTGAGGAAGCTGCAATCCATTTGTTAAAACAAGAAACAAAATATTACAGATGATAAAAAGCAAAACCAGAAAATAGTGGAAACACACAGCAGCTTCTGTGGAGAGAAGGGATGAGTTAAGGTTTCAGGTACAGACCCATCTTCTAAACCATGCAATGAAAACCAACATGTCCATTCTCTCCACAGATGCTGACTGATCTGTTGTGTGTTTGCAACATTTTCTGTTTCTGTTATTGATTCATTAAGTATGGTTGAAGAGCAGACTTGTTACATTGTGCACAGCCAATAATGTCCCCGTTATCCATCAAGACAACTTCAAATGGAAGTGGATCCATCATTCTGCCAATCCCCACTGTTAGCAAATCATCATGGTTATACTGCAGACGGTTTTGTACATCAGGACAATTGAACAAGCAAAGCCTTCCACAAGAGCCAACACGACGGACCCAACACGAGGGACCCAACACGAGGGACCCAACACGATGAATCCAACACGACGGACCCAACACGACGGACCCAACACGACGGACCCAACACGACGGACCCAACACGATGAATCCAACACGAGGGACCCAACACGACGGACCCAACACGACGGACCCAACACGACGGACCAAACACGACGGACCAAACACGACGGACCCAACACGATGAATCCAACACGATGAGTCCAACACGAGGGACCCAACACGACGGACCCAACACGAGGGACCCAACACGACGGACCCAACACGAGGGACCCAACACGACGGACCCAACACGAGGGACCCAACACGACGGACCCAACACGACGGACCCAACACGATGAAACCAACACGACGGACCCAACACGAGGGACCCAACACGAGGGACCCAACACGAGGGACCCAACACGACGGACCCAACACGACAGACCCAACACGAGGGACCCAACACGACGGACCCAACACGACGGACCCAACACGACAGACCCAACACGACGGACCCAACACGAGGGACCCAACACGACGGACCCAACACGACGGACCCAACACGAGGGACCCAACACGAGGGACCCAACACGACAGACCCAACACGAGGGACCCAACACGAGGGACCCAACACGACGGACCCAACACGACGGACCCAACACGACGGACCCAACACGACGGACCCAACACGACAGACCCAACACGACGGACCCAACACGACGGACCCAACACGAGGGACCCAACACGATGGACCCAACACGATGGACCCAACACGACGGACCCAACACGAGGGACCCAACACGAGGGACCCAACACAACGGACACAACATAATGAAACCAACAAGATGGACTAACACGACAGACACAACACGACGGACCCAACATGACGTACACAATAAAAGAACATAAGAAATAGGAGCAGGAGTAGGCCGTCCGGCCCCTCGAGCCTGCTCCACCATTCAACAAGATCGCGGCTGATCATCAACCTCAACGCCATTTTCCTGCACTATCCCCATATCCCTTGATGCCTTTAATATCTAGAAATCTATCGATCTCTGTTTTGAATGTATTCAATGACTGAGCCTCCACAGATTCCAAAGATTCACCACCCTCTGAGTGAAGAAATTTCTCCTCATCTCAGTCCTAAATGGCCTACCCTTTATTCTGAGACTGTGACCCCTGGTCCTAGACTCCTCAGCCAGGGGAAACATCCTCCCTGCATCTACCCTGTCGAGCCCTGTAAGAATTTTGTATGTTTCAATGAGATCACCTCTCATTCTTCTAAACTCTAGAGAATACAGGCCTAGTCTACTCAATCTCTCCTCATACGACAATCCCGTCATCCCAGGAATCAGTCTGGTGAACCTTCGTTGCACTCCCTCTGTGGCAAGAATATCCTTTCTTAGGTAAGGAGACCAAAATTGTACACAATACTTCAGGTGCGGTCTCACCAAGGCCCTATATAATTGCAGTATGGCATCTTTACTCCTGTACTCAAATCCTCTTGTAATAAAGGCCAACATACCATTTGCCTTCCTAATTGCTTACTGCACCTGCATGTTAGCTTTCAGTCACTCATGTACAAGGACACCCAGGTCCCTTTGAACATCAACATTTCCCAATCTCTCACCATTTAAAAAATACTCTGCATTTCTGTTTTTTCTACCAAAGTGGATAACTTCACATTTTTCCACATTATATTCCATCTGCCATGTTCTTGCCCATTCACTTAGCCTGTCTATATCCCCTTGAAGCCTCTTTGCATCCTCCTCACAACTCACATTCCCACCTAGTTTTATGTCATTAGCAAACTTGGAAATATTACATTTGGTCTCCTCATCCAAATCATTGATATAGATTGTGAATAGCTGGGGCCCAAGCACTGATCCCTGCGGTACCCCACTGGTCACAGTCTGCCAACCTGAGAAAGACCCGTTTATTCCTACTCTCTGATCTCTGTCTGTTAACCAATTCTCAATCCATGCCAGTATATTACCCCCAATTCCATGTGCTCTAACTTTGTTCACCATCCTCCTGTGTGGGACCTTATCGAAAGCCTTCTGAAAATGCAAATACACCACATCCACTGGTTCCACCTTATCTATTCTATTAGTTACATCCTCAAAGAACTCCAATAGGTTTGTCAAATATGATTTCCCTTTCATAAATCCATGTTGACTCTGCCAAATCCTATTATTATTTTCTAAGTGTCCTGTTATCACATCCTTTATAATAGATTCTGGTATTTTCCCTACTACTGATGTCAGACTAACAGGTCTGTAGTTCCCTGTTTTCTCTCTCCCTCCTTTCTTAAATAGTGGGGTTACATTTGCCAACCTCCAATCTGCAGGAACCATTCCAGAATCCATAGAATTTTATAAGATGACAACCAATGCATCCACTATCTCTATAACCACCTCTTCCAAAACCCTGGGATGTAGATCATCAGGACCTTGGGATTTATCGACTTTCAGTCCCATTAATTTCTCCAGCACTTCTTTTTACTAATACTAATTTCTTTCAGTTCCTCATTCTCGCCAGACCCTTGGTTCTCTAGTATTTCTGGGAGGTTTTTTGCATCTTCTTCCATAAAGACAGACACAAAGTATTTGTTTAATTTCTCTGCCATTTCCTTATTCCCCTTATTAAAATGATGAACCAACACGATGGACCCAACACGATGGACCAACACAATGGACCAACACGATGGACCCAACACGATGGACCCAACACGATGGACCAACACAGTGGACCAACACGATGGACCAACACAATGGACCAACACAATGGACCAACACAATGGACCAACACGATGGACCCAACACGAAGGACCAACACAATGGACCAACACAATGGACCAACACAATGGACCAACACAATGGACCAACACAATGGACCAACACAATGGACCAACACGATGGACCAACACGATGGACCCAACACGATGGACCAACACAATGGACCAACACAATGGACCAACACAATGGACCAACACAATGGACCCAACACAATGGACCAACACAATGGACCAACACAATGGACCAACACGATGGACCCAACACAATGGACCAACACAATGGACCAACACAATGGACCAACACGATGGACCAACACAATGGACCAACACAATGGACCAACACGATGGACCAACACAATGGACCAACACAATGGACCAACACAATGGACCAACACGATGGACCAACACAATGGACCAACACGATGGACCCAACACGATGGACCAACACGATGGACCAACACGACGGACCCAACATACACACTTCAGCTAAGAGCCAATTCAGCTTTAAGAACATAAGAAATAAGAGCAGGAGTAGGCCATCCGGCTGACCTTCAACCTTAACTCCACTTTCCTGCTCAATCCCCACATCCCTTGATTTCCCTCGAGTCCAAAAATCTATCGATCTCAGCCTTGAATATATTCAATGACTGAGCATCCACAGCCCTCTGGGTTAAAGAATTCCAAAGATTCACAACCCTCTGAGTGAAGAAATTCCTCCTCATCTCAGTCTTAAATGGCCGACCCCTTATCTTGCGACTATGCCCTCAAGTTCTAGACTCTCCAGCCAGGGGAAACAACCTCTCCACATCTCCCCTGTCAAGCCCCCTCAGAATCTTATTTGTTTCAATGAGATCGCCTCTCATTCTTCTAAACTCCAGAGAGTATAGGTCCATTCTACTCAATCTCTCCTCATAGGACAACCCTCTCATGCCAGGAATTAATCTAGTGAACCTTTGTTGCACCGCCTCTCAGGCAAGTATATCCTTCCTCAGATAAGGAGACCAAAACTGTACGTAGTACTCCAGGCGAGGTCTCATCAAAGCCCTGTACAATTGTATTAAGACTTCCTTAATTTTGTACTCCAGCCCCTTTGGAATAAAGGCCAAAATGCCATTTGCTTTAGTAATTGCCTGCTGTACCTGCATCCTAACTTTTTATGTTTCTTGCACCAGGTCACCCAAGTCTCTCTGGACACCACCATTTCAAAATATTCTGTTTTTCTATTCTTCCTACCAAAGTGAATAACCTCACATTTCCTCACATTATACCCCATCTGCCACCTTCTTGCCCACTCACTTAACCTGTCTATAATCCCTTTGCAGACTCTTTGTGTCCACCTAGCATTGTATCATCAGCAAACTTGGATACATTACACTCGGTCCCTTCATCTAAGTCATTAATATAGATTGTAAATAGCTGAAGCCCAAGCACTGATCCCTGCGGCACCCCAGTAGTTACAGAGTGCCAACCTGAGAATGACCCATTTATCCCTACTCTCTGTTTTCTGTCCGTTAACCAATCCTCAATCCATGTTAATATATTACCCACAACCCCATGAGCCCTTATCTTGCGTAACAACCTTTCGTGTGGCACCTTATCATCTTTTGAAAATCCAAATATACGACATCCAATGGTTCACCTTTATCAACCTCTCTAGTTACATCCTTAAAAATCTTTAATAAATTTATTAAACACAATTTCCCTTTCATAAAACCATGTTGACTCTGCCTAATTATACTATGATGTTTTAAGTGCCCTGTTAACCACTTCCTTAATAATGGATTCCAGCATTTTCCCCACTACTGATGTCAGGCTAACTGGCCTGTAGTTCCCTGTTTTCTCTCTCCCTCCTTTCTTGAATAGCGGGGTTATATTTGCTACCTTCCAATCCACTGGGACTGTTCTAGAAACTAGGGAATTTTGGAAGATCAAAACCAATGCATCCACTATCTCTGCAGCCACCTCTTTTAGAACTCTCGGACGTAGACACATCAGGTCCAGTTCTGGTCGCCACACTACAGGAAGGATGTGATCGCTTTGGAGAGGGTGCAGAGGAGATTCACCAGGATGTTACCAGGGCTGGAGCACTTCAGCTATGAAGAGAGACTGGGAAGATTGGGTTTGTTTTCCTTGGAGCAGAGGAGGCTGAGGGGGGACATGATTGAGGTGTACAAAATTATGAGGGGCACAGATAGGATGGATACTAAGGAGCTTTTTCCCTTCGTTGAGGGTTCTATAACAAGGGGACATAGATTCAAGGTAAAAGGCGGGAGGTTTAGAGGGGATTTGAGAAATAACTTTTTCACCCAGAGGGTGGTTGGAGTCTGGAACTCACTGCCTGAAAGGGTTGTGGAGGCAGGAACCCTCACAACATTCAAGAAGCATTTGGATGAGCACTTGAAATGCCATAGCATACAAGGCTACGAACCAAATGCTGGAATATGGGATTAGAGTAGACAGGGCTGATGGCCGGCGCGGACACGATGGGCCAAAGGGCCTCTATCCGTGCTGTATGACTCTATGACTCTATTTATCAGCTTTTAGTCCCATTAGTTTCTCAAGTACTTTCTCTCTACTGATAATAATTACTTTAAGTTCCTCACTCTAATTAGTCCCTTGGTTCCTCACTATTTCTGGGATGCTTTTTGTGTCTTCTGCTGTGAAGACAGATACAAAATATTTGTTTAACGCATCTGCCATTTCCTGATTCCCCATTGTAATTTCTCCTGTCTCAGCCTCGAGGAGCTGCCGGCTGTATTTGTGGCAGACTGTCGGATAACTCAAAGGTAACTTTTCCATTCTTGAACTTAAATTATTAAAACAGTGAAAGCATGAAATTAGAAAGGCCATTTGGTCCATCAAGCTTGCTCCTTCCATGGCCTGTACACAATGTACTGACCGTGCATTGTACTCCACTTATGGGATCCACTAGTAACTATTACTCCCTCTGATATCAATAACATATTGACACGTGTTCCACTGGAATATGTTGTATTCTCTCACAGTTCAATAATCTCATGTCATGTGAGCTGGTAATGTGTTTGTAACTCTTTAAAGACATTATCTTCTTCTGTGACACTAATAAAAAATCATCAGCATCTTCAACATTACAAATGATACAGAAATAATCACTTGCCAGAATCTGATGCTCCAAATATCGAGTATATTTCAGACATAACTTATATGTGTCACATTTCAAATTGCTCCTTAACATAAAAAATCCATCATTTGCTGAGATAATTGCTAACGGCCAAGTTAACAATACCGGTTGGTTTACTGGACATGTAAGGAAAACTACCAATCAGAAGCAAGGAAAAACTACTATCCAGCAACAAGCAAATAGAAAACTATCCAATGAAATGATTCAAATAATTCTCTCAAACTGCTTTAACCCCAACTCTCCACACCGCACACAGTCAGCACAACATTCATAACTCCACAAATAGGTATGAAAATTACAGAATTATAGAAAAAAACACTGAACTTTTTCATGCAAATGTGGCTATTTAATGTAAGACATAGAATCATAGAATGGTTACAGCACAGAAGGAGGCCATTCAGCCCATTGAGCCTGTGCCGGCTCTCTGCAAGAGCAATCCAGCTAGTCCCACTCCCCCTGCCCTATCCCCGTAGCCCTGCAAATTCTTTCTCTTCAAGTACTTATCAAATTCCCTTTTGAAAGCCATGATTGAATCTGCCTCAGGCAGCGCATTCCAGATCATAACAACTCGCTGTATAAAAACATTTTTCCTCACATCACCATTGGTTCTTTTGCCAATCACCTTCAGTCTATGTCCTCTGGTCCTTGACCTTTCTCTCTATCTAAGGGGTCTCCCATTTAAGAACAAGGGCTCTCCCATTTAAGACGGAGATGAGGAGAAATTTTTTCTCTCAGAGGGTCGTGAGTCTGTGGAACTCCCTTCCCCAGAGAGCGGTGGAGGCAGGGTCATTGAATATTTTTAAGGCTGAGTTAGATAGATTCCTGATTAACAAGGGAGTCAAAGGTAGACGGAAAGTAGGGTCGAGGTCACAATCAGATCAGCCATGATCTTATCAAATGGCAGAGCAGGCTCGAGGGGCCGAATGGCCTACTTTTTTTATATTCGTTCATGGGATGTGGGCGTCACTGGCGAGGCCAGTATTTATTGCCCATCCCTAATTGCCCATGAGAAGGTGGTGGTGAGCCACCTTCTTGAACCGCTGCAGTCCGTGTGGTGAAGGTTCTCCCACAGTGCTGTTAGGTAGGGAGTTTCAGGATTTTGACCCAGTGACGATGAAGGAACGGCGATATATTTCCAAGTCGGGATGGTGTGTGACTTGGAGGGGAACGTGCAGGTGGTGTTGTTCCCATGTGCCTGCTGCTCTTGTCCTTCTAGGTGCACAAGTCCCCAGATTACAAAATTATGAGGGGCACAGATAGGATGGATACTGAGGAGCTTTTTCCCGTCGTTGAGGGTACTATAACAAGGGGACATAGATTCAAGGTAAAAGGCGGGAGGTTTAGAGGGGATTTGAGAAAGAACTTTTTCACCCAGAGGGTGGTTGGAGTCTGGAACTCACTGCCTGAAAGGGTTGTGGAGGCAGGAACCCTCACAACATTCAAGAAGCATTTGGATGAGCACTTGAAATGCCATAGCATACAAGGCTACGGACCAAATGCTGGAATATAGGATTAGAGTAGACAGGGCTGATGGCCGGCGCGGACACGATGGGCCGAAGGGCCTCTATCCGTGCTGTATAACTCTATGACTCTATGACTCTATGTTAGTGAGGAGGACTTTGCAGGGTCGACTGGGCTTGGTTTGCTTTTGTCGTATCCGGTGCCTCGTGGTCTGATGCCGGGTGGTCTGTCCGGTTTTATTCTTATTATGACTTTTTTTTAGCGAGATTGTACAACTGAGTGGCTTGCTGGGCCATTTCAGAGGTTTTTACGACAATCCGGTAGTTTCATGGCCACCATTACTGATACTAGTTTTTTAATTCCATATTTTATTTAACTGTTCAAAATCATGAAGGGTCCAGACAGAGTATGTACAAACATACTCTGTCTGGACCCTTCATGATTTTGAACACCTCTATGAAATCCCCTCTCAACCTTCTCTGTTCTAAGCAGAACAATCCCAGCTTCTCCAATCTACTGAAGTCCCTCATCCCTGGGACCATTCCAGTAAATCTTTTCTGCACCCTTTCTAAGGCCTTCACATCTTTCCTAAAGTGCGGTGCCCAGAACTCCAGTTGTGGCAGAACCAGTGTTTTATAAAGGTTCATCAAAACTTCCTTGCTTTTGTACTCTATGCCTCTATTTATAAAGACCAGGATCCCATATACCTTTTTTAACCAATTTCTCAACCTGCCCTGCCAGCTTCAAAGATTTGTGCACATTTACCCCCAGATCTCTCTGTTCCTGCACCCCCTTTAGAGTTGTGCCCTCTAGTTTATTTTGCCTCTCCTCGTTCTTCCGACCGAAATGTATCACCTCACACTTCTCTGCGTTAAATTTCATCGCCCGTGCCACCAGCCTGTCTCTATCCTCTTGATATCTATCGCTATCCTCCTCATTGTTTACTAGTTTTGAAATTGAGCCCTGTACACCGAAGTCTAAGACATTAATGTATATCAAGAAAAGCAGTGGTCCCAGCACTGACCCCTGGGGAACACCACTGTGCACCTCCCTCCAGTCCGAAAAACAACCGTTCACCACTGCTCTCTGTTTCCTGTCACTTAGCCAATTTCGTCTCCATGCTGCCACTGCCCCTTTAATTCCATGGGCTTCAATTTTGATGACAAATCTATTGTGTGTCACTTTATCAAACGCCTTTTGAAAGTCCATATACACAACATCAACCGCATTGCCCTCATCAACCCTCTCTGTTACCTCATCAAAAAACTCAATCAAATTAGTTAAACACGATTTGCCTTTAACAAATCCATGCTGGCTTTCCTTTATTAATCCACAATTGTCCAAGTGACTGTTAATTTTGTCCTGGATTATTATTTCTAAAAGTTTCCCTATTACTGAGGTTAAACTGACTGGCCTGTAATTGTTGGATTTTTAAACAAAGTTGTCACATTTGCAATTCTTCAGTGCTCTGGCACCATCCCCGTATCTAAGGATGCCTGCAAGAAATTTGTCCAGTCAGTCACTGTCTCCAGGCTTGGGCTTTGAGTTCTGCTTCAAACATCGAAATGTCACTTTGATCCTGCATGTTATGTTGTACTGGGGGTGATTTTAACCCGCCTGGTTTAAAACTGTCCAGTTATTCAGACACCTGCCCAAAGCTGGTCAGATCCTTCTTTACAAATGAAAGATGGGTCCTGATGACATCATTGGGCTCCGACTACAATTTTAATTGGTGGCTTGAGAGGGGAATCTGATGTGTCGTTCCCACAAGGTGAATCGGGGCCAGAAGAGGCTGAAACAGGTAAGATTTGACTTACCTTGTGGGGCCCGGAGGAGCAGGAGTTTTCTGTTCGATTTTTCACCGCACAGGCGGGAAGTCGGCCAGAGGGATTTAGTTAAAAACCCCGGGCCTCATTTCTGAAGCAGCGGGTGAGTTTTCAACTCTCCTCACTACCCACCCGCCCATCTGGAGTTAAAATCTGGACCTGAGCTTCAAATCCAGAGTGCGCTGGTGCCATGTTGCAACCAGGTGTGAGCAGTGAAAAAATCACCAATAATTAGGCTACATTTTATTCAGTGTTTAAAGCAACTGAATAAACATTTTGAGTAACAGGATTGGGCTGTTTTTGTGCTGAGGGAGATTGGATTTTGTGCCAGGATCAGAGAGCAATGTTAATGAGGCAGTTTGATGCTGAGTTCAGTCAGTGACACTGTGGCCAGAGGCGGTCAGTCAGTGTCCATTCAGTGTCCGGTCAGTGTTTGGTCAGTGTCCATTCAGTGTCCGGTCAGTGTTTGGTCAGTGTCCATTCAGTGTCCGGTCAGTGTTTGGTCAGTGTCCATTCAGTGTCCATTCAGTGTTCGGTCAGTGTCCATTCAATGTCCATTCAGTGTCCATTCAGTGTCCGGTCAGTGTTTGGTCAGTGTCCATTCAGTGTCCATTCAGTGTTCGGTCAGTGTCCATTCAATGTCCATTCAGTGTCCATTCAGTGTCCATTCAGTGTCCGGTCAGTGTTTGGTCAGTGTCCATTCAGTGTCCATTCAGTGTCCGGTCAGTGTCCATTCAATGTCTATTCAGTGTTCGGTCAGTGTTTGGTCAGTGTCCATTCAGTGTCCATTCAGTGTTTGGTCAGTGTCCATTCAGTGTCCATTCAGTGTCCATTCAGTGTTCGGTCAGTGTCCATTCAGTGTCCATTCAGTGTCCATTCAGTGTTCGGTCAGTGTCCATTCAGTGTTTGGTCAGTGTCCATTCAATGTCTATTCAGTGTTCGGTCAGTGTTTGGTCAGTGTCCATTCAGTGTCCATTCAATGTCCATTCAGTGTCCATTCAGTGTTTGGTCAGTGTTCGGTCAGTGTCCATTCAGTGTCCAGTTAGTGTTCGGTCAGTGTCCATTCAGTGTCCAGTCAGTGTTTGGTCAGTGTCCATTCAATGTCCATTCAGTGTCCATTCAGTGTTTGGTCAGTGTTCGGTCAGTGTCCATTCAGTGTCCAGTTAGTGTTCGGTCAGTGTCCATTCAGTGTCCAGTCAGTGTTTGGTCAGTGTCCATTCAATGTCCATTCAGTGTTCGGTCAGTGTCCATTCAGTGTCCAGTCAGTGTTTGGTCAGTGTCCATTCAGTGTCCATTCAGTGTTCAGTCAGTGTCCATTCAGTGTCCAGTCAGTGTTTGGTCAGTGTCCATTCAGTGTCCATTCAGTGTTCGGTCAGTGTCCATTCAGTGTCCAGTCAGTGTTCGGTCAGTGTCCATTCAGTGTCCAGTCAGTGTTTGGTCAGTGTCCATTCAATGTCCATTCAGTGTCCATTCAGTGTCCGGTCAGTGTCCGGCCAGTGTCCATTCAGTGTCCATTCAGTGTTCGGTCAGTGTCCATTCAGTGTCCGGTCAGTGTCCGGTCAGTGTCCATTCAGTGTCCATTCAGTGTTCGGTCAGTGTCCATTCAGTGTCCATTCAGTGTTCGGTCAGTGTCCATTCAGTGTCCATTCAGTGTTCGGTCAGTGTCCATTCAGTGTCCATTCAGTGTCCGGTCAGTGTCCATTTAATGTCCATTCAGTGTTCGGTCAGTGTCCATTCAGTGTCCAGTCAGTGTTTGGTCAGTGTCCATTCAGTGTCCATTCAGTGTCCGGTCAGTGTCCATTCAGTGTCCGGTCAGTGTCCATTCAGTGTCCATTCAGTGTCCATTCAGTGTTTGGTCAGTGCCCATTCAGTGTTTGGTCAGTGTCCATTCAATGTCCATTCAGTTTTCGGTCAGTGTTTGGTCAGTGTCCATTCAGTGTCCATTCAGTGTTCGGTCAGTGTCCATTCAGTGTCCATTCAGTGTCCGGTCAGTGTTCGGTCAGTGTCCATTCAGTGTCCATTCAGTGTTTGGTCAGTGCCCATTCAGTGTTTGGTCAGTGTCCATTCAGTGTCCATTCAGTGTCCATTCAGTGTTTGGTCAGTGCCCATTCAGTGTTTGGTCAGTGTCCATTCAATGTCCATTCAGTGTCCATTCAGTGTCCGGTCAGTGTCCGGCCAGTGTCCATTCAGTGTCCGGTCAGTGTCCATTCAGTGTCCATTCAGTGTTCGGTCAGTGTCCATTCAGTGTCCATTCAGTGTTCGGTCAGTGTCCATTCAGTGTCCATTCAGTGTTCGGTCAGTGTCCATTCAGTGTCCATTCAGTGTTCGGTCAGTGTCCATTCAGTGTCCATTCAGTGTCCGGTCAGTGTCCATTCAATGTCCATTCAGTGTCCATTCAGTGTTCGGCCAGTGTCCATTCAGTGTCCAGTCAGTGTTTGGTCAGTGTCCATTCAGTGTCCATTCAGTGTCCGGTCAGTGTCCATTCAGTGTCCGGTCAGTGTCCATTCAGTGTCCATTCAGTGTCCATTCAGTGTTTGGTCAGTGCCCATTCAGTGTTTGGTCAGTGTCCATTCAATGTCCATTCAGTGTTCGGTCAGTGTTTGGTCAGTGTCCATTCAGTGTCCATTCAGTGTTCGGTCAGTGTTCGGTCAGTGTCCATTCAGTGTCCATTCAGTGTTCGGTCAGTGTCCATTCAGTGTCCATTCAGTGTTCGGTCAGTGTCCATTCAGTGTCCATTCAGTGTCCATTCAGTGTTCGGTCAGTGTCCATTCAGTGTCCATTCAGTGTTCGGTCAGTGTCCATTCAGTGTCCGGTCAGTGTTCGGTCAGTGTCCATTCAGTGTCCATTCAGTGTTCGGTCGGTGTTTGGTCAGTGTCCATTAAGTGTCCATTAAGTGTCCATTCAGTGTCCGCTCAGTGTTCGGTCAGTGTCCATTCAGTGTCCATTCAGTGTTCGGTCGGTGTCCATTCAGTGTCCATTCAGTGTTCGGTCAGTGTCTGTTCGGTGTCCATTCAGTGTCCATTCACTGTCCGGTCAGTGTCTGTTCGGTGTCCATTCAGTGTCCATTCAGTGTCCATTCAGTGTTTGGTCAGTGTCCATTCAGTGTCCATTCACTGTCCGGTCAGTGTTTGGTCAGTGTCTGTTCAGTGTCCATTCAGTATTTGGTCAGTGTCTGTTCACTGTCCGTTCAGTGTCCAGTCAGTGTTTGGTCACTTGGTCACTCCAGTATGTCAGTCAGTGCCTGGTCAGTGTCCATTCAGTGTCCAGTCAGTATTCAGTCAGTGTCCATTCAGTGTCTGGTCAGTGTACAGTCAGGGTCTGGTCAGTGTCTGGCCACTGGGTCACTCCAGTATGTCAGTCAGTATCCGGTCAGTGTCCTGTCAGTGTCCAGTCAGTGTCCATTCAGTTTCCATTCTGTGTCCAGTCAGTGGCCAGTCAGTGGCTGGTCAGCGTTCAGTCAGCGTTCGGTCATTGTCTGGTCAGTGTCCATTCAGTGTCTGGTCAGTTTTCGGTCAGCACCCATTCAGTGCCCAGTCAGTGTCCAGTCCATCAGTCAGTGTCCAGTCAGTGTCTGGTCCTTGTCCGGTCAGTGTCTGGTCACTGGGTCACTCCAGTCTGTCAGTCAGTATCCGGTCAGTGTCTGGTCAGTGTCCAGTCACTGGGTCACTCCACACAGGAAACTCCCCCTGTCGTTCCCTTAGCAGCCATTGCAGCTCTCACAGTGAAGGGAAAAATATCTTTTACAATCACAAAGAACAAAGAATATTCGGGAAGGGAAAGGGAAGAATAAACAAAGTATCTCGCACTTTAAGCCAATAATGTGAATAATTACAAAAACGTGGTTTCATGAAGGGAAAATCTCTTAATCTGAGTTATTTATATTATAATGACATGCTCAGCAAGTTTTAAAATCAGTGGGTAAATAACATTTCTATATTTAAGGTGATTGGCAAAAGAACCAGAGGCGACTTGAGGAAAAACATTTTTACGCAGTGAGTTGTTCTGATCTGGAATGCGCTGCCTGAAAGGGCGGTGGAAGCAGATTCAATAATAACTTTCAAAAAGGAATTGAATAAATAATTGAAGGTAAAAAAATTGGATGGCTACGGGGAAAGAGCAGGGAAATGGGACTAACTGGATTGCTTTTACAAAGCTGGCACGGGCTCAATGGGCTGAATGGCCTCCTTCTGTGCTATAACCATTCCATGATTCTAAGATTACAAATATTTTGAGAGGGCTTAAACTTTTAGTATCCAAAAGCAGGTAATATTTTCGCTGCTGTCACATTCCTCCAGTAAATTTGCTATAATACACCCAAGGGCGAAGTGCTGTCACACGTGGGCTGCAGCTAAACTGAGGTAAACATTACAAACTGTACCCCACCCCCTCGCCCACACCCCAGCCCCTCCCCACCACCTCCCCCACCCAATCCCCATCCCCAACCCAGTGTACCAAACAGCTGTTTAATATGGAGAAATTACTCACCCCAGTCGAAGGGTGAGCTGCCCAGCCCAGCTCTGCTGTTGCTGTCGTAGAATCCATCAAGGTTTCTGTATAAAAAAAAGGAAATCAATGAACTAATGTCACCTGGAAGCTGGTGAACCAGTCGTTTACTGTTCTTGCCATTGTTCACATTATGCATTAGGTTCACACAGATATTTTAAAAATTACATTTATCACAGACTGTCTCTCACTGCAGCAACTCTGCCCCGTATCTGAAACATTGCATTATAACCCCACTGTTTATTTAATCAGGGACACCTATGATGAATTACTGGGAGCCGAGCTGGCTGCCCCCATCTAGCCCCATAGAATGGCATTTTTTCTTTTTCAAGCATATCTCCCTAATCTGTTGCAAATACTGTGTAACATTCACCACTACTCTCTGCTTTCTGTCCCTTAGCCAATTTTGTATCCACACTGCCACTGTCGCTTTGATCCAATGGGCTTTAATTTTGCTAACAAGTTTATTATGTGGTACTTTAACAAATGCCTTTTGAAGTCCATATACAGAAAATCAACCACACTACCCTCATCAACACTTTCCGTTACTTTATCAAAGAACTCAATCAAGTTAGTCAAACACAATTTTCTTTTAACAAATCGGTGCTGAATTTCATTTATTAGCCCATAATTTTCCAAGTGCCAGTGAATTTTGTGCCGGATTATTGTCTCTAAAAGTTTCCCCACCACCGACGTTAGGCTCACTGGCCTGTAATTGCAGGGTTTATCCCTCTCCCCTTTTTTGAACAGGGGTGTAACATTTACACTCCTCCAGTCCTCTGGCAACATCCCCATATCTAAGGAGGATTGGAAGATTATGGCCAGAGTCTCTGCAATTTCTACCCTTACTTCCCTCAGTAACCGAGGATGTATCCCATCCGAACCGGATGACTTTTCTACTTTGAGTACTGCCAACATTTTAAGCACCTCCTCTTTATCTATTTTTATCCTGTCCAATATCACTACTACCTCCTCCTTTACTGCTACAATGGCAGCATCTTCTCCTCTAGTGAAGACCAATGTGAAGTATTCATTTAGTACCTCAGCCACACCCTCAAGTAGATCTCCTTTTTTTTATCCCTAATCGGTCCCATCCTTTCTTTGACTACCCTTTTACTATTTATATGTTTAGGGTTGGTGCAGGAGAAGCATTTTGAGATTAGTAAAGTTTGTAATTGCTGTAAATAAATGGCAATGAATACTGTTTTTGGTCTGCTGGTTTATAATCTGAGTCTCACTCTGACAGTGTGTATATTCTTCTAACTACTGAAGATGAGGTCACATGATTGCAGTGAAGTTCTCCAGTAAGCCTTCACACTCAAGCAATCTCTGATCGACTCTGGGTCTCTCTACATTTACCTCAATAATGGGCCCATATTGGAACGCTCCGGTTTGTAGGGAACATGAGGTCTGCTTATGAGTGTGACCAATGATGCAGAGCCCAAGGGAATGTCCAGCATAAAAACCCAAAAGCATAACAGATGTCACTATACGAAAACATGGAATGAGTAACGACAATCACAGCCCATAAATACTGCTCTGACCATATGCAATCTATCGCAATGATTTAATCTCCTGAGGGAAGATTCTATATGTGTGGATGATTCACACTGCACAAACACTGCTGGCTGAAGAAAATCTGTCGCATAGTTTCAGTCACTGGTTTCTGGTTCCCTTTTTATTTTGTTGAATGTTGTGCTTATTACTTTGATAAAGGCATTTGATAAAGTGCCACATAATAGACTTGTTAGCAAAATTACACCCATGGGATTAAATGGACAGTGGTAGCATGGATACAAAATTGGATAAGGGACAGAAAGCAGAGAGTAGTGGTGAAGGGTTATTTTTCAGACTGGAGGGAAGTTTACAGTGGTGTTCCCCAGGGGTCAGTATTAGGACCACTGCTTTTTTTGATATATATTAATGACCTGGACTTGGGTTTAGAGGGTATAATTTCAAAGTTTGCAGATGACATGAAACTCAGAAATGTAGTAAACAATGTGAAGGATAGTAACAGACTTCAGGGGGACAGAGACAGACTGGTGAAATGGGCAGACGCATGGCAGATTAAATTCAACACAGAGAAGTGTGAAGTGATCAATATTGGTGGGAAGAATGAGGAGAGGCAATATAAATGGTACAATTTTAAAGGCAGTGCAGGAACAGAGAGACCAGGCAGTGTATGTACACAAATCCTTGAAGGTGGCAGGACAAGTTGAGAAGGCTGTTGAAAAAGCATTTGGGATCCTGGGCTTTATTAATAGAGACATAGGGCCTGATTTTACCAGGCCTGCGGGTTTCCGGCGGGTTGGGTTTCGGGTGCGTGGCCTCCGCGCCCGGTGAAATTAGTGGGTTGCCCGCGCGATCGTAGCAGGCAATCCACGAATTGGAGCCACTTACCTGCTCCTCCGGGGTCCGTGCTGCTGGTCTGCGCGTCGGGCGGGCTGCGCATGCGCAGTACAATCTGTCAGCTGGAGGCGCTCTAGTTAAAGGGGCAGTCCTCCACTGACAGATGCTGCAACCAATGGAACAAATTACAGCATGGAGCAGCCCAGGGGTAAGGCTGCTCCCAGTTTAATGATGCCTCACCCCAGATATCATCAGATGGGGTGAGGAGGAGGGGGGGGGGGACAGAGATCTTCCACCCGGCGGGCGGGAGGAAGTGGCCTGCCTCTGCCGCCAAGAAGGCCTGGCTCGAGGTGGCAGAGGGGGTCACCTGCGCCACCAACATATCGCCCACCTGCATACAGTGCAGGAGGCGCTCCAATGACCTCAGTAGGTCAGCCACAGTGAGTACACGTAGTCTTTCCCCTACACTCCGTCTGCCACATCACTGCCCCCACCCCACATCTCCTTCGGCACCGCCAACACTGTTCTGTCACATCACCCCTCATACCCACTCAAACCCCATCCTCATCTTACCTGCACCTACTCACCTCGCCAGTACTCATCCCGCCACTACCACTCAACCCAATCCTCATATAATCTCACGGCTCTATCTCATACTCACCCTCTCGTGCATCTCCCTCACGGTCAGCCTCACTCAACCTGCCACTACCTGTGCTGCAGCCACAGGACATGCATCACATATATGCAGTAGGCAGCGTAAGGCAAACGTGTCATGAGCATGAAGGGGATGCACAAGGGTGTCTGAGGGTTTGCCATGGGTGTTACCTATATTGAATTTCAGAGCAACAAACATCACACATTATATTGCCACCACTACTGCCATGTCTCCGCGAATCCTGTCTGTTTTGTCCAATAATGCCCGCTCCTGGGTATCACTATGAGCACCCACCACTGATGCCACCCATTGTGTTACTGCAGAGTAGGTGCAGGTGTATTTGCAGGGCTCTTCCGCGCAGACGACTGAGAGACATCGGCGGTGTACCCGGCTGCACCCTGGAAGGATGCGGAGGAGAAGTTGTGGAGGGCAGTGGTGACTTTGGCAGCGACAGGTAAGCAGATGGTGCTGGGGCCAGCCAGGAGCAGCTCGGCATGAAAGAGGCTGCAGATCTCCACGACCACATGTCGAGTGACGCTGAGCCTCCGTGTGCACTGCTGCTCGGAGAGGTCCGGGGAGCTGAGCCTCCGTCTGTGGACCCTGCGGCGAGGGTAGTGCCCTCTGCGATGCATCTCTCTCTGCGGTAGCCCTCCCTCCTGCTGTGCAGGTGGATGTGTCACAGCACTCTGTTGTGGAGCTCCACGTGTCAGAGGTGGACGGCGTGGATGGCGAGGCTGGCGAGGCTGGTGATGCTGTTCGCCCTCTGAGGGGGTCATGACTGCAGCTACGGTGGCCCCCATCTGCAAGATGTACATCTGAGGGGGTCCGCAAGGTAGTTACATGTCTCCGGACCCCGGGGTAAGTGTGTAAGTTGGTGACTTTGACTGTCAGGAGGAGGGTGGTGGAGGCCAAACTTTGTCCCAAGTGACAGAGTGGCCTCCTGCAATGAGTGAGGGTCTCCCCCACCCCACCTGTCAAATGGACCTTTGCAGCTGCCACAGGCTGACGGCTGCAACACGTCCAGTTCAACTGGGAGTGTTTCCCCCAGTGTGTGAAACAGTCCCATCTTTCTCCAAAATCACACACACCCCCGCACGTCATCGGGGAACCCGGAAGTGGTCGGGATCGTGGCGCGATCCGGTCACGTGACTGGATATCGGGATTTTCGGGGCCCCCCCGCTGGAAACCCACAGGAAACCCGACGGTAAAATCGAGCCCATAGAGTACAAAAGCAAGGAAGTTATGCTAAACCTTTATAAAACACTGGGTAGGCCTCAGCTGGAGCATTGTGTTCAATTCTGGGCACCACATTTTAGGAAAAATGTCAAGGCCTTAGAGAGGGTGCAGAGGAGATTCACTAGAATGGTGCCAGGGATGAGGGACTTCAGTTATGTGGATAGACTGGAGAAGCTGGGGTTATTCTCCTTTGAACAGAGAAGGTTAAGGGGAGATTTGATCGAGGTGTTCAAAATCATGAACGGTTTTGATAGAGTAAATAAGGAGAAACTGTTTCCAGTGGCAGAAGGGTCAGTAACCAGAGGACACAGATTTAAGGTGATCGGCAAAAGAGCCAGAGGCAACATGAGGAAACATTTTTTAATGCAGCGAGTTGTGATGATCTGGAATGCGCTGCCTGAAAGGGCGGTGGAAGCAGATTCAATAATAACTTTCAAAATGGAATTGGATAAATAGTTGAAGAGAAAAAAATTATAAGTCTATGGGGAAAGAGCAGGGGAGTGGGACTAATTGAACAGCTCTTTCAAAGAACCAGCACAGGCACGATGGGCCGAATGGCCTCCTCCTGCGCTGTATCCAATATGAAACTATGAAACCCTAAAAATTATTCTTGAAATTGTGTGCCTCACTTCTTCATGGTGATTATTGGTTACTCCTGACTATTCCTGTACCTCTGACAGCCTCAGACTGACTGTGGATAACCAAATATAAGGCCGCAATCAGAAGCACCCAACCACCTGGTAACAAAGGATTATTGGCCCTGCCCTGTTACAGACCCAATCCACATCTTCACACCAGACACTGGTCAATCAAGTCCACTATCCGAAAAAAGAATATCAATCATATAGGATGTTTGAATTAGATAGGAATACACGACACATTGATCTGTGCCAGATACTCTGAACCACCTATCAGACAAGTCCCTTGACCAAGTACGATTCAAGTATGACAACAGCAAACCAAAGCTGCCAAGGATTTCCTGAACTGCCCATCATTGCCGGGTCTGCGGGAGTGACTATTCCGCCAGACTGTGATGTATGTTCCCTGAGAAATCAGCTGCTCGGAATCATTTTGAACCCTGCGTGACTAATGTAAAGGAATGTAATAATACAATGTAGATAAAATCGCTTCATTCTTTGTCACATCTTGACATCCTTATTAGACCCAGTACCTTGCTCACCAAACACCGCTTCTCACTCACCTAATCCCCTGACTGAGACACTGCAGTGTCAGCTCAGTTACTCTAACTCTGTTTCAATGATGTTTGAATCAGGAGGCCTTCCCCCAATATCTTATTCTCAACTTCTCACACCTACATGTCAGAAGAACTTGCATTTTTATGTGTCTTTCACATCCCCAACACACGTCACAGACAATTAATTATTTTGAACTGTAGTCACTGTTGTAATGTCGGAAAAACGCAGCAGCCAATTTGCTCACAGCAAGCTCCCACAAACAGCAATGAGATAATGACCAGATAATGTTTTAATGATGTTGGTTAAGGGATAAATATTGGCCAGAACACTGAGGAGAACTCCCCTGCTCTTCTTCGAAATAGTACCATGGGGTCACCTGAGAGGGCAGACGGGGCCTCGGTTTAACGTCTCATCCGAAAGACGGCACCTCTGACAGTGCAGCACTCCCTCAGTACTGCACTGAAGTGTCAGACTAGCTGATTGCGCTCTGGTCCTGGAGTGGAGCTTGTAGCCATGAGGTAAAGATAAAAGGTACAGAGGAAAGACAAATGGTGCAGAGGGAGAAATAGAGAATGGAGCAGCAGCTAGTCACTGAGTATGCCAAGTGTGTAATTTGGGAATGATATTTATCCAGACCCTGCTCATGGGACGGCTCTCAGAGAAACTGGAACAGGCTCAGCTGTGACAGATGCTCTATCTGTCTCTGTGTGAAATTTTGTGAGTAAGCTTTTCACAAGATTGAGACACAGCAAAGAAAACATTAGTGAAAATGGGGACAAGATTCAAGTGAATAGTGTGCTGACTTCATCACTAGAGGCAAGTTTCCCTTTTCTAAAAAAACATGAAACAAGTTTTAACTGATAATTCCTGGTGTGATGGAGTCATCTTCTCGAGCAGTAGTAAAGTATGTTAAAAAGATGCATTCTTATAATACAATATTGATCAGATATTTATTAGAGACACCAGGGCACAGCTTATCAGGAAAAACAGTTTACTGAGCTGCGATGGATGTCCGCATGAAACAGTGAAACAGCTTTGGCCTGGGACAGAGCTTCTCCATGTACACACCTGGTACGTGCTGTGTACGAAAGAAAAGAAGAAAGAACTTGCATTTATATAGCACCTTTCACAAACTCAGGATGCCCTAAAGTGCATCACAGCCAATGAAATACTTTTGAAGTGTGCTGTGTATGTGCTGTGCAGGTGTTGTGTATTGCTGTGCATTGCTGTATAATGCTATGTATGTGCTGTGTATACAATATGTATGTGCTGTGTATTGTTGTGTACATGCTGTGTATTGTTGTATAATGCTATATATGTGCTGCGTATGTGCTGTAATTATAGGCCAGTCAGTCTAACCTTGGTGGTGGGAAAATTATTGGAATCAATTCTGAGGGATAAAATAAACCGTCATTTAGAAAGGCACGGGTTAATCAAGGACAGTCAGCATGGACTTGTTAAGGGAAGGTCATGTCTGACGAACATGATTGAATTTTTTGAGGAGGTAACAAAGAGGATCGATGAGGGTAACACGTTTGATCATAAAATCATAGGATCATAGAAAGTTATGGCAAAGAAGGAGGCCATTCGGCCCATCGTGTCAATGCCGGCCAAGAAAGAGCTGTCCAGCTTAATCCCACTTTCCAGTCCTTGGCCCGGTAGGTTACGGCACTTCAAGTGCATGTCCAAGTACTTTTTAAATGAGTTGAGGGTTTCTGCCTCTACCACCCTTTCAGAAAATGAGTTCCAGACCCCAACCACCCTCTGGGTGAAAAAAAAAAATCCTCACCTCCCCTCTAATCCTTCTACCAATCACTTTAAATCTATGCTCCCTGGTTATTGACCCCTCTGCTAAGGGAAATAGGTCCTCCCTATCCACTCTATCTAGTCCCGTGATAATTTTGTACACCTCAATTAAATCTCCCCTCAGCCTCCTAGGTTCCAAAGAGAACAACCCCAGCCTATCCAATCTTTCCTCATAGCTAAAATTCTCCAGTCCTGGCAACATCGTCATAAATCTGCTCTGTACCCTCTCTAGTGCAATCACATCTTTCCTGTAATGTGGTGACCAGAACTGCACACAGTACTCAAGCTGTGGCCTAACCAATGTTTTATACAGTTCCAGCATACTTTCTAAATGGTAAAAAGTTAAAAAACAGTGGATGTCCAAAGGGACTTAGGGGTTCAGGTACATAGATCATTGAAGTGTCATGAACAGGTGCAGAAAATAATCAAGAAGGCAAATGGAATGCTGGCCTTTATATCTAGAGGACCAGAGTACAAGGGGGCAGAAGTTATGCTGCGGCTATACAAAACCCTGGTTAGACCGCACCTGGAGTACTGTGAGCAGTTCTGGGCACCGCACCTTCGGAAGGACATATTGGCCTTGGAGGGAGTGCAGCGTAGGTTTACTAGAATGATACCCAGATTCAAGGGTTAAGTTATGAGGAGAGATTACACAAATTGGGATTGTATTCTCGAGAGTTTCGAAGGTTAAGGGGTGATCTGATCGAAGTTTATAAGATATTAAGGGGAACAGATAGGGTGGATAGAGAGAAACTATTTCCGCTGGTTGAGGATTTTAGGAGTAGGGGGCACAGTCTAAAAATTAGAGCCAGACCTTTCAGGAGCGAGATTAGAAAACATTTCTACACACAAAGGGTTGTAGAAGTTTGGAACTCTCTTCCGCAAACGGCAATTGATACTAGCTCAATTGCTAAATTTAAATCTGAGATAGATAGCTTTTTGGCAACCAAAGGTATTAAGGGATATGGGCCAAAGGCAGGTATATGGAGTTAGATCACAGATCAGCCATGATCTTATCAAATGGCGGAGCAGGCACGAGGGACTGAATGGCCTACTCCTGTTCCTATGATCCTAACCTCCCTGCTCTTATATTCTATGCCTCAGCTAATAAAGGAAAGTATCCCGTATGTCTTTTCAACCACCTTATCTACCTGTCCTGCTACCTTCAGGGATCTGTGGACATGCACTCCAAGGTCCCTCACTTCCTCTACACCTCTCAGTATCCTCCCATTTATTGTGTACTCCCTTGCCTTGTTTGCCCTCCCCAAATGCATTACCTCACACTTCTCCGGATTGAATTCCATTTGCCACTTTTCTGCCCACCTGACCAGTCCAATGATATCTTCCTGCAGTCTACAGCTTTCCTCCTCACTATCAACCACACGGTTAATTTTTGTATCATTTGCAAACTTTTTAATCATGCCCTCTACATTTAAGTCCAAATCATTAATATATATCACAAAAAACAAGGGACCCCACTGGAAACAGCCTTGCAGTCACAAAATCACCCGTCAACCATTACCCTTTGCTTCCTGCCACTGAGACAATTTTGGATCCAACTAGCCACTTTCCCTTGGATCCCATGGGCCTTTACTTTTTTGACCAGTCTGCCATGTGGGACCTTATCAAAAGCCTTGCTAAAATCCATGTAGACTACATCAAATACACTACCCTCATCGACCCTCCTTGTTACCTCCTCAAAAAATTCAATCAAGTTAGTCAGACACGACCTTCCCTTAACAAATCCATGCTGAATGTCCTTGATTAAGCCGTGTTTTTTGTAAGTGACGATTTATGTTGTCCGTCACAATTGAATCCAATAATTTGCCCATCGCCGAGGTTAGACTGATTGGCCTGTAATTACTCAGTCTATCCTTTTCTCCCTTTTAAACAACGTTAGCAGTCCTCCAATCCTCCACCTGTAGCCAGTGAGGATTGGAAAATGATGGTCAGAGCCTCCGCTATTTCCTCCCTTGTTTCTCTTAACAGCCTGGGATACATTTCATCCGGGCCTGGCGATTTATCTACTTTCAAAGATGCTAAACCCCTTAACACTTCCTCTCTCACTATGTTTATCCCATCCAATATTTCACACTCCTCCTCCTTAACTACAATCTCTGCATCATCCCTCTTTTTTGTGAAGACAGACGCAAAGTATTCATTAAAAACCAAACCAACATCTTCCACCTCCACACATAGGTTACCTTTTTGGTCTCTAATAGGCCCTACTCTTTCCTTAGTTATCCTCTTGCTCTTTATGTATTTATAAAACATTTTTGGGTTTCCCTTAATTTTACTTGCCAGTATTTTTTCATGCCCTCTCTTTGCTTTCCTAATTTCCTTTTTAATTTCACCCCTGCACTTTCTATACACCTCTAGGCTTTCTGCAGTATTGAGCTCTTGGTATCTGACATAAGCTTCCTTTTTTTTAAACCTCATCTTACCCTGTGTGCTCCTTTGTCATCCAGGGGGCTCTAGATTTGGCAGTCCCACCCTTTTTCTTTGTGGGTGGGAAAGAAAAAGGGTGGGACTGCCAAATCTAGAGCCCCCTGGATTCCATAAAACGAAATCCAGAGCTGACCTCCACTTGTTGACTTGCTAAGCACCAGCTAAAAAAGTTCTCCTGCATGTAATTTAAGAATTCTGCACTCTCAAAACCTTTTGCACTGATTGTATCCCAGCTAATATTAGGGTAGTTGAAATCCCCTACTATTACTGCCCTACTGTTTTTGCATTTCTCATAAATTTGCCTGCATATTTGTTTTTCTATCTCCCTCTGACTGTTTGGGGGTCTATCGTACACTCCCAGTAGTGTGACTGCTCCTTTTTTGTTCTTTAGCTCAACCCATGTGGCCTCATTTGATGATCCTTCTAACATATCATCCCTCCTCACAGCTGTAATTGTTTCTTTAACCAATATTGCCATCCCCACTCCTTTTTTATCCCCCTCTCTATCTCATCGGAAACCCTATAACCAGGAATGTTGAGCTGCCATTCCTGCCCCTTTTAAGCCATGTTTCTGTAATAGCTAAGATATCGCACTACCACGTGTCTATCTGTGCCCTCAGCTCATCTGCCTTATTCACTGTACTCCTTGCATTCAGGTATACACCATTAAGCACTGCCAAACTCCTTTGTTTTCTAGTTTCTAACCTTTGTTTCTTCTGCCTTCCAAACTCGCTTACTAATTTTCTGCCTTCCATTTCCAGCTCTGCTTCTCTCCCTTCTGAATCTACGCTCAGGTTCCCATCCCCCTGCCAAGCTAGATTAAACCCTCTGCAACAGCACTCGCAAACCTCCCCGCGAGGATATTGGTCCCGGCCCCATTGAGGTGCAACCCGTCCGGCTTGTACAGGTCCCACCTCCCCCAGAACCGGTCCCAATGCCCCAGGAATCTAAAGCCCTCCCTCCTGCACCATCTCTCCAGCCACGCATTCATCTGCTCTATCCTCCTATTTCTATATTCACTAGCACATGGTACCGGGAGATTACTACCTTTGAGGTCCTGTTTCTTAATCTCTTTTCTAACTTTTTAAAATCTGCCTGCAGGACCTTATCCCTCTTTCTACCTATGTCTTTGGTACCGATATGGACCATGACCTCTGGCTGTTCACCCTCTCCCTCCAGAATGTTCTGCAGCTACTCAGTGACATCTTTGACCCTGGCACCAGGGAGGCAACACACCATCCTGGAATCATGTCTGCGGCCGCAGAAACGCCTGTCTGTTCCCCTAACTATAGAATCCCCTATCACTACCGCTCTCTTGACCTTTCTCTCCCCCCACTGTATAGGTTGGGTGATGTGGTCTACATGGATTTTAGCAAGGCTTTTGAAAAGGTTCCACATGGCAAACTGGTCAAAAAAGTAAAAGCCCATGAGATCCAAGGGAAAGTGGCTAGTTGGATCCAAAATTGTCTCAGTGGCAGGAAGCAAAGGGTAATGGTTGACGGGTGTTTTTGCGACTGGAAGGCTGTTTCCAGTGGGGTCCCGCAAGGCTCAGTACTCGGTCCCTTGCTTTTTGTGGTACATATTAATGATTTGGACTTGAATGTGGGGGGCTTGATCAAGAAGTTTGCAGATGATACCAAAAGTGGCCATGTGGTTGATAGTGAGGAGGAAATCTATAGACTGCAGGAAGATATCAATGGACTGGTCAGGTGGGCAGGAAAGTGGCAAATGCAATTCAATCCAGAGAAGTGTGAGGTAATGCATTTGGGGAGGGCAAACAAGGCAAGGGAATACACAATAAATGGAAGGATACTGAGAGGTATAGAGGAAGTGAGGGACCTTGGAGTGCATGTCCACAGATCCCTGAGTACTGCACACAGTTCTGATCACCAAATTACAGGAAGGATGTGATTGCACTCGAGAGAGTACAGAGGAGATTTACGAGGATTTTGCCAGGACTGGAGAATTTTCACTATGAGAAAAGATTGGATAGGCTGGGGTTGTTTTCTTTGGAACAAAGGAGGCTGAGGGGATATTTAATTGAGGTATATAAAATTATGAGGGGACTAGATAGAGTGGATAGGAAGGACCTATTTCCCTTAGCAGAGGAGTCAGCGACCAGGGAGCATAGATTTAAAGTAATTGGTAGAAGGATTAGAGGGGAGCTGAGGATAATTTTTTTCACCTAGAGGGTGGTGGGAGTCTGGAACTCACCGCCTGAGAGGGCGGTAGAGGCAGAAACCCTCAATTCAATAAAAAAGTACTTGGATGTGCACTTGAAGTGCCGTAACCTACAGGCTACGGACCAAGTGCTGGAAAGTGGGATTAGGCTGGATAGCTGTTTATCGGCCGGCACGGACACGATGGGCCGAACAACCTCCTTCTGTGCCATAACTTTCTATGATTCTATTGCTGTGTATGTGCTGTGTATTGCTGTGTATGTGCTGTGCATTGCTGTATATATGCTGTGTATTGCTGTATATGTGCTGTGTATTGCTGTGTATGTGCTGTGTATTGCTGTGTATGTGCTGTGTATTGCTGTGTATGTGCTGTGCATTGCTGTATATATGCTGTGTATTGCTGTATATGTGCTGTGTATTGCTGTGTATGTGCTGTGTATTGCTGTATATGTGCTGTGTATTGCTGTGTATGTGCTGTGTATTGCTGTATATGTGCTGTGTATTACTGTATATGTGCTGTGTATTGCTGTATATGTGCTGTGTATTACTGTATATGTGCTGTGTATTGCTGTGTATGTGCTGTGTATTGCTGTGTATGTGCTGTGTATTGCTGTATATGTGCTGTGTATTACTGTATATGTGCTGTGTATTGCTGTATATGTGCTGTGTATTACTGTATATGTGCTGTGTATTGCTGTGTATGTACTGTGTATTGCTGTATATGTGCTGTGTATTACTGTATATGTGCTGTGTATTGCTGTATATGTGCTGTGTATTACTGTATATGTGCTGTGTATTGCTGTGTATGTGCTGTGCATTGCTGTATATATGCTGTGTATTGCTGTATATGTGCTGTGTATTGCTGTGTATGTGCTGTGTATTGCTGTATATGTGCTGTGTATTACTGTATATGTGCTGTGTATTACTGTATATGTGCTGTGTATTGCTGTGTATGTGCTGTGTATTGCTGTATATGTGCTGTGTATTACTGTATATGTGCTGTGTATTGCTGTATATGTGCTGTGTATTACTGTATATGTGCTGTGTATTGCTGTGTATGTGCTGTGTATTGCTGTGTATGTGCTGTGTATTGCTGTATATGTGCTGTGTATTGCTGTATATGTGCTGTGTATTACTGTATATGTGCTGTGTATTACTGTATATGTGCTGTGTATTGCTGTGGTGTATAAAGCAGCTTCATCAAAAAGAACTGTTTTACAAAATGTTAATGACGACCACTTACCTGAAAAACTCATGAGAGTGACCCTCTGGGTACTGTCCACTGAAACATGTACACAAAATAAACCTCACATCTACCCACTGTCACTGAGGAACATCATCCCTCATCTTGTGGTATATGGTGAGCCTCAACATGTACGCTGACAATACCCAACTCTACCTCTCCACTACTTCCCTCGACCACCTCTGGACTGTCTTGTTCAACATTGTCACAACTTCCTTCATCTGAACGCTGGAAAGACCAAAGCCATCATTTTTGGTGCCTGCCAGAAACTCTGCCCCCTACCACTGACTCCACCTTCTCCATGGTCACTCACACAACCTGATCAAGACCATGTGAAACCTGAACATCCAGTTGGATCCTGGACTCAGCTTGAACCCATATCCTCTCCATCATCAAGAACACCTTCTTACTCCTTCACAACATTGGGCCCTCTGCCCCACATGAAACACTGATTCATGCTCTCGTTACAACAACTTGCATTTATATAGCGCCTTTAACGGAGTAAAACGTCCCAAGGCGCTTCACAGAAGTGTAATCAGACAAAAATGGACGCTGAGTCAAAGAAGGAGTCATTAGGAGGGGCGACTAAAAGCTTGGTCAAAGAGGTAGGTTTTAAGGAGTGTCTTAAAGGAGGGGAGAGAGGTAGAGAGCAGAGAGGTTTCGGGAGGGAATTCCAGAGCTGAGGGCCTAAGCAGCTGAAGGCACGGCCGCCAATGGTGGGGTGAAGGAAGTAGGAGATTCGTAATAGGCCACAGTCTCTCTCTCTCTCAGGATCAGCATTCCATTACTCTTAATGTTACACTGTAAAATGCCTTGAACTGTTTGGTCATTGCATGTGCTCTATCAATTCAAGTTATAGTTTTAGCTAAAGAAAAATAAGGCCAGTTATATAATGCAAGTGTATCTGACAGCGTTATCACATTTTCTCGTGTGTTGAGGATTGTTTTTGGTTTGTTAGGATTGATAAGCATGTTGCTGGTTACAGGATCAATATCAGGAGGTCAAGAAGGTTCAAGGAGCAAGTTTAGCCCTTACCTGGAAATATTTGAAATACATTTATTCGAACCATTACAGACACACAGTGACCTCAGCTCCAGGAATGTTTGCATCTTTGCTGCTCTGGCAGTCTGTGCACACTTATAGCTGATTAAACCAAGAGAATCTGCTACAAACACATGGGAATCACCGAAACCTTTATACCCACACAAATCACTTAATAGGGCACAAGGGAAAATATACTCCACCACAAACTGTTACACTGAGAGAGCACTGAGTGTTTACATGTAAACAGATCTTAGAGCTGCAGCTGGCGAGAATCCTGGACATTTACAGTACGGCAGTTAGAATGTCCTGATCTGAAGGGAATAACTAATTCATTTTACCAAAATCGTTTTAATCTCTGTCTCCACAGTAAAACAACAGCCTGTGATGTGCAGTCTGTTACAAAACTATCATTATACCAATAATCAGCTACGGTAGGTGTTGTGCAAGATGCTAATTGATGGAATAGATCGGAGGTTTAGTAAAGGATCTGTAGTTATGTAATGTGTTTATAAAGGATTGATGTGCCTAGTGAGGGTCTGTTCTAAACCTTTATTAGGAAGAGAATGTATACACATCAGCATTTAGTGGTTAATAGAGGGACAGCATTGAGCTTGTTACTGTGCTATAAATTGGGACAAGTTCTTAATAAAACCCTTCACTCCAGATAATTTGGAAAGCATGTTTGATGGTCGCAGTACAAGTGAAAAGCCACGGACATCCCACACATGCGTTTATATCTTAAATTTCACCAAAGTAACAAGGATGTTGAAGTATTTTTTACATCAACATGGGTAACACATGGATTAAGTTACTGATGGCTGCTTTGTTCCTGTTTCTACAGAGAATGGTCCGAGAGTTGAGGCCGTATCAGTGTATCTGAGCAGGTGAAAGTTGGAGAGTGTGGGTGTTTACAAGTCTATAGATTGCCTGTGGGTAACTTACACATGGATACAGATTGGAGGTTTGAAATTCAGAAGCTCTAATTGTGAGGTTATATTGAGGAACAGCTCAGACGTTGCATACCGTAGGAAACTGTCCATTTATATTCTGGGCCAGATTCCACAGCACCTGGTACACAATGTAAATCAACTGCACATATACGGATGTAATGTCACGATTGCAGCTCCTGTATATTCCCCAATAGCAAAGGTTAACAAGCACAAACTCAGTTAACCAATCTACACAGGTGGGGGAGTGCCCGGGCAGCAGTGGCCAGATTACATTAGCTACTTCCACAGGCTCTTGGCCTTCAGACAGTTCACCAGTTTAGGTTTGAGCCCTCGCTCAACATTGAGCAGATATCAGGAGGTCCTCACGAGCAGCTTGTGAGCTCAACTCACCAGTGCAACAAGTGGAAGTTTGTACTGGCAGGTTGTCCATTGTGGGTGTTCATTTTGTGTCTACATGTGGGAACGTGAGAGAACAGCAGAAGAAAGGTGAACAAAAGAGGGAAACCCTGGAAAGGCTGAACCATTACTTAAGGTGGGGGAGATGGGTTCTGAATATATCTCCTGAATTTACATGCTGTTTAAACTGACCTCTTTTAGTAACATTACATATTATTACAGAGATATTTGGTAAAGAAGGAAGTGTGCAGATCAGATCTTTCCTGGTCCAACACCCAAAACCAACGGTAGTGTCTGCTCACTCCACACGAGGTAGGAGATCCTGTACTCCAACTCTCTCCATTAAACTGCAAAATCTATTAGAATTCCTGCATTTTTTCTATAAACAACTAGAAGGCAGAATACTGATATTTAAAGCTGTCGTTGGAATTGAAACAAAAGCTTGGTCAAAACAGATAATTGGAACCTGGTTCATACTTTAGTTTAATTGATACAGGCCAGGAAAATGTAGGTTTTATAATACAATATAATCAGTGACTTCTAGTTTCTTGAGACAATGCCTCCTTCCTAAACGGTCCATTCATTTGCTATTGTAGCAGAGTGTGTTGACCTGGCCTCGATGAAACCACCATTGTGGCTGAATAAAAGCATTTTTTAATTATACCAGAGTGATTCCCGTGCTTAATTGTGGGACAGAGAGAAAGCAAAAAATAAAGATGTGCCTATTTTCTAAAAATGATAATAAAACAGAATATCTGTGTGGGAATGTCCTGTTTCAGAGTAAACAAAATTGCTCCTGTAACACCAGCAGCAGTGTGTAAAGGAGCAATCAATCATACAACAGCACAAGGAATCACTGCGTTTTTTGGGTTTATAGATGTTGTGGGTGGCACTGTGTGCGTCCAGGACAACTCTCTGTCAATAGTTCCACGATTATCATGGCTGTGATCTTGGAGAAAATTAGTCTGTTTAAAAATCAAATCGATTACTTCAGACTTTGAACGATTTTGCCAGCAATTGTTTGTAATCAGTTCTATTGGCGACATGTTTTGAACCTGACTGCAAATCAGACTCTTCACATGCAAATATCTCAAATCACACAAATGGTCTATTGGTTTTTGCTTTTGGCTATTGATTGGATAGTTTAGAATTACACATCCAATCAGAAGGTCAGATCCATACCCGCAAATTCAGGGTGTGTATAAATCTCCCATTTGTTGCTGTGAAAAGTCCACATTCAACTGAAGAGCAGTATAACTGAGCCGCACCTCGGGAACGGCTCCACCCAGCACACATTTGGACAAGTGTGGTTAAACTCATGGCCAAAAATGGCCCAGAGTCCTCTTAAAGGCAGCCTGCACCTCTTAAAGGGAGCCTGCACCTTTTATTTGCAAAATATAAAATGCGAGTCCGCACAGAGTCTGAATGGAGATCAGACATCACACACGTAAAACACAGATGCAGGTCCCGTCCCTGTGTTTACAAACTGTTGAGTTATGTTAAAACATTGAATAAAGGTTGCGCACGACTAAATCCCACATCCTCCAATCTGCACGCCAGACCTCTTCAATCTGCCGGCCTGCGAGAGTCCATGCGCCAAGGTTCTCTGCTGATGCACTCGAGGCCTTGGTGCAAGAGGTGGACAGAAGGAGGAGCATCCTATATCCACAGGGGGGGCAAGAGGCCCTCCAGACATATGCTCCCGAGGCAGTGGGAGGCAGTAGGGGACAAAGTCAATGCCAGACGCGCAGCCTACTTTACGTGCTGCCAGCATTCGTTATATCCGCGCTTGCGAACGCTTTTACCAAGATGGCGTCCAGCACACACGTCACGCTAGAAGCATGCATGCGCATTCCGGATGCCATTTTAGGTCCTTAGGAGGCCATGCAGTTGCTACGAAATGGGTGCTACACGGCCCAATTTATAACCCACTGTCTTTATGGCCTCTCAGCATGGGATTGCTGAATTTAATTGCAAATTTGTATTGGGAACTCATATCCTCTGGGAGTTGGATTTAAACAGGCCAAACACAGGACCCCTAACAATCACTCAGGAACCATGGGTTCTAACACGGCTCAGACAAAGTACCCTGGTCACCAATCTTTTTTTCAATTATTCGTTCATGGGATGTGGGCGTCGCTGGCGAGGCCGGCATTTATTGCCCATCCCTAATTGACCTTGGGAAGGTGGTGGTGAGCCACCTTCTTGAACCGCTGCAGTCCGTGTGGTGACGGTTCTCCCACAGTGCTGTTAGGAAGGGAGTTCCAGGATTTTGACCCAGCGACGATGAAGGAACGGTGATATATTTCCAAGTCGGGATGGTGTGTGACTTGAAGGGGAACGTGCAGGTGGTGTTGTTCCCATGTACCTGCTGCCCTTGTCCTTCTAGGTGGTAGAGTTGGCGGGTTTGGGAGGTGCTGTCGAAGAAGCCTTGGCGAGTTGCTGCAGGGCATCCTGTGAATGGTAAACACTGCAGCCACAGTGCGTTGGTGGTGAAGGGAGTGAATGTTTAGGGGGGTGGATGGGGTGCCAATCAAGAGGGCTGCTTTGTCCTGGATGGTGTCGAGCTTCTTGAGTGTTGTTGGAGCTGCACTCATCCAGGCAAGTGGAGAGTATTCCATCACACTCCTGACTTGTGCCTTGTCGATGGTAGAAAGGCTTTGGGGTGTCAGAAGGTGAGTCACTTGCCGCAGAATGCACAGCCTCTGACCTGCTCTTGTAGCCACAGTATTTATGTGGCTGGTCCAGTTAAGTTTCTGGTCAATGGTGATCCTCAGGATGTTGATGGTGGGGGATTCGGCGATGGTAATGCCGTTGAATGTCAAGGGGAGGTGGTTTGACTCTCTCTTGTTGGAGATGGTCATTGCCTGGCACTTGTCTGGCATGAATGCTACTTGCCACTTATCAGCCCAAGCCTGGATTTTGTTCAGGTCTTGCTGCAAGCGGGCACGGACTGCTTCATTATCTGAGGGGTTGCGAATGGAACTGAACACTGTGCAGTCATCAGCGAGCATCCACATTTCTGACCTTATGATGGAGAGAAGGTCATTGATGAAGCAGCTGAAGATGGTTGGGCCTAGGACACTGCCCTGAGGAACTCCTGAAGCAATGTCCTGGGGCTGAGATGACTGGCCTCCAACAACCACTACCATCTTCCTTTGTGCTAGGTATGACTCCAGCCACTGGAGAGTTTTCCCCCTGATTCCCATTGACTTCAATTTTATTAGGGCTCCTTGGTGCAACTCTCGGTCAAATGCTGCCTTGATGTCAAGGGCGGTCACTCTCACCTCACCTCGAATTCAGCTCTTTTGTCCATGTTTGGACCAAGGCTGTAATGAGGTCTGGAGCCGAGTGGTCCTGGCGGAACCCAAACTGAGCATCGGTGAGCAGGTTATTGGTGAGTAAGTGCCGCTTGATAGCACTGTCTACGACACCTTCCATCACTTTGCTGATGATTGAGAGTAGACTGATGGGGTGGTAATTGGCCGGATTGGATTTGTCCTGCTTTTTGTGGACAGGACATACCTGGGCAATTTTCCACATTGTCGGGTAGATGCCAGTGTTGTCGATGCACTGGAACAGCTTGGCTAGAGGCGCGGCTAGTTCTGGAGCACAAGGCTTCAGCACTACAGCCAGGATGTTGTCGGGGCCCATAGCCTTTGCTGTGTCCAGTGCACTCAGCCGTTTCTTGATATCACGTGGAGTGAATCGAATTGGCTCTTATTCCTCTTTAGAAGCCAAAATGGTCAAATTAGGTTTTGAAATTAATAAATTCAACGATTTCACTTGCTGACAGTAACCTCTCAATTGCAATCTTAGTCTAAATGAATTACTGTTTGTTCAATTAAAGTTTATTTTTTTAAACAAGGTGTTGTAGCTGAGGGAAGTTTACTGCAGATTTTCTCATCATCCAAGGTGTCGATTTCCAAATTTATTCAAAATACACAATTAGAGATTACTGGTGTTAAATTCAACATCAGCAAGAGTGCAAAACAGGCAATAATGGATCATAGAATCATAGAAAGTTGTGGGAGAGAAGGAGGCCATTCAGCCCATCGTGTCCATGCTGGCTGAAAAAGAGCTATCCAGATTAATCCAGATCGACTGCCCATTATACACCCGCCCGTTATACACCCCGCCCGTTATACACTCCGCCCGTTGTACACCCCGCCCGTTGTACACCCCGCCCGTTGTACACCCGCCCGTTGTACACTCCGCCCGTTATACACCCGCCCGTTATACACTCCGCCCGTTGTACACTCCGCCCGTTATACACTCCGCCCGTTCTACACCCGCCCGTTATACACCCGCCCGTTATACACTCCGCCCGTTGTACACTCCGCCCGTTGTACACCCGCCCGTTGTACACTCCGCCCGTTATACACCCGCCCGTTATACACTCCGCCCGTTGTACACTCCGCCCGTTATACACCCGCCCGTTGTACACCCGCCCGTTATACACTCCGCCCGTTGTACACTCCGCCCGTTATACACCCGCCCGTTGTAAACTCCGCCCGTTGTACACTCCGCCCGTTATACACCCGCCCGTTGTACACTCCGCCCGTTGTACACTCCGCCCGTTATACACCCGCCCGTTATACACCCGCCCGTTGTACACTCCGCCCGTTGTACACTCCGCCCGTTGTACACCCGCCCGTTGTACACTCCGCCCGTTATACACTCCGCCCGTTATACACTCCGCCCGTTGTGCACCCGCCCGTTGTACACTCCGCCCGTTATACACCCGCCCGTTGTACACTCCGCCCGTTATACACTCCGCCCGTTATACACCCCGCCCGTTATACACCCCGCCCGTTATACACTCCGCCCGTTATACACTCCGCCCGTTGTGCACCCGCCCGTTGTACACTCCGCCCGTTATACACCCGCCCGTTGTACACTCCGCCCGTTATACACTCCGCCCGTTATACACCCCGCCCGTTATACACCCCGCCCGTTATACACCCCGCCCGTTATACACCCCGCCCGTTATACACTCCGCCCGTTATACACCCGCCCGTTGTACACCCCGCCCGTTATACACCCCGCCCGTTATACACTCCGCCCATTATACACCCTGCCCGTTATACACCCGCCCGTTATACACCCGCCCGTTATACACCCGCCCGTTATACACCCCGCCCATTATACACCCCGCCCGTTATACACTCCGCCCGTTATACACCCGCCCGTTATACACCCCGCCCGTTATACACCCCGCCCGTTATACACCCGCCCGAAGTCAATGGAGAGGGAAATCTGGCCTGGTGTATTAACAGGTGTAAGTCTATCTCCAGAAGGTACGTTGATAACACTCTATTGAGACAAGGCCAACCGTGAACCAACACTCTGGGTTTATTTACACAAAATGTATGGCTTCTGTAAGCTCCGACATGGTGTGCTGTCTCCCTGGTGCCAGGGTAAAGGACATCATTGAGAGGGTGCAGAACATTTTGAGGAAGGAAGGGGAAATGCCAGATGTCACGGTCCACGTGTGGGAACCAATGACATAGGAAGGAAAAGGGTCGAAGTCCTGTGGTTGGAGTTTCAGGAGCTATTGCAGAAGTTAAAAAGCAGGATCTCAAAGGCAGTAATCTCTGGATTACTCCCAGTGCCACATGCTAGTGAGTATAGGAATGGTAGGATAAGACAGGTTAATGCTGGGTAAGGGCTTCAGATTCCTGCGGCATTGGGACCAGTTCTGGGGCAGGAGGGATCTGTTCAAGATGGATGGGTTGCACCTCAACAGAGCTGGAGCCAATGTCTTCGCGGGGAGGTTAACTAATGCTGAAGGGGAAGGTTCAAACTAATATGGCAGGGTAATGAGCACCCAGATGAATAATTAGAGAGGAGAAACAAGGTGCACAGAGGACTGGGACGGAGAAATAGCACGAGAGTAAAGAATAGTTCAGAAATAGGAGGGATCAAACAGGGAGCAAATACGAGGCAGTCTAAGATGAGATTGGAGTCCATGTGTGTAAATACACGTAGTGTGGTGAATAAGGTTGGTGAGCTGCAGGCTCAAGTCGCCACATGGGACGATGAAATAGTGGCAATAACAGAGACTCGGCTCAAAGAAGGGGAGGATTGGGTACTTAATATTCCTGGTTACAAGATATTCAGGAAAGATAGGGAAGGAAAGAAAGGAGGGTGTGGCAGTATTGATCAAAGAAACTATTATAGCACTGGAATGGGATGATGTAGTTGAGGGGTCAAAGACAGAATCTATTTGGTTAGAAATAAGGAACAATAGAGGAGCTATTACACTACTGGGTGTATACTGTAGGCCACCAAATAATGGGAAGGAGACGGAGGAGCAAATTTGCAGGTAGATTACAGAAAGATGCAAGAACTATAGAGTAGTGATAATGGGGGACTTCAATTATCTCAATATAGACTGGGACAGTAACAGTGTTAAGGGCAAAGTGGGGGAACAAATCCTGAAATGTGTTCAAGAGAGTTGTCTTGATTGGTGTGTTTCTAGTCCAATGAGGGAAGAAGCTCTGCTGGATCTGTTTCTGGGGAATGAAGTGGGGCAAGTGGAGCATGTTTCAGTGGGGGAGCATTTGGGGAACAGTGATCATAATAACATCAGGTTTAGAATTGTTATGGAAAAAGACAAGGAAAGTTCAAATGTGAAAATACTTATCTGAAGAAGGGCTAATTTCAGTGAGTTAAAAAGGGATCTTGCCCAGGTGGATTGGAATCAAAAATTGGTCGGCAAAACAGTAATTGAACAATGGGAGGCCTTCAAGGTGGAGATGGTTCAGGTACAGAGTAGGCACATTCCCACGAGGAGGAAAGGAAGGACATTCAAAGCTAGAGCTCTCTGGATGACTAAAGATATAGAGATTAAAATGAAACAGAAAAAGGAGGTTTATAATAAATGTAAGGTTCATAATACAGTGGAGAACCAGGTTGAATACAGAAAGTAGAGGAGATCTAAAAAAGGAAATAAGAGGGGCAAAGAGAGTAAGAGAATAGATTAGCAGCTAACATAAAAGGGAACCCAAAAGTCTTTTATAAACATATAAATGGTAAAAGGGTAGTCAAAGGAAGGGTGGGGCTGATTAGGAACAAAAGAGGAGACCTTCTTGTGGAGGCAGAGGGCGTGTCTGAGGTACTAAATGAATACTTCACATCGGTCTTCACTAGAGGAGAGGATGCTGCCATTGTAGCAGTAAAGGAGGAGGTAGTAGTGATATTGGATAGGATAAAAATAGATAAAGAGGAGGTACATAAAAGGTTGTCAGTACTCAAAGTAGAAAAATCACCCGGTCCAGATGGGATGCATCCTCGGTTACTGAGGGAAGTAAGGGTGGAAATTGTGGAGGCTCTGACCACAATCTTCCAATCCTCCTTAGATATGGTGACGGTGCCGGAGGACTGGAGGATTGTAAATGTTACATCCCCTGTTCAAAAAAGGGGAGAGGAATAAACCTGACAATTACAGGCCAGTCAGCCTAACGTCGGTGGTGGGGAAACGTTTAGAGACAATAATCTGGGACAAAATTAATTGGCACTTGGAAAAGTCTGGGAAATAAATGAAAGTCAGCACGGATTTGTTAAAGGAATAACTTTCAAAAGGGAAATGGATAAATGCTTATCACTGTATTGTAGTGTCATAGTAGGTATAGCACAGAAGGAGGCCATTCGGCCCATTGTGTCTGTGCTGGCTCTTTGAGCTGTTAAATTCGTCCCATTCCCCAGCTCTTTCCCCATGGCCCTGTAAATTTTTTCCCTTCAAGTATTTATCCAATTCCCTTTTGAAAGTTATTATTGAATCTGCTTCCACCGCCCTTTCAGGCAGCACATTCCAGATCATAACAACTCGCTGCGTAAAAAAATGTTTCCTCATGTCGCCTCTGGCTCTTTTGCCGATCACCTTAAATCTGTGACCTCTGGTTACCGACTCTTCTGCCACTGGAAATAGCTTTTCCTGATTTATTCTATCAAAACCGTTAATGATTTTGAACACCTCTATCAAATCTCCTCTTAACCTTCTCTTGAAAGGAAAATAATTTACAGGGCTATGGGGAAAGGGGAGTGGGACTAATTGGATAGCTCTTTCAAAGAGCCAGCACAGGCACGATGGGCCAAAAGGCCTCCTTCTGTGCGGTATGCTATTATGACTGGACAGAATATGGTTTTCAGTGAAATGTGATTTATTTCATATCACTCCTCGCAATATGGTAATAACAAAGAACGCCACTCTGCCCCTGTTAATGGTTTAATCTCTCTTTACCGTCAGGGTCACTGACTGACTGGCGAAAGTTCTTTGCTTCTCTAACTGTCTGCAACTCAAATTGATTTCAGACTGTCTTTTTCCTCCCTCAGCTGTTAATGTCAAGAATTGCCTCATTGCACTGCCATCAAAATTATCGCTGCCGCCCCCTAACATTACATGTGACAGTCTCTAATATGTACTAATGAACACCATTGTCTCAAACTGATATGGTACATGGGAAACACAATTCGGTTGACTGCTTTGTTTGGTTCTAGCTAGTGGGTATAATCCAAGTTCCATATAGGAGTTAACCCCCTTGTTGGCCAAATTTAATTCAATAGCAACAACATAAAATAAATTAGTTTATGCTAAATAGTTAAAAAATCTCAAAACCTAAAAGCTTACTGTGTTCATTTTAGCTATCACACACAGTAAACAACCAACAAACAGCATCCAACATTCTGGGACTGGAACCGGAAAAGAGAAGAGGGAGAGACTGGGGAAACAATGTCACAGCCCAACAGATCATGGGAAATGCCTTCTCAAACCCCAAGATTTAGAGACAGACATGTCTGTTGACCATGTTGGCAGTTCGAAGCACAATGTCAGCAAGTAGCAATCACCTCATTTCAAAGTGCGGTTTCCAAGAGAGAAAAGGGAAAATGTTGGAAGAAAAAATGGAGAGAGCAGCTCACCTGTGGAAACCACAAAACACCAGTGAAAGGGAGCTTCACTGTAAAAAATTGCTCGGTTCTGCTTTAGTAGTTGCATAAATTCTCTGCTTTTATCAGTATATGTTAATTAAACAAGGCTCAAGAGAGTCTGGAGTAAGGAATCAGAGAATGTAAGCTGTAGACACTGTGTTTAATTATACATGTTAATTAATGTGAAGGCAAACATCCCAGTGGAATCTCCATCCCAGCATTAGTGCCAACCCAGGTTACAAAAGTCAATCATTTCTGAACGTAAATGGACCCAAGTGAATTGGCTAAATGATCTAACAGAAATTGAAGGAGCAAAATCGCCTTACTGTGGATGTGTTGAGCAGTACAATGAAAGCAGTGTTATCAGTCACCTACATTAAACAATCGCTACTCCTGATCACTTATTCTTACTTCCTGCTGCAATTTCTTTAAATAAGCACTCAATCTGGCGTTGACATTGACTTAAAGCACTTTGGTCCCACTGAATGATGGTTCAGTGATTGAGGACACAAAGCTATTTGTTAGTTTCAGAAATAGTTCTAAAGCTGTACTCAAGGAATGCTACACTGTCAGAGGGACCGTATTTTGGATGGTATATTAAACTGAGGCCCTCTCAGGTGGACATAAAAGATCCCATTGCACTATTTCAAGAAGAGCAGGGGAGTTCTCCTGGTGTCCTGGCCACATCCACAGTAAGGTGATTTATCCATCACCCAACATCACTGAAAAACGGATCAACTGGTCATTACCTCATTATTATTTGTGGGGCCTTGCTGTGCATAAATTGGCTGCTTTGTTTGGCCTACATTACAACAATGACTAACCTTCAAAAGTAATTAATTGCTTGAAGAGCACTTTGAGATGTCCTGAGGATGTGTAAGGTGCTTTATAAATTATTTCTTATTCAGGGATGGTGCAGTACACAGGAGCATCAGGATGTGAGCTTGGACCAGTAATTGTCAACACAGCAAGTTTTCTATGTATTCTATTTATGGGAAGATGCAGAGTAAAGAGTAGTGCTGGGCTACAGGGAAATAGGTCTATTAGAGAGACCTATCTCTCTCATTGCTCGAGCAAACCTCTTTGTGGCTGATTATAGAGTAGCATTTGCTGAGGCTAAGGAAAAAGGAGGGAATTCCTGTACTTATCCCACTTTAATTCTGTGAAATCAAACATCAAGAATTTGAATGCAAATGTAAGGTTGAAAAGGGTGAATCTTTAAACAGATGGACTTCAAATCTATTTAAAGTGTTCACTGACAAATACAGTTAATGACACCATACTGTACAACAGATAATGCTCGTCAGAAAACTATCGGGGGATGCCTTTGATAATCTTGTTCAAATCACCAAACTAAATCCTAGTCAACTAGATCAGAACCAATTTAAACAATGGAGAGACTCTGAATATCTGCAGCTTAACTAAAGTTAAGTGAATGTTTTTTTAAAATGTGGAGCTGTCACTCTGCTGAAATGACCCATTGTGTCTCTGGCGCACTCTTACATTCACTGGACCATGAGGCCGTCTGTCGCGTTCCACAACTGTTCCACATTACTACAGTGTCATGCCTGCATCTCATTAACCAGATCCTTCGAACAATGCAAGGCTCAGTCTAGCAAAGGAATTTTTTTAATAGAAACAATTCAGAATGTTTCCTGGCACTTGAGGTTATGTTTAATAAATGGAATATGCCAGGAAGTGGAGAGTGTGAATTTAACCCGAGAGTTTTTTATACATTAAACCCCACTGAAATTCTTGGAAACAAACCCTGGCGGTCTGGATCTGGAGCCCAGTCCCTGCTGTGTGCCTCGACATTATGTGGTGATTGGTTGGTTATAATGAATGACATTGTCCCTCTTCACTGTACTGTGGTAATAACAGCTTATTATTCCACTAAAGAGATGTTTCAGAGTGTTAATTCTGACAATACTCTTTTCTTTTGTCTCATTGAATTTATTTTCTTTCACTCCTCCTTAAACCCTCTCCCCATGTCACATCCCATGCCTTCCTGGCCAATATTATGGGGCGATGGCCTGCTCCAAGCTCTCTGCCAAACCTGCTCTTCAGCCAACTGTGACAGTCGCCCCACCGGAGCAGGAACATCCAAGATGGCTGCTGCTTTTCCCACTTTTTCTTTCCATGTTTCCTCTTTGTCTCTTGGAAATCACATTTTGAAGTGAGGTGATTACCAAATGTTGATGTTAGAAGACTTCCCATTGTGGTAAATGACAGGAATATCACTTTACCCGATGGGAAATGGAACTGTCTGATAGCATGACTGCGAACATAACAATATCACTGTGTTTCACTATGAGGTTCTGATGAAAGGTCATCGACCTGAAACATTAACTCTGTTTCTCTCCTGACCTGCTGGGTGTTTACAGCATTTTCTGTTTTTATTGTTTAAGGAAAGTTAGTTAAAAGATGAAAACCACCTATTGGAAAGCACATCCAAGATAAAGCAGCCCGCTTGATTGGCACCCCATCGACCACCCTAAACATTCATTCCCTTCACCAACGGCGCACAGTGGCTGCAGTGTGTACCATCCACAGGATGCACTGCAGCAACTCGCCAAGGCTTCTTCGACAGCACCTCCCAAACCCGCGACCTCTACCACCTAGAAGAACAAGAGCAGCAGGTACATGGGAACAACACCACCTGCACGTTCCCCTCCAAGTCACACACCACCCCGACTTGGAAATATATCGCCGTTCCTTCATTGTCACTGGGTCAAAATCCTGGAACTCCCTTCCTAACAGTACTGTGGGAGAACCGTCACCACACGGACTGCAGCGGTTCAAGAAGGCGGCTCACCACCACCTTCTCGAGGGCAATTAGGGATGGGCAATAAATGCCGGCCTCGCCAGTGACATCCACATCCCATGAACGAATAAAAAAAAACATGGTGATACCCACACTCTGAAAGTTCCATAGCATAAACCTTCTCACTAACTAATGTAAAACATAAGAAACCATGAATCAAGAAAAGATTACCAACCCATCATGCCCAGTTCAACCACTTTATCACGGGCTCCATCCCATTTGATCTCCCGAGAACAATTTCTATAAAGTTTCTCCAGAATGCTTATCCAATCTTACATCCTATAGGCCTCAGTTCATTGCAAGTCAAAAGGTTGTGGGGAATTTGAGCACATAATCTAGGTGACACTTTAGTGCAGTTTTGAAGGAGGTCTACACTGACCAGGTCAGACATTAACTGAAGTGTCATCTGCCTGTTCAGATGACTGTAAAAGATCTCATGGCACTATTCAAAGAAGAGTAGGGAGTTCTCTTAGTAACTTGGCCAACATTCATCCCTTAATCAACACCAAAAAACAGATTATCTGGTGAGTTATCTCATTGCTGTTTGTGGGACCTGACTGTGCAAAAGTTGGCTCCACTTTTGCCTACATTACAACAGTGACTGCACTTCAAGAAGCAACTTATGTGAAGTAACTTGTGTTAAGTTTCTCAAAGGTGTGATGAGGTGCTAAATAAATGCATTTTAATACACCTTTGATCAGTTGCTTTCCTTAGCAAAGCATTCAAAAATCAATCTGTTACAAACAGCATGAGATTATCCCTCCCGGACTTATCATTCCCCTCCTCACTCACATTGCTCGTCAGATATTGTCCCGCTTGTTTCCATCAATGTTAATTGACAATTATTGCTTTAGTGGGGAGTCCATCTATCCACAATGCTGTGGGAGGAAATTCTTTCTAATCTTGAAACTTGCTCGAGGTGCATTATATTCCCATGTTCCCTCATCCTGTTCTCCCAATCAAAGTTTGATGACCTGCTTTATATCCAGTGCTCTCAGCATTTCAAAAACCTGATGTAGTGGCTGTAAAAGAAAGCTGGAATGAATGAGCAGTCCTGAGCGCCCGGTCTGAAATTCCCCGGTGTCCCATGAGCTGCGAGAGTGGGTGGACTCTGGCCTTTAACTGGGTAATTACTGCAGGGTGTGCAGAGAGAAACCAAACATTCAGTGACTGACATGGCCAATATAAAGAAGGAGCTGCATTACTTAATACAAGAGTACGGTGAACTCTCCATTCCTTATTCTACTTTTTAAATTATTTATAAAAGATGAATTTAGTTGTTACTTTCAGCAGCTGAAAGTCGTGGACTCTATTTGTAATCTACAAAAAAACTTCTAGATTAGCTACATCACATGATCCTAGACTCAGACCATTTGACTGCAACATAATCTGGCGATTCTTGATTTGAGGAAATGTTACATCCTAAGTCCAGCAGAGCGTTTGACAAGTGATATCAGTGAGGGTGATTCTGTGATATAGACTGAATGCACGGCAGGAAGCCGTTCAGAGCCAAACAGTTCAGCTGTTCGCTCATCAAAAGTCACTTTCCATTCCTGTGAATTACATGCTTTGGATTTTTTTCTCGTAGAAACATTTTTGTCATTTAGAAGGAATAAAGGATCCGGATAAAATAAATCTCCTATCGCCAGCCTTCACCGATTCACTGCTAGCACATCACCATCCTCATCCCCATCCCCATCACTGTCCCCCATCACTGTCCCCATCCCCATCACTGTCCCCATCCTCATCCCCATCACTGTCCCCATCCCCATCCCCATCACTGTCCCCATCCCCATCACCATCCTCATCCCCATCCCCATCACTGTCCCCATCACTGTCCTCATCCCCATCACTGTCCCCATCCCCATCCCCATCACTGTCCCCATCCCCATCACCATCCTCATCCTCATCCCCATCACTGTCCCCATCCCCATCCCCATCACTGTCCCCATCCCCATCACCATCCTCATCCCCATCCCCATCACTGTCCCCATCACTGTCCCCATCCCCATCACTGTCCCCATCCTCATCCCCATCACTGTCCCCATCCTCATCCCCATCACTGTCCCCATCCCCATCCCCATCACTGTCCCCATCCCCATCACCATCCTCATCCCCATCCCCATCACTGTCCCCATCACTGTCCTCATCCCCATCACTGTCCCCATCACTGTCCCCATCACTGTCCCCATCACTGTCCCCATCCCCATCCCCATCACTGCCCCGTCCCCATCACTGTCCCCATCACTGACCCCATCCCCATCCCTATCACTGTCCCCATCACTGACCCCATCCCCATCCCCATCACTGCCCCGTCCCCATCACTGTCCCCATCACTGACCCCATCCCCATCCCCATCACTGTCCCCATCACTGTCCCCATCCCCATCCCCATCACTGTCCCCATCACTGTCCCCATCACTGCCCCGTCCCCATCCCCGTCCCCATCCCCGTCCCCATCACTGTCCCCATCCCCATCCCCATCCCCATCACTGTCCCCATCACTGTCCCCATCACTGCCCCGTCCCCATCCCCGTCCCCATCCCCGTCCCCATCACTGTCCCCATCCCCGTCCCCATCCCCGTCCCCATTACTGTCCCCATCCCCGTCCCCATCACTGTCCCCATCCCCATCACTGTCCCCATCCCCATCCCCATCACTGTCCCCATCCCCATCACTGTCCCCATCCACATCCCCATCACTGTCCCCATCCACATCCCCATCACTGTCCCCATCCCCATCACTGTCCCCATCCCCATCCCCATCACTGTCCCTATTCCTATCCTCATCCCCATCCCCATCACTGTCCCCATCCCCATCCCCATCACTGTCCCTATTCCTATCCTCATCCCCATTCCCATCACTGTCCCCATCCCCATCCCCATCACTGTCCCCATCCTCATCCCCATCACTGTCCCCATCCCCATCCCCATCCCCATCACTGTCCCCATCCCCATCCCCATCACTGTCCCCATCCCCATCCCCATCACTGTCCCCATCCCCATCCCCATCACTGTCCCTATTCCTATCCTCATCCCCATTCCCATCACTGTCCCCATCCCCATCCCCATCACTGTCCCCATCCCCATCCCCATCACTGCCCTCATCCCCATCCCCATCACTGTCCCCATCCCCATCCCCATCCCCATCACTGCCCTCATCCCCATCCCCATCACTGTCCCCATCCCCATCCCCATCCCCATCACTGCCCTCATCCCCATCCCCATCACTGTCCCCATCCCCATCCCCATCCCCATCACTGTCCCCATCCCCATCCCCATCACTGTCCCCATCCCCATTCTCATCTCCATCCTCACCCCCATCACCATCCTCACCCCCATCACTGTCCTCATCCCCATTCCCATCACTGTCCCCATCACTGTCCCCATCCCCATTCCCAACTCCATCCTCACCCCCATCACCATCCTCACCCCCATCACCATCCTCACCCCCATTACCATCCTCACCCCCATCACTGTCCCCATCCCCATCTCCATCCCCATAACTGTCCCCATCATTGTCCCTATCATAATTACCATCCCCATCCCCATCACTGTCCCCATCACCGTTACCATCACCATCCCTATTACCGTCACCGTCACTGTCCCCGTCACCGTCACCGTCCCAGTCCCCAGACTGTGTGATACCCCACACTACAGTGCTCACTATACGATACCCCACAACACAGTGCTCACCATACAATACCCCACACCATAGTGCTTATTATGCAATACCCAACACCACAGAGCACACTATTCAATCCTATACATCACAGTGCAACTCCAGGATACCACATACCACTGTGCTCACTATACAATACCCCACACCACAATGCTCACCATACAATAGCCCACACCACAATGCTCACCATACAATAGCCCACACCACAATGCTCACCATACAATAGCCCACACCACAATGCTCACCATACAATACTCCACACCACAATGCTCACTATACAATACCCCACACCACAATGCTCACCATACAATAGCCCACACCACAATGCTCACCATACAATACTCCACACCACAATGCTCACTATACAATACCCCACACCACAATGCTCACCATACAATACCCCACACCACAATGCTCACTATAAAATATCCCACACCAGAATGCTCACTATACAATACACAACATCACAATGCTCACTATAGAATACCCTACACCACAATGCTCAATATACAAAATCCCACACCACAATGCTCACTATACAATACCCCACACCACAATGCTCAATACACAATACCCCACATCACAATGCTCACCATACAATACCCCACAACACAATGCTCACTATACAATATCCCACACCACAATGCTCACTATACAATACCCCACACCACAATGCTCACCATACAATACCCCACACCACAATGCTCACTATACAATATCCCACACCACAATGCTCACTATACAATACCCCACACCACAATGCTCAATACACAAAACCCCACATCACAATGCTCACCATACAATACCCCACACCACAATGCTCACTATACAATATCCCACACCACAATGCTCACTATACAATACCCCACACCACAATGCTCACCATACAATACCCCACACCACAATGCTCACTATACAATATCCCACACCACAATGCTCACTATACAATACCCCACACCACAGTGCTCACTATACAATACCCCACACCACAATGCTCACTATACAATATCCCACACCACAATGCTCACTATAAAATACCCCACACCACAATGCTCACTATACAATATCCCACACCACAATGCTCACTATACAATACCCCACACCACAATGCTCACCATACAATACCCCACACCACAATGCTCACTATACAATATCCCACACCACAATGCTCACTATACAATGCCCCACACCACAATGCTCACCATACAATACCCCACATCACAATGCTCACTATACAATATCCCACACCACAATGCTCACTATACAATACCCCACACCACAGTGCTCACTATACAATACCCCACACCACAATGCTCACTATACAATATCCCACACCACAATGCTCACTATAAAATACCCCACACCACAATGCTCACTATACAATACCCCACACCACAGTGCTCACTATACAATACCCCACACCACAATGCTCACTATACAATATCCCACACCACAATGCTCACTATAAAATACCCCACACCACAATGCTCACTATACAATATCCCACACCACAATGCTCACGATACAATACCCCACACCACAGTGCTCACTATACAATACCCCACACCACAATGCTCACCATACAATACCCCACACCACAATGCTCACTATACAATACCCCACACCACAATGCTCACTATACAATACCCAACACCACAATGCTCACTATACAATACCCCACACCACAATGCTCACTATACAATATCCCACATCACAATGCTCACCATACAATACCCCACACCAGTACTCACTATACAATACCCCACACCACAATGCTCACCATACAATAGCATACACCACAATGCTCACTATACAATACCCCACACCACAATGCTCACTATACAATACCCCACACCAGTACTCACTATACAATACCCCACACCACAATGCTTACTATACAATACTCCACACCACAATGCTCACTATACAATACCCCACACCAGTGCTCACTATACAATACCCCACACCACAATGCTCACTATACAATACCCCACACCACAATGCTCACTATACAATATCCCACATCACAATGCTCACCATACAATACCCCACACCAGTACTCACTATACAATACCCCACACCACAATGCTCACCATACAATAGCATACACCACAATGCTCACTATACAATACCCCACACCACAATGCTCACTATACAATACCCCACACCAGTACTCACTATACAATACCCCACACCACAATGCTTACTATACAATACTCCACACCACAATGCTCACTATACAATACCCCACACCAGTGCTCACTATACAATACCCCACACCACAGTGCTCACTATACAATACCCCACACCACAATGCTCACCATACAATACCCCACACCACAATGCTCACTATACAATACCCCACACCACAATGCTCACCATACAATAGCCCACACCACAATGCTCACCATACAATAGCCCACACCACAATGCTCACCATACAATAGCCCACACCACAATGCTCACCATACAATACTCCACACCACAATGCTCACTATACAATACCCCACACCACAATGCTCACCATACAATAGCCCACACCACAATGCTCACCATACAATACTCCACACCACAATGCTCACTATACAATACCCCACACCACAATGCTCACCATACAATACCCCACACCACAATGCTCACTATAAAATATCCCACACCAGAATGCTCACTATACAATACACAACATCACAATGCTCACTATAGAATACCCTACACCACAATGCTCAATATACAAAATCCCACACCACAATGCTCACTATACAATACCCCACACCACAATGCTCAATACACAATACCCCACATCACAATGCTCACCATACAATACCCCACAACACAATGCTCACTATACAATATCCCACACCACAATGCTCACTATACAATACCCCACACCACAATGCTCACCATACAATACCCCACACCACAATGCTCACTATACAATATCCCACAGCACAATGCTCACTATACAATACCCCACACCACAATGCTCAATACACAAAACCCCACATCACAATGCTCACCATACAATACCCCACACCACAATGCTCACTATACAATATCCCACACCACAATGCTCACTATACAATACCCCACACCACAATGCTCACCATACAATACCCCACACCACAATGCTCACTATACAATATCCCACACCACAATGCTCACTATACAATACCCCACACCACAGTGCTCACTATACAATACCCCACACCACAATGCTCACTATACAATATCCCACACCACAATGCTCACTATAAAATACCCCACACCACAATGCTCACTATACAATATCCCACACCACAATGCTCACTATACAATACCCCACACCACAATGCTCACCATACAATACCCCACACCACAATGCTCACTATACAATATCCCACACCACAATGCTCACTATACAATACCCCACACCACAATGCTCACCATACAATACCCCACATCACAATGCTCACTATACAATATCCCACACCACAATGCTCACTATACAATACCCCACACCACAGTGCTCACTATACAATACCCCACACCACAATGCTCACTATACAATATCCCACACCACAATGCTCACTATAAAATACCCCACACCACAATGCTCACTATACAATACCCCACACCACAGTGCTCACTATACAATACCCCACACCACAATGCTCACTATACAATATCCCACACCACAATGCTCACTATAAAATACCCCACACCACAATGCTCACTATACAATATCCCACACCACAATGCTCACGATACAATACCCCACACCACAGTGCTCACTATACAATACCCCACACCACAATGCTCACCATACAATACCCCACACCACAATGCTCACTATACAATACCCCACACCACAATGCTCACTATACAATACCCAACACCACAATGCTCACTATACAATACCCCACACCACAATGCTCACTATACAATATCCCACATCACAATGCTCACCATACAATACCCCACACCAGTACTCACTATACAATACCCCACACCACAATGCTCACCATACAATAGCATACACCACAATGCTCACTATACAATACCCCACACCACAATGCTCACTATACAATACCCCACACCAGTACTCACTATACAATACCCCACACCACAATGCTTACTATACAATACTCCACACCACAATGCTCACTATACAATACCCCACACCAGTGCTCACTATACAATACCCCACACCACAATGCTCTCGATACAATATCCCACACCTCAATGCTCAATATACAATACCCCACATCACAATGCTCACCATACAATACCCCACACCGCAATGCTCACTATACAATATCCCACACCACCATGCTCACGATACAATACCCCACACCACAGTGCTCACTATACAATACCCCACACCACAATGCTCACCATACAATAGCCCACACCACAATGCTCTCTATAAAATAACCCACACCACAATGCTCACTATACAATACCCCACACCACAATGCTCACCATACAATAGCCCACACCACAATGCTCACCATACAATACCCCACACCACAATGCTCACGAAAGAATACCCCACACCACAATGCTCACTATACGATACCCTACACCACAAAGCTCACTATACAATATCCCAAACCACAATGCTCACTATACAATATCCCACACCACAATGCTCACTATACAATACCCCACACGACAATGCTCAATATAAAATACCCCACACCACAATGCTCACCATACAATATCCCACACCACAATGCTCACCATACAATATCCCACACCACAATGCTCTCTATACAATACCCCACACGACAATGCTCAATATACAATACCCCACACGACAATGCTCAATATAAAATACCCCACACCACAATGCTCTCTATAAAATAACCCACACCACAATGCTCACTATACAATACCCCACACCACAATGTCACTATACAATACCCCACACTACAATGCTCACTATACAATATCCCACATCACAATGCTCACTATACAATACCCCACACCACAATGCTCACTATACAATACCCCACACCACAATGCTCACTATACAATACCCCACACTACAATGCTCACTATACAATATCCCACATCACAATGCTCACTATATAATACCCCACACCACAATGCTCACTATACAATACCCCACACCACAATGCTCTCTATACAATACCCCACACTACAATGCTCACTGTACAATATCCCACATCACAATGCTCACTATACAATACCCCACACCACAATGCTCTCTGTACAATACCCCACACCACAATGCTCACTATACAATATCCCACACCACAATGCTCACTATGCAATATCCCACACCACAATGCTCACTATACAATACCCCACATCACAGTGCTCACTGTACAATACCCCACACCACAATGCTCACTATACAATATCCCACACCACAATGCTTACTATACAATACTCCACACCACAATGCACTCTATACAATACCCCACACCAGTGCTCACTATACAATACTCCACACCACAATGCTCACTGTACAATACTCCACACCACTGTGCTCACTACTGATCACACCCCATTTAAATCTGAGTGGTGAGTTGCCAGTGATAATCACGCTGCTTTAGGAAGCTCACGTTTAGGAGGGTGAGAAATCCAGCTGTTCCTGATGCCAGCCTGCTCCCCTTAAAGGCGACGTGGCATTTTCATTGGTGGTGTATGGATAGCATGTTTCTGGAGCAGCAGATAATGCCGAGCTTATTGAACAAGACAGGGCAAGAAAGGAAGGGCCTGTCCTCAGATGGCAGGTTGGTGCCACTCTAAATAAGTGAGCAGGTTTGGAGCAGGACAGTGCACGCAGCATCACTCCCAGGATCTGGCTGCAGTGTCGGAAAAAAATGTAATGACCGTACCGATACGATCAAGATAAGTCTCCCCTTCACATCTCTCTTACTCTGAATACAGCCCTGAAACACCACTCCTTCCCCCAGCACTACCAACCCTTCCCTCTCCCACTGCACAGGCCTCTCCTCCTCCTTCTGCTTACACTCACACACTCAACATCTGCTACCGCCCCCAAAACTGGTACAAACATCCTGCTTATATTTTGTTTGGACTTGGATTAATTCTCACATTTCTATGAAGTTCATAGTGTCATAGCATTATAGTATGTTACAGCACAGAAGGAGGCCATTCAGCCCATTGTGCCTGTGCTGGCTCTTTGATGAGCTATCCAATTAGTCCCAGTCCCCTGCTCTTTCCCCATAGCTCTGCAAATATTTTCTCTTGAAGTATTTATCCAATTCTCTTTTGAAAGTGATCGTATTACAGTAAGTTCTTCGATATTTCACACTTTAAACACTTCCTTTCATCAAACGACTTCTCCCTCTTGGCCGCACTTGCTGCTTCCTCCTCTCAGCATGCTCACTATGCTAAGCTGTTTCACACATAGAATCATAGAAATGATTCAACACGGAAGGAGGCCATTCAGCCCATCCAGCCCGTGCCAGCTCTATGCAAGAACAATCCAGCTAGTCCAATTCCCCCGCCCTTTCCCCATAACCCTGCAAATTTTTTTCCTTTCAAGTACTTATCCAGTTCCCTTTTGAGGGCCATGATTGAATCTGCCTCCACCACCCCCTCGGGCAGTGCATTCCAGATCATAACCACTCGCTGTGTAAAAAAGTTTTTCCTCATGTCACCTTTGGTTCTTTTGCCAATCACCTTAAATCTATGTCCTCTGGTTCTTGACCCTTCCGCCAATGGGAACAGTTTCTCTCTATCTACTTAGTCTAGATCCTTCAAGATTTTGAATACCTCGATCAAATCTCCTCGCAACCGTCTCTGTTCCAAGGAGAACAATCCCAGCTTCTCCAGTCTATCCATGTGACTAAAGTCCCTCATCCCTGGAACCATTCTAGTAAATCTCTTCTGCACCCTCTCCAAGGCCTTCACATCTTTCTTAAAGTGCGGTGCCCAGAACTGGACACAATATTCCAGTTCTGGCCAAACCAATGTTTTATAAAGGTTCATCATAACCTCCTTGCTTTTGTACTCTATGCCTCTATTTATAAAGCCCAGGATCCCGTATGCTTTCTCAACATGTCCTGCCACCTTCAATGATTTGTGCACATAAACCCCCAGATCTCTCTGTTCCTGTACCCCTTTTAGAGTTGTGCCCTCTAGTTTATATTGTCTCTCCACATTCTTCCTACCAAAATGTATCACTTTGCATTTTTCTGTGTTAAATTTCATCTGCCACGTGTCCGCCCATTCCACCAGCCTGTCTATATCCTCTTGAAGTCTATCACTATCCTCCTCACTGTTTACTACACTTCCAAGTTTTGTGTCATCTGCAAATTTTGAATTGTGCCCTGTACACCCAAGTCCAAGTCATTAATATACATCAAGAAAAGCAGTGGTCCCAGCACTGACCCCTGGGGAACACCACTGTACACCCCCCTCCAGTCCGAAAAACAACCGTTCACCACTACTCTCTGTTTCCTGTTACTTAGCCAATTTCGTATCCATGTTGCTACTGCCCCCTTTTATTCCACTGAGTTCAATTTTGATGATAAGCCTATTATGCAGCACTTTATCAAACACCTTTTGAAAGTCCATATACATCACATCAACTGCATTGCCCTCATCTACCCTCTCTGTTACCTCATCAAAAAACGCAACCAAATTAGTTAAATACAATTTGCCTTTAACAAATCCGTGCTGGCTTTCCCTAATCAATCCACACTTGTCCAAGTGACAGCTAATTCTGTCCCAGTTATCTTTTTTAAAAGTTTCCCCACCACTGAGGTTAAACTGACTGGCCTGTAGTTGCTGGGTTTATCCTTACACCCTTTTTTGAACAAGGGCGTAACATTTGCAATTCTCCAGTCCACTGGCACCACCCCCGTATCTACCAATGATTGGAAGATTATGGCCAGTACCTCCGCAATTTCCACCCTTACTTCCCTCAGGAACCCATCCGGACCGGGTGACTTATCTACTTTAAGTACAGCCAGCCTTTCTAGTACCTCTTCTTTATCAATTTTTAGCCCATCCAGTATCTGAACTATATCTTCCTTTACTGAGACTCTGGCAGCATCTTCTTCCTTGGTAAAGACAGATACAAAGTACTCATTTATTACCTCGGCCATGCCCTCTGCCTCCATGAGTAGATCTCCTTTCTGGTCCCTAATTGGCCCCACCCCTCCTCTTACTACCCGTTTACTGTTTACATTTTCCCAACCCTTTCACAGGCCGCACGCTAAACCACTCCCACTCATCTTGCAGCACAAGCGGGAGACGGGAGGGAGAAGGCGAGAACTAGGGGACGTGCAACCTCTCAGTCTGAGGGAGGACGCCATTGGCATGAGTGGCAGAGGGAGGGCACCTGGCATTGGAGAGGCTGAGGCTGGAGGCCGGGCACAGCTGAATATTTGACACTTTCCCTTCCTTTACTCTTGCCACTAAACGGCCGAGCACACACTCTCACACAGCATGGCAGCTTGCAGCCACACTCTACCACCCCTCATCTGCTTATCTTTGCCCTTACATCCTGACCCTTGTCCCTCTGCCCTTTTTCTAGATCCCTCCAATAACGAGGGCCCTGCAGCCGTACCGATGGAGGGTGGGGACCACCCTCTCGAAGAGGGACTATCACTCAGACCTTCCCAAGCACCAGTCCTGAGACCATCACCATGTATGGTATAGACAGTGCGTTAGAGGGGTCTGGATAGGGGGGTGATTCAATCAGTGCCGGTGAGCAGCAGCAGGTGAAAGTGGAAAGGATGACCCAGGAAACCGCACACCAGAGGGTTAGCTCGGCTCCGAGCCTGTGGGCAAGTTTCGAAAGCAGCAGTGGCAGCACTGAGTCAGATACAAAAGGTGTCTGGGTCCTAATTGTGTCACGGTACCCGAATTTACATTCAGCTCCCATCTCAAGATCTCACCGCCACCTCCTCACTGCTGGGAAGGCCTAGAAGTCCAAACTGACCCCACATGAATCCTCGATTTGGCAGCAATGTGTGTTGCCTATCAGAGAACGGTCACAGGTTCAGCGTGAATTGTTGTAAAGGTTAACCTTGCTCCTTTACTTTATATGAAGTATTTTAGAATGTTTATGTTAGATGCAGTTACGCCACTGTGTCACATCATTGGGCTTATCTCCACTGATAAACTTACTGGATGTCTTAATTTACACCAATGATACTTTGGGGGTAAAATTCAACTTTAACTCGAATACTAACTGCCTTTAATTGAGTTAAAGCCTTTATTTAATTCAGTGAGGAGAGTGAGAGCGGAGAGCAGGAGGAGAGTGGGAGGAGAGCGGAGAGCGGGAGGAGAGTGGGAGGAGAGTGGGATCAGAGAGTGGGAGGAGGGCGGGAGCGGAGAGTGGGAGGAGAGCGGAGAGCGAGAGGAGAGTGGGAGGAGAACGGAGAGCGGAGAGCGGGAGGAGAGTGGGAGGAGAACGGAGAGCGGAGAGCGGGAGGAGAGTGGGAGGAGAACGGAGAGCGGAGAGCGGGAGGAGAGTGGGAGGAGAACGGAGAGCGGGAGGAGAGTGGGAGGAGAACGGAGAGCGGAGAGCGGGAGGAGAGTGGGAGGAGAGTGGAGAGTGGGAGCGGAGAGTTGAGGGCGGAGGGCGGAGCTGAGAGTGGGAATGGAGGGCGGAGAGCGGAAGGTGGAGATCGGGTGCAGTGGGCGGAGAGTGTAAGGTGGAGGGTGGAGTGGAGAGCGGGAATGGAGGGTGGAGAGCGGAAGGCAGAGACTGGGTGCGGAGGGCGGAGTGCGGAGAGCAGGAACGGAGGGCGGAGGGCGGAGGGCAGAGAGCAGGGGGTGGAGAGTGGGGAGCGGAGCGGAGGATAGGGAGCGGAGGGCGGAGAGCAGGAACGGAGGGCGGAGGGCAGAGGGTGGAGAGCGGGAGCGTGGAGCGGAGGGCAGAGAGCGGGAACGGAGAGCGGAGAGCAGAGCGGAGAGTGGAGAGTGGGGAGTGGGTGGAGGGCTGGAGCAGAGAGTGGGAGAAGAGTGGGAGCGGAGACTCGAGAGGACAGCAGGAGCGGAGGGCGAAGAGCGGAGAGAGGAGAGCGGAAACGGAGGGCGGAGCGGAGGGCGGAGAGCGGAAATGGAGGGCGGAGCGGAGGGCGGAGAGAGGAGGGTGGAGGGCGGAGGGCGGAGAGTGGAGAGCGGGAGCGGAGGGCGGAGAGCGGGGACGGAGAGCAGGGAGCGTGGGCGGAGGGCGGAGAGCGGGGGCGGAGAGGGCGGAGAGCAGGGAGCGTGGGCGGAGGGTGGAGAGCGGAGCAGAGAGCGGGGAGCGGGAGCGGAGAGCGGAGGGCGGAGGGCGGAGGGCGGAGAGGAGAGGGCGGAGAGAGGAGGGTGGAGGGCGGAGGGCGGAGCGGAGGTCGGAGGGCAGAGGGCGGAGAGCGGAAATGGAGGGCGGAGGGTGGAGAGCAGAGTGGAGGATAGGGAGCGGAGGGCGTAGGGCAGAGAGAAAAGTGCGGAGAGCGGAGGGCGGAGCCAGGAACGGAGGGCGGAGGTCGGAGGGCAGAGGGCGGAGAGCGGGAGTGGAGGGCGGAGAGCAGAGAGTGGAGAATGGGTGGAGCGCTGGAGCAGAGAGTGGGGGAACAGTGGGAGTGGAGAGAGGAGAGGAGAGCGGGAGTGGAGGGTGGAGAGCGGACGGTGGAGATTGGAGGGCGTAGCGGAGAGGGCGGAGAGAGGAGGGTGGAGGGAGGAGCGGAGAGCGGAGAGCGGGAGCGGAGAGCGGGGAGCGTGGGCGGAGGGCAGAGTGCAGAGACCGGGAGCGGAGAGCGGAGGGTGGAGGGCGCAAGGTGGAGGGTGGAGAGTGGAGAGTGGAGAGTGGAGCAAAAAAACTGGGAACGGAGGGCGGAGGGCGGAGGGCAGAGGGCGGAGAGCAGGAGCGGAGGGCGGAGAGTGGAGCAGAGAGCGGAGAGTTGAGGGCGGAGCGGAGAGTGAGAATGGAGGGCGGAGCGGAGGGCGGTGACCGGGAGCGGAGAGCGGAGAGCGGAGAGCGGGGAGCGTGAGCGGAGGGCGGAGAACGGGAGTGGAGAGTGGAGGGTGGAGAGCGCAAGGCGGAGAGTGGAGGGTGGAGAGCGGAGAGTGGAGAGCGTGGGCGGAAGGCGGAGGGCAGAGACCAGCAGCGGAGGGCAGAGAGCAGGGGCGGAGAGCGGAGAGCGGAGCGGAGAGGGCAGAGGAGGGTGGAGGGCGAAGCGGAGAGCGGGGAGCGGGGAGCGGGGAGCGGAGAGAGGAGAGCGGAGAGTGGAGAGCGGGGAGAGGAGGGTGGAGGGCGAAGCGGAGAGCGGGAGTGGAGGGCAGAGAGCGGGCAGCGGGGAGCGGGGAGCGGGGAGCGGAGAGAGGAGAGCGGAGAGAGGAGGGCGGAGAGAGGAGAGCGGGGAGAGGAGGGTGGAGGGCGAAGCGGAGAGCGGGAGTGGAGGGCAGAGAGCGGGCAGCGGGGAGCGGGGAGCGGGGAGCGGGGAGCGGAGAGAGGGGAGCGGAGAGCGGGGAGCGGGGAGCGGGGAGCGGAGAGCGGGGAGCGGGGATCGGAGAGCGGGGAGCGGAGAGCGGGGAGCGGAGAGCGGGGAGCGGAGAGCGGAGAGCGGAGAGAGGGGAGCGGAGAGCGGGGAGCGGGGAGCGGGGAGCGGAGAGCGGGGAGCGGGGATCGGAGAGCGGGGAGCGGAGAGCGGAGAGCGGGGAGTGGGGAGCGGGGAGCGGAGAGCGGGGAGCGGGGAGCGGAGAGCGGGGAGCGGGGATCGGAGAGCGGGGAGCGGAGAGCGGAGAGCGGGGAGTGGGGAGCGGGGAGCGGAGAGCGGGGAGCGGGGAGCGGAGAGCGGGGAGCGGGGAGCGGGGAGCGGGGAGCGGGGAGCGGAGAGAGGAGAGCGGGGAGCGGGGAGCGGGGAGCGGAGAGCGGGGAGCGGAGAGCGGAGAGCGGGGAGCGGGGAGCGGAGAGCGGAGAGCGGGGAGTGGGGAAAGGAGAACGGAGAACAAAGACTCCAGGATGGTATGTTGCCTCCCTGGTGCTCGGGTCAAGGATGTCACGGAGCGACTGCAGGACATTCTGAAGGGGGAGGGTGAACAGCCAGAGGTCGTGGTCCATATCGCTACTAACGACATCGGTGAAAACAGGGATGAGGTCCTGCAAGCAGAATATAGGGAGTTAGGAAATAAATTAAAAAGCAGGACCTCGAAGGTAGTAATCTCAGGATTACTCCCAGTGTCACGTGCTAACGAGAGCAGAAATAGGAGACCAGACCAGATGAATGTGTGGCTTGAGAGATGGTGTAGGAGGGAGGGGTTTAAATTCCTGAGGCATTGGGACTGATTCTGGGAAAGGCGGGACCTGTACAAGCTGGACGGGTTGCACCCGAGCAGAACTGGGACCAATATCCTCGCAGGGGCGTTTGCTAGTTCTGTTGGGGAGGGTTTAAACTAGTATGGCAGAGGGATGGGAACCAAAGGGCAGGTACAGATAGGACAAATTCAGACCAGGAAACAGGAAGTAGAAAAGCAGTTAGTGACGTAGTTAGTGACTCAGAAAGGCAAAAGAAGCAAAGGTTAAATAGTGTTCAGCACAGGAATTTGACGGGGTTAAAGGGGATATACTTCAATGCAAGGAGTATTACAAACAAAGCAGATGAGCTAAGGGCACAGATAGACATATGGCAGCATGATATCATTGCTATAACGGAAACCTGGCTTAAAGAGGGGGATAATTGGCAGCTCAATATCCCTGGATATAGAGTTTTCAGGCAGGATAGAGTGGGTGATAAAAAAGGAGGGGGGGTAACATTATTGGTTAAAGAATCAATTCCAGTTGTGAGAAGGGATGATATGCTAAATGGATCATCAATCGAGGCCATATGGGTTGAGCTAAGAAATAAAAAAGGGGCAGTCACACTACTAGGAGTGAACTATAGACCCCTGAATAGTGAAAGGGAGATAGAAGAACAAATATGTAGGCGAATTTCTGAGTGCAAAAATAAGAGAGTAATAATAGTCGGGGACTTCAACTACCCCAACATCAACTGGGATTCAAACAGTGTGAGGGGCACAGAGGCGCAAAATTCTTGATCAGTGTCCAGGAGAACTTTTTTAGCCAGTACGTGACAAGCCCAACAAGAGGGGATGCAATTCTAGATTTAGTCCTGGGAAATGAAGATGGGCAAGTGGGTGAAGTGACAGTGGGTGACCATATTGGGGATAGTGACCACAATTCAGTTAGTTTTAGCATTATTATGGAAAAGGACAGAGTTAAATCAGGAGTAAACATTTTAAATTGGGGGAAGGCAAATTTTACAGAACTAAGAGGTCATTTGGCAGAAGTGGACTGGACACAACTACTTGAGGAGAAATCAGTGGCAAGCCAGTGGGAGGCACTAAAAAGTGAAATTCTACGGGTACAATACAGACACGTCCATTCAAAGAAAAAGGGTGGCACGGTCAAATTTAGAGCCCCCTGGTTGTCTGGAAGTATACGGGGCAAGATAAAGCAGAAAAAGAAAGCTTATGACTGTCACAGAAAACTAAATACTGCAGAAAGCCGAGAGGAGTATAGAAAGTACAGGGATGACGTAAAAAAGGAAATAAGGAAAGCAAAGAGAGGGCATGAAAAAATATTAGCTAGTAAGATTAAAGAAAACCCAAAGATGTTTTATCAGTACATTAAGAACAAGAGGATAGCTAAGGAAAAGGTGGGACCTATCAGGGATGATAAGGGTAACTTGTGTGTAGAAACAGAGGATGTGGGTAGGGTTTTAAATGAATATTTTGTCTCTGTATTCACAAAGGAAAGGGATGATCCGGACGTAGTAGTTAAAGAGGAGAGGTGTGAAATATTGGATAAGGTAAACATAACGAGAGAGGAAGTACTAGAGGGACTGGAATCCTTGAAAGTTGATAAGTCACCAGGGCCGGATGGATTGTTTCCTCGGCTATTGAAGGAAGCCAGGGAGGAAATAACGGATGCTCTGAGGATCATTTTCCAATCCTCACTAGATACAGGGGATGTACCGGAGGACTGGAAGACTGCAAACATAGTACCATTGTTTAAAAAGGGTACGAGCGACAGGCCGAATAATTATAGGCCAGTCAGTCTTACCTCGGTGGTGGGCAAACTATTAGCATAGTGGTTATGTTACTGGATTAGTAATCCAGAGGCCTGGACTAATAATCCGGAATCATGAATTCAAATCCCGCTACGGTAGCTGGGGTATTTAAATTCAATTAATTAAATAAAATCTGGAATTAAAATACTAAATCAATAAGGGTGGCCATGAAACTAACGTATTGTCGTAAAAACCCATCTGGTTCACTAATGTCCTTTAGGGAAGGAAACCTGCCGTCCTTACCCGGTCTGGCCTATATGTGACTCCAGACCCACAGCACCGTGGTACAGGAGGCCATTCAAGTGAGGGGAGTAAAAAGGAATGTGGTCGTGGTCGGGGATGGTATAGTCAGGGGGATCGATACTGTTCTCTGCACCATGACCGAGAGTCCCAAAGGCTGTGTTTCCTGCCCGGTGCCAGGGTTAAGGACATCTCCTCACGGCTGGAAAATAACTTGGAGCATGAGGGGGAGGATCCAGTTGTCATGGTTCATGTTGGAACCAATGAAATAGGTAGAGCTGGGAATGAGGTTCTGCTGAGACAGTTTAAGGACCTAGGGTCTAAATTAATAAGTAGAATCTCAAAGGTATAATCTCCACATTACTACCTGAACCACACACAAATTGGCATCGGGTCAAACAGATCAGAGGGTTAAATGAGTAGCTGAAAGAGTGGGGTGGGGATCAGGGGGTTTCAGTTCATGGGGCACTGGCACCAGTACTGGGGAAAGAGGGAGCTGTTCCGATGGGACGGGCTGGGACCAGTGTCCTGGCGAATCGATTAGTTAGGGCGGTTGATAGGGCTTTAAACTAATAAAGGGGGGAGGGTTCAGGTAAGGCTAATTTTATCAGTCTGAAAAGAAAAGTCAAGGCTGTAGAGCAGAGTAGCGATTTGGGTAAAAACAAGCAGAGTGTGAGAGGAAGGGACGGAGAGTTTAACAAAGATAATAGGGCATTAGTGACTCAGGTCACATCAGGGAAAAATAGTAAAAAGTTAAAATTAAAGGGGCTATATTTGAATCCATGAAGCATTCGTAACAAGATAGATGAATTAATGGCACAAAGAGAGATATATGCATTTAATCAAGTGGCCATTAAGGAGGCGTGGTTGCAGGGTGACCAAGGTTGGGAACTAAATATTCCAGGGTACTTGAAACATAGACATAGACATAGAAAATAGGAGCAGGAGCAGGCCATTCAGCCCTTCGAGCCTGCTCCGCCATTCAATATGATCATGGCTGATCCTCTATCTCAATACCATATTCCCACTCTCTCCCCATTCCCCTTGATTCCTTTTGTGTCTAGAAATCTATCCAGCTCCTTCTTAAATATATTCAGTGACTTGGGCTCCACAGCCTCCTGTGGTAGAGAATTATACAGGTTCACCACCCTCTGAGTGAAGAAATTTCTCCTCATCTCAGTCCTAAATGTCCTACCCCATATCCTGAGACTGTGACCCCTCGTTCTGGATCCCCCCAGCCAGGGGAAACATCCTCCCTGCATCCAGTCTGTCTAGCCCTGTCAGAATTTTATATTTTTCAATGAGATCCTCTCTCATTCTTCCAAACTCGAGTGAATACAGGCTGAGTCAACCCAATCTCTCCTCAGACGACAGGAATCAGTCAACCGAAATTTATCACTTTGCATTTTTCTGTGTTAAATTTCATCTGCCACGTGTCCGCCCATGCCACCAGCCTGTCTATATCCTCTTGAAGTCCATCACTATCCTCCTCACTGATTATTGCCCTTCCAAGTTTTGTGTCATCTGCATACTTTGAAATTGTGCCCTGTACACCCAAGTCCAAGTCATTAATATATATCAAGAAAAGCAGTGGTCCCAGCACCAACCCCTGGGGAACACCACTGTACACCTCCCTCCAGTCTGAAAAACAACCGTTCACCACTCACACCACCTCTGTTTCCTGTCCCTTAGACAATTCTGTATCCATGTTGCTACTGCCCCCTTTATTTCTTGGGCCGCAATTTTGATGATGAGCCGACCATGCGGCACTTTATCAAACGCCTTTTGAAAGTCCATATACACCACATCAACCACACTGCCCTCATCTACCCTCTCTGTTACCTCATCAAAAAACTCTAACAGGTTAGTTAAACACGATTTGCCTTCAACAAATCCGTGCTGGTTTTCCCTAATCAATCCACACTTGTCCAAGTGACTGTTAATTCTGTCCCGGATTATCGTTTCTAAAATTTTGACCACCACCAAGGTTAAACTGACTGGCCTGTAGTTTCTGGGTTTATACTTAAACTTTTTTAGAACAAGGGTGTAACATTTGCAATTCTCCTGTCCTCTGGCACCACCCCTGTATCTACGGATGTTTGGAAGATTATGGCCAGTACCTCCGCAATTTCCACCCTTACTTCCCTCAGTGACCTAGGATGCATCCCATCTGGACCCGGGTGACTTATCTACTTTAAGTACAGCTAGCCTGTATAGTACCTCTTTTTCAATTTTTATCCCATCCTGGGCACGGTAGCATTGTGGTTATGTTACTGGACTAGTAATCCAGAGGCCTGGACAAATAATCCAGAGTCATGTGTTCAAATTCTGCCATGGCAGCTGGGGAATTTAAATTAAAATAATTAAATAAAATCTGGAATGAAAAAAAAACTAGTAATGATGGCCATGAAACTGCCAGATTGTCGTAAAAACCCATCTGGTTCATTAATGTCCTTTAGGGAAGGAAACCTGCCGTCTTTACCCGATCTGGCCTGTATGTGACTCCAGACCCACAGCAATGTGGTTGATTCTTAATTGCCCTCTGAAATGGCCTAGCAAGCCACTCAGTTGTAAAATCTCGCTACAAAAAGTCTTAATAAGAATAAAACCGGACGGATCACCCGGCATCGGACACGACAAAGGCAAACCAAGCCCAGTCGACCCTGCAAAGTCCTCCTCAATAACATCTGGGGACTTGTGCCAAAATTGGGAGAGCTGTCCCACAGACTAGTCAAGCAATAGCCTGACAGAGCCATACTCACAGAATCATACCTTTCAGCCAACAGCCCAGACTCTTCCATCACCATCCCTGAGTATGTCCTGTCCCACCGGCAGGACAGACCCACCAGAGGTGGCGGTACAGTGATATACAGTCAGGAGGGAGTGGCCCTGGAGTGGCATCAGGTCAAACATGGGCAAGGAAACCTCCTGCTGATTACCACCTACCGTCCTCCCTCAGATGATGAATCAGTCCTCCTCCATGTTGAGCACCACTTGGAGGAAGCACTGAGGGTAGCAAGGGCACAAAATGTACTCTGGGTGGGGGGCTTCAATGTCCATCACCAAGAGTGGCTCGGTAGCACCACTACTGACCGAGCTGGCCGAGTCCTGAAGGACATAGCTGCCAGACTGGGCCTGCGGCAGGTGGTGAGGGATAAACCTACTTGACCTCGTCCTCACCAATCTACCTGGCGCAGATGCATCTATCCATGATAGTATTGGTAGGAGTGACCATCGCACAATCCTTGTGGAGACGAAGTCCCATCTTCACACTGAGGACACCATCCAACGTGTTGTGTGGCACTACCACCGTGCTAAATGGGATAGATTCAGAACAGATCTAGCAGATCAAAACTGGGCATCCATGAGGCGCTGTGGGCCATCAGCAGCAGCAGAATTGTATTCCAGCACAATCTGTAACCTCATGGCCCGGCATACTCCTCACTCTACCATTACCAACAAGCCAGAGGATCAACCCTGGTTCAATCAGGAGTGTAGAAGAGCATGTCAGGAGCAGCACCAGGCGTACCTAAAAATGAGGTGCCAACATGGTGAAGCTACAACACAGGACTACATGCATGCTAAACAGCGGAAGCAACATGCTATAGACAGAGCTAAGCGATTCCACAACCAACGGATCAAATCAAAGCTCTGCAGTCCTGCCACATCCAGTCGTGAATGGTGATGGACAATGAAACAACTAACGGGAGGAGGAGGCTCTGTAAACATCCCCACCCTCAATGATGGCGGAGTCCAGCATGTGAGTGCAAAAGACAAGGCAGAAGTGTTTGCAACCATCTTCAGCCAGAAGTGCCGAGTGGTTGATCCATCTCGGCCTCCTCCCGATATCCCCACCATCACAGAAGCCAGTCTTCAGCCAATTCGATTCACTCCACGTGATATCAAGAAATGGCTGAGTGCACTGGATACAGCAAAGGATATGGGCCCCAACAACATCCTGGCTGTAGTGCTGAAGGCTTGTTCTCCAGAACGAGCTGCGCCTCTAGCCAAACTGTTCCAGTACAGCTACAACACTGACATCTACCTGACAATGTGGAAAATTGCCCAGGTATGTCCTGTCCACAAAAAGCAGGACAAATCCAATCCGGCCTCATCAGTCTACTCTCAATCATCAGCAAAGGGATGGAAGGTGTCGTCGACAGTGCTATCAAGCCGCACTTACTCACCAATAATCTGCTCACCGATGCTCAGTTTGGGTTCTGCCCGGACTACTCGGCTCCAGACGTCATTACAGCCTTGGACAAAAGAGCTGAATTCCAGAGGTGAGGTGAGAGTGACTGCCCTTGATATCAAGGCAGCATTTGACCAAGTGTGGCACCAAGGAGCCCGACTAAAATTGAAGTCAATGGGAATCAGGGGGAAAACTCTCCAGTGCCTGGAGTCATACCTAGCACAAAGGAAGATGTTAGTGGTTGTTGGAGGCCAATCATCTCAGCCCCAGGACATTGCTTCAGGAGTTCCTCAGTGCAGTGTCCTAGGCCCAACCATCTTCAACTGCTTCATCAATGACCTTCCCTCCATCATAAGGTCAGAAATGGGGATATTCGCTGATGATTGCACAGTGTTCAGTTCCATTCGCAACCCCTCAGATAATGAAGCAGTCCGTGCCCGCATGCAGCAAGAACTGGACAACATCCAGGCTTGGGCTCATAAGTGGCAAGTAACATTCGCGCCAGACAAGTGCCAGGCAATAACCATCTCCAACAAGAGAGAGTCTAACCACCTCCCCTCGACATTCAACGGCATTACCATCACCGAAACCCCTATCATCAACATCCTGGGGGTCACCATTGACCAGAAACTTAACTGGACCAGCTACATAAATACTGTGGCTACAAGAGCAGGTCAGAGGCTGGGTATTCTGTGGGGAGTAACTCACCTCCTGACTCTCCAAAGCCTTTCCACCATCGACAAGGCACAAGTCAGGAGTGTGATGGAATACTCTCCACTTGCCTGGATGAGTGCAGCTCCAACAACACTCAAGAAGCTCGACACCATCCAGGACAAAGCAGCCCGCTTGATTGGCACCCCATCCACCACCCGAAACATTCACTCCCTTCACCAGCGGCGCACCATGGCTACAGTGTGTACCATCCACAGGATGCACTGCAGCAACTTGTCAAGGCTTCTTCGACAGCACCTCCCAAACCCGCGACCTCTACCACCTAGAAGGACAAGGGCAGCAGGCACATGGGAACAACACCACCTGCACGTTCCCCTCCAAGTCACACACCATCCCGACTTGGAAATATATCGCCGTTCCTTCATCGTCGCTGGGTCAAAATCCTGGAACTCCCTCCCTAACAGCACTGTGGGAGAACCTTCACCACACGGACTGCAGCGGTTCAAGAAGGTGGCTCACCACCACCTTCTCAAGAGCAATTAGGGATGGGCAATAAATGCTGGCCTTGCCAGCGACGCCCACATCCCATGAACGAATAAAAAAAAAGTATCTCAACTATATCTTCCTTTACTGAGACTCTGGCAGCATCTTCTTCCTTGGTAAAGACAGATGCAAAGTATTCATTTAGTACCTCAGCCATCCCTTCTGCCTCCATGAGTAGATCTACTTTATGGTCCCTAATCACCCCACCTCTTACAACCCATTTACTGTTTACCTGCCTGCTGAAGACTTTTGGATTCCCTTTTATGATGGCCACCAGTCTATTCTCATACTCTCTCTTTGCCCCTCTTATTTCCTTTTTCACTTCCCCTCTGAACTTTCTATATTCTGCCTGGTTCTCACTTGAGTTATCAACCTGACATCTGTCATACGCACCTTTTTTCCATTTCATCTTACTCACTATCTCTTTTGTCATCCAGGAGCTCTGGCTTTAGTTGCCCTACCTTTCCTCCTTGTGGGAATGTGCGTAGACTGTCCCCGAACCATCTCCTCCTTAAAAGCCGCCCACTGTTCAATTACAGTTTTTCCTGCTAATCTTTGATTCCAATTTACCCAGGCCAGATCCATTCTTATCCCATTGAAATTGGTGCATCTCCATTTGAGTATTTTTACTTTAGAGTGGCCTGTGTCATAGCTATTTTAAACCTTATGATACTATGATCCCTGCTCCCTAAATGTTCCCCCACTGACACTTGCTCCACTTGGCCCGCCTCATTCCCTGGAACCAGATCCAGCAATGCCTCCTTCCTTATTGGCTGGAAACGCACTGGTCAAGAAAGTTCTCCTGAACACATTTCAAAAATGTGGGGAAATGTGAGGTTATTCACTTTGGTAGGAAAAATAGAAAAACTGAAGATTTTTTAAATGGTGAAAAGCTATTAAATGTTGGTGTTCAGAGAGACTTGAGTGTCTTGTACACAAAACACAGAAAGTTAACATTCAGGTACAGCAAGCAATTAGAAAGGCAAATGGTATGTTGGCCTTTGTTGCAAGAGGGTTGTACTACAAGAGTAAGGAAGTCAACAGCTGAGAGGAGCCGAGCCGAGCGGAGGGAGCGTCCGATAAAAGGCGGGATTTCAGAGCGCTGAGAGGAGCCGAGCCGAGCGGAGGGAGCGTCCGATAAAAGGCGGGATTTCAGAGCGCTGAGAACAGCTGAGAGGAGCCGAGCCGAGCGGAGGGAGCGTCCGATAAAAGGCGGGATTTCAGAGCGCTGAGAACAGCTGAGAGGAGCCGAGCCGAGCGGAGCTGCGACCGAGTTCGAAGTGACGTCAGGAATCAGATCGGGACGCGACACAGGGGAGGCACCTGATTGGTGAGTAGGTTCAGGTGAGTATTTCTCCTTATCTACAGTAACTGAAGTAAAAGGAAAGGGAAGGTCTGCAGGTCTTATAGGAAGTAGCGTTTATTTTTTAGTGAATCAAGGTCCCTAGTGCAGTTAACATTCTCTAAATTGAGAACAATTTAAAGGAGTAAACTCCTTAAAGGGAGTGGTAAGTAGTTTTTCTTTCCTTTTTTTTTCTCTTGACATTGTAGTTGTTCTTAAGCTAATTTAAGGGTTAAGTCATGGCAGGAGATCCCAGCGTCGTGTCATGTTCCTCTTGTGGGATGTGGGAATTCAGGGCTCCTTCCTGTATCCCTGATTCCTTCACCTGCGGGAAGTGTGTCCAGCTGCAGCTATTGTTTGACCGCTTGACGGCTCTGGAGCTGCGGATGGACTCACTTTGGAGCATCCGCGATGCTGAGAAAGTCGTGGATAGCACGTTCAGTGAGTTGGTCACACCGCAGATAAAAATTACTGAGGGAGATAGTGAATGGGTGACCAACAGACAGAGGAAGAGTAGGAAGGCAGTGCAGGGGTCCCCTGCGGTCATCTCCCTCCAAAACAGGTATACCGTTTTGGATACTGTTGGCGGAGATGGCTCACCAGGGGAAGGTGGCAGTGGCCAGGTTCATGGCACCGTGGCTGGCTCTGCTGCACAGGAGGGCAGGAAAAAGAGTGGCAGAGCTATAGTGATAGGGGACTCGATTGTAAGGGGAATAGACAGGCGTTTCTGCGGACGCAACCGAGACTCCAGGATGGTATGTTGCCTCCCTGGTGCAAGGGTCAAGGATGTCTCGGAGCGGCTGCAGGACATTCTGGAGGGGGAGGGTGAACAGCCAGTTGTCGTGTTGCATATAGGCACCAACGATATAGGTAAAAAACAGGATGAGGTCCTACAAGCTGAATTTAGGGAGTTAGGAGTTAAACTAAAGAGTAGGACCTCAAAGGTAGTAATCTCAGGATTGCTACCAGTGCCACGGGTTAGTCAGAGTAGGAATGACAGGATAGCTAAGATGAATACGTGGCTTGAGAGATGGTGCAAGCTGGAGGGATTCAAATTCCTGGGCCATTGGAACCGGTTCTGGGGGAGGTGGGACCAGTACAAATTGGACGGTCTGCATCTGGGCAGGACTGGAACCAATGTCCTAGGGGGAGTGTTTGCCAGTGCTGTTGGGGAGGGTTTAAACTAATGTGGCAGGGGGATGGGAACCGATGCAGGAAGTCAGTGGGAAATAAAGTGGTGACAGAAACAAAAGGCAGTAAGGGAGAGTGTACAGAACATGACCGGACAGATGGTCTGAGAAAGCAGGGCAAAGACCAAGGGAAGTCTAGATTAAACTGCATTTATTTCAATGCAAGAAGTCTGATGGGCAAGGCAGATGAACTCAGGGCATGGATGGATACATGGGACTGGGATGTTATAGCTATTACTGAAACATGGCTAAGGGAGGGGCAGGACTGGCAGCTCAATGTTCCAGGGTACAGATGCTATAGGAAAGATAGAGCAGGAGGTAAGAGAGGAGGGGGAGTTGCGTTCTTGATTAGGGAGAACATCACGGCAGTAGTGAGAGGGGATATATCCGAGGGTTCGCCCACTGAGTCGATTTGGGTAGAACTGAAAAATAAGAAGGGAGAGATCACTTTGATAGGATTGTACTGCAGACCCCCAAATAGTCAACGGGAAATTGAGGAGCAAATATGTAAGGAGATTACAGACAGCTGCAAGAAAAATAGGGTGGTAATAGTAGGGGACTTTAACTTTCCCAACATTGACTGGGACAGCCATAGCATTAGGGGCTTGGATGGAGAGAAATTTGTTGAGTGTATTCAGGAGGAATTTCTCATTCAGTATGTGGATGGCCCGACTAGAGAGGGGGCAAAACTTGACCTCCTCTTGGGAAATAAGGAAGGGCAGGTGACAGAAGTGTTAGTGAGGGATCACTTTGGGACCAGTGATCATAATTCCATTAGTTTTAAGATAGCTATGGAGAAGGATAGATCTGGCCCAAAAGTTAAAATTCTAAATTGGGGAAAGGCCAATTTTGATGGTATTAGACAGGAACTTTCAGAAGTTGATTGGGAGAGTCTGTTGGCAGGCAAAGGGACGTCTGGTAAGTGGGAGGCTTTCAAAAGTGTGTTAACCAGGGTTCAGGGTAAGCACATTCCTTATAAAGTGAAGGGCAAGGCTGGTAGAAGTAGGGAACCTTGGATGACTCGGGAGATTGAGGCACTAGTCAAAAATAAGAAGGAGGCATATGACATGCATAGGCAGCTGGGATCAAGTGGATCCCTTGCAGAGTATAGAGATTGCCGGAGTAGAGTTAAGAGAGAAATCAGGAGGGCAAAAAGGGGATATGAGATTGCTTTGGCAGATCAGGCAAAGGTGAATCCAAAGAGCTTCTACAAATACATAAAGGGCAAAAGGGTAACTAGGGAGAGAGTAGGGCCTCTTAAGGATCAACAAGGTCATCTATGTGCGGAACCACAAGAGATGGGTGAGATCCTGAATGAATATTTCACATCGGTATTTACGGTTGAGAAAGGCATGGATGTTAGGGAACTTGGGGAAATAAATAGTGATGTCTTGAGGAGTGTACATATTACAGAGAGGGAGGTGCTGGAAGTCTTAACGCGCATCAAGGTAGATAAATCTCCGGGACCTGATGAAATGTATCCCAGGACGTTATGGGAGGTTAGGGAGGAAATTGCGGGTCCCCTAGCAGAGATATTTGAATCATCCACCGCTACAGGTGAGGTGCCTGAAGATTGGAGGGTAGCAAATGTTGTGCCTTTGTTTAAGAAGGGCGGCAGGGAAAAGCCTGGGAACTACAGACCAGTGAGCCTGACATCTGTAGTGGGTAAGTTGTTAGAGGGTATTCTGAGGGACAGGATCTACAGGCATTTGGAGAGGCAGGGACTAATTAGGAACAGTCAGCATGGTTTTGTGAGAGGAAAATCATGTCTCACGAATTTGATTGAGTTTTTTGAAGGGGTAACCAAGAAGATAGATGAGGGCTGTGCAGTAGACGTGGTCTACATGGACTTCAGCAAAGCATTTGACAAGGTACCGCATGGTAGGTTGTTACATAAGGTTAAATCTCATGGGATCCAAGGTGAGGTAGCCAATTGGATACAAAATTGGCTTGACGACAGAAGACAGAGGGTGGTTGTAGAGGGTTGTTTTTCAAACTGGATGCCTGTGTCCAGCGGTGTGCCTCAGGGATCGGTGCTGGGTCCGCTGTTATTTGTTATTTATATTAATGATTTGGATGAGAATTTAGGAGGCATGGTTAGTAAGTTTGCAGATGACACCAAGATTGGTGGCATTGTGGACAGTGAAGAAGGTTATCTAGGATTGCAACGGGATCTTGATAAATTGGGCCAGTGGGCCGATGAATGGCAGATGGAGTTTAATTTAGATAAATGTGAGGTGATGCATTTTGGTAGATCGAATCGGGCCAGGACCTACTCCGTTAATGGTAGGGCGTTGGGGAGAGTTATAGAACAAAGAGATCTAGGAGTACAGATTCATAGCTCCTTGAAAGTGGAGTCACAGGTGGATAGGGTGGTGAAGAAGGCATTCAGCATGCTTGGTTTCATTGGTCAGAACATTGAATGCAGGAGTTGGGATGTCTTGTTGAAGTTGTACAGGGCATTGGTGAGGCCACACTTGGAGTACTGTGTACAGTTCTGGTCACCCTATTATAGAAAGGATATTATTAAACTAGAAAGAGTGCAGAAAAGATTTACTAGGATGCTACCGGGACTTGATGGTTTGACTTACAGGGAGAGGTTAGACAGACTGGGACTTTATTCCCTGGAGAGTAGGAGGTTAAGGGGTGATCTTATAGAAGTCTATAAAATAATGAGGGGCATAGATAAGGTCGATAGTCAAAATCTTTTCCCAAAGGTAGGGGAGTCTATAACGAGGGGGCACAGATTTAAGGTGAGAGGGGAGAGATACAAAAGGATCCAGAGGGGCAATTTTTTCACTCAAAGGGTGGTGAGTGTCTGGAACGAGCTGCCAGAGGCAGTAGTAGAGGCGGGTACAATTTTGTCTTTTAAAAAGCATTTGGACAGTTACATGGGGAAGATGGGTATCGAGGGATATGGGCCAAGTGCAGGCAATTGGGACTAGCTTAGTGGTATAAACTGGGCGACATGGACATGTTGGGCCGAAGGGCCTGTTTCCATGTTGTAACTTCTGTGATAATTGTACAGGACTTTGATCAGATCACACTTGGAGTTTTGGTCTCCTCACCTAAGGAAGGATATACTTGCCTTAGAAGGGGTGCAAGGAAGGTTCACTAAATTGATCCCTGGGATGAGAAGGTTGTCGTATGAGGAGAGATTGAGTAGAATGGGCCTATACTCTCTGGAGTTTAGAAGAATGGGAGGTGATCTCATTGAAACATATAAGATTCTAAGAGGGTTTGACAGGGTAGATGCTGAGAGGCTGTTTCCCCTGGCTGGAGAGTCTCAGAATAAGGGGTCGGCCACTTAGAACTGAGATGAGGAGGAACTTCTTCACTCAGAGGGTCTTTTGAATGCTTGGAATTCTCTACCCCAGAGGGCTGAGTTGAGTATATTCAAAGCTGAGATAGACAGATTTTTGGACTCTAAGGGAATGAAGGGATATGGGGATCGGGGGAGAAAATGGAGCTGAGGTAGAAGATCAGCCACGATCGGTTTGAATGGCGGAGCAGGCTCGAGGGGCCGAATGGCTCCTCCTGCTCCTATTTCTTATGTTCTTAGGTGAAGGTGCTAATGATTGAAACACTAAAAGTACATAGTGGAGTAACTGGGTTCATGGGAGACTACTGTTCTACTGTTGAGTTTCTGAACAAGTTTGTTGAAACTCTGCCACATCAGGGTGAGGATGATGCCAGTGCAGCAGGTCGTGTGAGCTGTAGCTACAAAACATTCTACCAGCAGCAGCCTCCTCTATTTTCTCGCCCAAGGCTCGGGGAAATTTAGCTTACAGTATCCTGATTGCTTGCAGAATTTAGATTCATGTTTTTCAGCAAGAGGTGGTGATCTATTTCTCTTTTTCTGTGCCAATATATCACCCGAGGACTAGGTAAGGGGAAGGGCATGGTAGAGTTTTTGGCCAATAGTGGAAATCTATAAACATGTGAATGTCCGTCCCTTATAGAGAGATTCGACAGAGGACCGGCCCTGATGGTCTCTCCTTTCACAACAGTCCGAGGAAGTCACGGAATGTATTAAACAGTGTCACTCAAAGTGCGAGGGGAACTTAACCAACCCTCGTTCCGACAGCATTTACACTAACCTTCCTCACACCTCGACTAATAGCGTGAAGGTTACACTGTGGAATTTCTTCTTAGGGAAAAGAATCTGTTTAAAAGTGAAAGGAGGAAGCATCTTGGTTCCACCACCTGATGTCTGCTCAATTATTCAGCCCATGTGTAAGCTCAGAAATCATCTACTCTGACACAGCACTGCATTAGGCTAAAGGGCACTGACCTTGTTGGGGCATAAAGGTGAATGTGAAATAAATGCTGAACATGACAAGAGCAGAGCCACAAGTTTAGGCACTTCAGCCTTAGGGGGATGGGGGTGGGGGTGGGATAGTGGGGCAGGGGGGGTGATACCGGAGGAGGGAGGGATATTGGGGGAGGGGGGAGTGTTACACAGGTCGGCAGCAGGCTTTGGGGCGCAGGGGGGTATTGGGGCATGGTGGGGAGGTGGGTGATCAGGGTGTTGGGGGGATTCGGGTGCAGGGGACTGGGGAAAGGGGTGGATTGGGACCTGGTGGGGGATTGAGGTGCGGGGGAATTGGGGTGCAGGAGGACTGAGGCGAGGGGTGGATTGGGGTGCGGGGGGATTGGATTGGGTTCTGGGGGGTTGGGGTGCAGGAGGACTGAGGCGAGGGGTGGATTGGGGTGCGGGGGGACTGGGGTAGGGGGTTTATAATTTTCCTTGAACGATTTACATTCAAAGAGTCTTTAATGTAGAAAATGTTCAACAACACTTCACAGAGAAGTAAATGCCGACTAGCAGCAGAGGAGTTAATAGTGAGGAACAAAGTACAATCAAAACTATGGTTTGAAGAGTTTTTAAAGGCAATGAGAGAAGCAACAAGGCACAAAGATTTAGGGAGAGAATTCCAAATTCTAGCATGGAGACTCAAAAATTCTGCCACCAACTGTAGAGTGGAGGAAGGGGAGATGCAACGTAGGTCAGGATCAGAGGACCAAAGGGCAGGACCTTGGGCTGAGGTAAAATGTAAGGAATCTTACAACACCAGGTTATAGTCCAACAAATTTATTTTAAAATCACAAGCTTTCGGAGATTATCTCCTTCGTCAGATGATTGAATGAAAAGGTTCTCAAATCGCATATGCGATTTGAGAACCTTTTCATTCAATCATCTGACGAAGGAGATAATCTCCGAAAGCTTGTGATTTTAAAATAAATTTGTTGGACTATAACCTGGTGTTGTAAGATTCCTTACATTTGTCCACCCCAGTCCATCACCGGCATCTCCACATCATGAGGTAAAATGGGCAAAGGAAATGAAGCCATCTGTAAATGGAGAGGATTGTGACTTTTATATGTTAGGGGACTGCGGCCATTGGAGGTCAAAAAGGACAGGGATGATGGGTGACCATAACTCTAGTGGGAACAGGATTCAGGCACCAGAATTTTGGAATAGTTGGAGATAACGTATGATGGAACTGAGATGAGTAAATATGGCACAATATAATGGCCCTGCAATTCTCCAGTTCTCCTGCTCTGGGGATAGCTCCAGAGAATCGGTATGACAACCATTTTCAGCTTTTCACTTGTTTCTCTGGGAGACGGGGAGAATATTGTCACAATTGCTAGGACAACATGTCTAACATAACAAACACATAAAAAAAACTCTTAAAATGAGTCATTTAATGCAAGAGATTGTCCCTCTCCCTCTCTCTGGTGGTCTGGGGCTTTAGTTCTGTTTCAGTCCCAGAGTTGGAGATTTGACACAGTCCTTGGGTATTGGCCATTCCCCTCTCCTGTTGACAACTTCCGTGTGTAAGAGAGATGCATCATGGGAGTTGTGTTTCCCACCCTGCCGCTGTGGTACTGCAACACGCAGAGTGCAACATCACAACCCATCCCAGCAACAACCAGGTGGATAACTTACAAACCATAACTGTGAGGTGAGAGCAACAGAAAACAGCCCAGCAAAAATAAAAGATTTCAGAAAATCTTGCTTGTATTTTAGCGTTTTATAGAGCTTTAACCATTAAATGAAACCTGTGAGCAAAGTGATGTTTGGAATGAGGCTTTGTTGTTTTCCTGAGGGGAGTGATATTTGTGGCAGGAATTGAGGTTTATTTGTTGCTCAGGTCAGACACGGTGTTGTCAGTCAGGGCAGAGCACTGTGTCAGGGCAGGGCAGGTCAGTGGGTCAGGGCAGATCAGTGGGTCAGGGCAGGGCAGGACAGGTCAGTGGGTCAGTGGGTCAGGGCAGGGCAGGTCAGTAGGGCAGGGCAGGTCAGTAGGGCAGGGCAGGGCAGGTCAGTAGGGCAGGGCAGGGCAGGTCAGGTCAGTGGATCAGGGCAGGGCAGGTCAGTAGGGCAGGGCAGGGCAGGTCAGGTCAGTGGGTCAGGGTAGGGCAGGTCAGTAGGGCAGGGCAGGGCAGGTCAGGTCAGTGGATCAGGGCAGGGCAGGTCAGTAGGGCAGGGCAGGGCAGGGCTGGGCAGATCAGTGGGTCAGGGCAGGGCAGGTCAGTGGGTCGGGGCAGGGCAGGGCAGGACAGTGGGTCAGGGCAGGGCAGGTCTGGACAGGGCCAAGCGCACTGGTCTTTGGGGACACCTCCCTGGGGCAGTGTTATGTGAACAACAGTTTCAAAAGGATCTCTAAACCCCCGGTAGCAACGGGGGCAAAATTCATCTTTTGCAACCGTGCAAATAATTGAGAAAAATGAAGGTTTGGGGGGAAGAAAGAAGAACAAATAAATAAATAAAATAATTGCATTTCAAGCAAATACTGGAAATTCATCATGGAAGAAAAAGCAAAAAATATTTCTAATCTATAGATAACTGAGAATAAAATGATTTGGAGATGGAAGAACAAAGGACATGAGCACATTTTGTAAAGTGCTTGGTGTAGAAATTACCATCGGTGAAATTAACAGCTGATTTCATATGGCTTCGAAATTTGGGAGTAGCTGAATGCTGGAATTATTTCCCAACACTCAACAGCTCATTTGAATAATTTATATTAGAAGTCACGATGAACGGAAGTTAAGGGCAGTTAACTGATCACAATCTTATTTCCTGGGTTGGACGTGAGATGAACAGGAATGAGTTAATGTTGGATCTTCCAAACACTCAGCAGCTCATTTTGAGTAATTTACATTCCAGGTCACTCTGAGGGTGGGTCTCAGCCTGTTTGTTGCTTCTCTAAAGCTCCATTGATCCATCACTGGATTGTTTGCTCCTCCCACCCCTTCCTCATCCATCAATGAAGAACTCAAACTGCTTTTTAGTTTTGATGTGAGAGTTTTGGGAGGGAGTTTTGCCTAATTCAGAGATCAGCACTGAAGCTACAGGGCGAGGACTGGTGACAGGTTGTTTTCTATAATTAACGCTGTGTGAAGTGAGTAAGTGAAATTTGAATCTTGCTAGAGTTTGATGTTGGTAGGAGTGCAGGCTAAAACTATCTCATGCTTTTATGTCCATCATTTAGACACAGAGAGCTGGCAGTACAGGGACCTGAGATCGATGGATTTTTGCCGGCCAAGGGTATTAAGAGATATGGAGCCAAGGTGGGTGGATGGAGTTAGGATACAGATCAGCCATGATCTGATTGAATGGTGGAACAGGCTCGAGGGGCTGAATGGCCTCCTCCTGCTCCTATGTTCTTAAGTTCCTATGACCCCTTGTGATGTTTGTCAGGTGCGATATGTCGGCCCTCTTACATCCTCAATGTCCCACATTTGCACCATGTCAGAAAACAGAGTCTGTGGAGGAGGGGATCTCTGTGCTCGATGATGAACTGGCCTCTCTCCACAGCATTAGAGAGGGGGAGGTGTTTGTGGATCATTCTCTCCAGAATGTGGTCACCCAAGAGGCAGTGATAGATAGTTCAGGACACAGGTATAGTGTAGAGGGAGAGAAGTGGGTGACCATTCACAGGGGCAGCAGTGGAAGGGAGGAGTCATGGGGCAGGGAATTCCTGAGTTACTGGAAACGTCCAACAAATACATAATTTTGATCAGTATCACCAGAGTTTGACAGCGATTCAGAGGAGGGTAGTCGTTAGCAACACTGTGGCACCTCGAGCAGGGAATGCCTGGTCGGTAGATTACAAGTGTAGGAAAGTGGGAGTAGAGGGAGAATCTATAGTTAGGGGAATAGACAGTCTTTTTTGTGATTGTGACCGAGAGTCACGAATAGCATATTGTCTTCCTGCTGCCAGGGTGAAAGGCACCAAAGGTCATGGTACATGTTGGAACCAGTGACATAGATAGAAGTACATTTGAGGTCTTGCAGAGGGAGTTTCAGGGGTTGGGCACTAGATTGAAGAACAAGATGTCAAGGGTAGTAATCTCCAGGTTGCTTTCTGTACCAAGGGCTGGACGGGTTAAGGGGAGGAAGACTTGGAAAGTCAGCAAGTGGCTACAGGGCTGGTGCAGGAGGGAAGGGCTCACCTACTTGCGGAAAAGGAGCGAGTTCTGGAATAAGGGGAGGATATACTGAAGGGAGAGCTGTCATCTGGACTAAAGCAGCATCAGTGGAGAGGGGAAATGGAGCAGTGGGGGAGGAGTTAAACTATTTTGGCAGGGAGCAGGTCAGAGAGGGAGAGTAGTTGGAATAGAATAAAGCTGTTCGAATAGAAACAGAAGTGAAAAAATATCTTCAGAGGAGAAAGGGAAAGAAAGAGGCCACGGGGCAGTGAGAGAAACAACACTTGTGGGGCAAGGGATAGCAAAACAATTAAATGGGAAAACTCACATCAAAGATAAGGTCAACATTCAATAAAATTGGGGTCAAGATTGAGTGGTGTTTATATGCAAAGCAATCAAACAAAACTGGAGAGTAAGAAACTGTAATAATAATTAAGGAGGATATAATATAATAGCTATAATGGAGCATGACCTAAATTTGGACAGGACTGGGAGTACAATCCTGATTATAATATTTTCAGGAGAGACAGAAAGGGAAAAAGTAGGAGTGAGGTGTCAGTGTCAGTGAGTGATTCTATCATAGGGCTAGAATGTAACCATCTTCTAGGAAGTTGCAGTGAGGCAGAATCCATATGGACAGAGTTAGGAAAAAAGAAGGGAAATGGTACAATTCTTGGTCTGCATTACAGGCCACAAAACATTGCAGATGAGGTGGAACGCGAGGTCTAAAGACAGTTCAGAAAAAAAGACAGAACGTGTATTTCTATGGTGGCGTTCATGTCCTCAAGATGTCTCAAGGCACTTTACAGCCAATTAATTGCTTTTGAAGTGTTATCACTGTTATAATGGAGGAAACGTGGCAGTCAATTTGCACAAAGCAAGGTCCCACAAACAGCAATAAAATAAATGACCAGATAATATGTTTTAGTGATGTTGGTTGAGGGTTAAATTTTGGCCAGGACACCGGGGAGAACGCCCCTGCTCTTCTTCAAATACTGCCATGGGATCTTTTATACCAACCTGAAAGGGCAGGCGGCACCTCGGTTTAATGTCTCGTCCAAAAGATGGCACCTCTGACAGTGCAGCACTTCCTCAGTACTGCTCAGTACTATAAATGTTAGCCCAGATTATGTGCTGAAGTCTCTGGAGTAGGGCTTGAACCCGGAATAACCTGCTCACCCATAGCCTGCTCACCGATAAGTTACTCACCACTAACCTGCTCACCAATAAGCTGCTCATCGATAAGTTACCCACCACTAACCTGCTCACCAATAAGTTGCTCACCAATAAGCTGCTCACCAATAAGCTGCTCACCAATAACCTACAACACTCTGATGAATTCTGTCAGAACCTTTATGCAGCCTTGATCCAGACATGGAGACTAGAGCTGGATGCTAGAGAAGAGTAACTGCCCTCAACATCCAGGCATCTCTCAACCAAGTAAGGCACCAAGGAACCCCAACAAATCTCAGGCTCGAGGGGATCAAAGGCAATGATTGCTCTAATTTTTTTTGGCCATGTGCGTATTGAATTTGGTTTGTGCACCGACGTAAAGCTGTGTGTGCCACTGTAAAAAAAATCACAACTTTGAACAGAAGATCTTTTTGGAAAACATTATTCAGGGTATATAACAAACAGAACAAATGTGCAAAATAATGGATAACTGTAACAAGGCAAGCTGTCACGGGTTTTTAATTAAACAAAACTTGTGATAGAAATTTCAGAAGTAAACACTGTCACCAGAGGAGTCGAATAGTGTTCAGACAGAGAGACATTACATACAGGACTACTGAATATACAAATCTGACTGTTTGTATATTCAGTAGTCCTGTATGTAATGTCTCTCTGTCTGAACACTATTCGACTCCTTTGATTGCCTTGACAACGGGCAGTTGGAAAGATTATCTGTAATCACCAGGCATTGTTCTCTGACTATATATGCGGTACCTTTCATGGAATCCCATACTCACCTGACGAAGGAGAAAGCCTCCGAAAGCTTGTGATTTTCAAATAAAACTGTTGGACTATAACCTGGTGTTGTAAGATTCCTTACAAGCGTTTATATATTTTGTCCAGGTTTACTTCCTTACCACTTGACAGATGAGATTTGATTCGAGTAAGCATATCAAGGTGATTTTCTTTCAAACCGTTTTGTGATTTTGTTTTTATATTATTCGTAAGGCTGAATCCACGCTCACAATCAGCACCTGAAGCTTGAAATGTGAAATTATCCAGGAGAGAGAGTTATTAAAGATTTCATCAGACTTCCAGTGAAGTTACGGCCCTGAGGAAGTTCCCGGCCAGTGTTGGGACAGGTTTTGGAGGGATCTCTAACCCTTGGTTCCCACGTGTCTACACAGACTCCTGTGTGGTTCAGGTTGTATTTTACTGACGGCCTTTTGGTGAAGCTGAGAGGCCGTTGAGATCGCGGGAAGTCACAACCCATTTACTGCCTGTTAGGAAAGGAGCACGGTGTGAGGACAACACAGTGTGCTGAGAGTTCGGTAAGTGTGGGAGTTGAAGGGTTAATCTCTTTAAATCTAGTGCATATTGCTTCAACTGTTTAAGGTCAATTTAAAAGTTTAAATTTCTAAGTTTCTGTCAGGCTTCAGCAGAGAGCTGCTGTAGCAAGTTAATTGGTTAGCTAGATTCAATTTGGTACCTGAAGGTGGGGCAGGCCTGACTCATCTGAGTCTCAACTGTAGAAATACAGGGGCCTGTCAGTGCAGACAGCACGGTGTGAGGACAACACAGTGTGCTGAGAGTTCGGTAAGTGTGGGAGTTTGGTGAAGTGGGGGAAGGAGGTGCTGCTTTGCCTTGCTTTTCCTGCAGAGCGGTAGTGGACCTGAGAGTAGAAGACTGAGATTGTGGAATAAAAGCAGCAGCAGACCTGCACCAAGAGACCACTACTGTGCGACATCACAGGGACTTAACTCCTGGACCTAAGATAAATAAGAAGCAAAAAGTAATCCAAGTGGGACGTCACCAAGGAAGAGGTAAGTGATTGGCTGGTGAGTAATTTCCTGCTGAATTTGTCTAAGGTTAGAGTTTGTGGATTCTCTGGTCTCTGTTGTGTAGTGGGGGACTGCTGTTCAGCAAGGGCCCTTGAGTATACCTTTTTAATTGAAGTGAAATTGGTGGGATTCATTTAATTTGAATTAATTAGTTAAAGGGTAAGTCATGTCAGGACAGTCCAGCCCCGTGTTATGCTCTTCCTGCTCGATGTGGGAAATCAGGGACCCTTCCGGTGTCCCTGACGACCATGTGTGCGGGAAATGTATCCAGCTGCAGCTACTGACAAACCGCATTGCGGCACTGGAGCTGCGGATGGATTCATTAAGGAGCATTCGCGATGCTGAGAACGTCGTGGATAGCACGTTTAGTGAGATGGTCACACCGCAGGTAAAGGTTGTACAGGCAGGAAGTAATTGGGTGACCACCAGGCAGAGTAAGAAGAGCAGGCAGGCAGTGCAGGGGTCCCCTGTGGCCGTCCCCCTCTCAAACAAATATACCGCTTTGGATATTGTTGAGGGGGATGACTTATCAGGGGAAGGCAGCAGCAGCCAACTTCCTGGCACCAGGGGTAGCTCTGCTGCACAGGCTGGGAGGAAAAAGAGTGGAAGAGCTATAGTGGTAGGGGATTCTATCGTAAGGGGAACAGACAGGCGTTTCTGTGGCCGTAAACGTGACTCCAGGATGGTTTGTTGCCTCCCTGGTGCCAGGGTCATGGATGTCACTGAGCGGCTACAGGGCATTCTCAAGGGGGAGGGTGAGCAGGCAGAGGTCGTGGTCCACATTGGGACCAACGACATAGGTAGGAAGGGAGATGAGGTCCTGCATCAAGAATTTAGGGAGCTAGGTAGCAGATTAAAGAGCAGGACCTCAAAGGTTGTAATCTCTGGATTACTCCCAGTGCCACGGGCTAGTGAGTATAGAAATAGGAGGATAGAACAGATGAATGCGTGGCTAAAGAGTTGGTGCAGGAGGGAGGGTTTCAGTTTCCTGGATCACTGGGCCTGCTTCTGGGGAAGGTGGGACTTGTACAAGTCGGATGGGTTGCACCTGAACCAGAGCGGGACAAATATCCTTGCGGGGAGGTTTGCTAGCACTGTTGGGGGGGGTTTAAACTAACTTGGCAGGGGGATGGGATACAGAGTGGAGCTACAATAGGGGGTGATGTGCAGCCAAATATAGAGAAAAAAACAAGTCAGCTTGGAAGACAGGGCAAATATGTGAGGGCAAGGCTGGATGGCATCTATTTTAATGCAAGGAGTCTTGCGAATAAGGTGGATGAACTGAAGGTGTTGATAAACACATGGGAGTATGATATTGTTGCTGTCACAGAGACATGGTTGAGGGAGGAGCAAGACTGGCAGCTCAATATTCCGGGGTACAGAATCTTCAGGCGAGACAGAGGGGGAGGTATAAGAGGAGGGGGGGTCGCAATATTAATTAAAGAATCAATTACTGCCATAAGGAGGGATGATATATTAGCAGGTTCCTCTAATGAGGCCATATGGGTGGAGCTTAAAAACAAAAAGGGGGCAAGAACTTTGATGGGAGTGTACTATAGGCCCCCAAACAGTCAGGGGGAGATCGAGGAACAGATATGTAGGCAAATCTCAGAAAATTGTGCAAATAATAGGGTAATAATCGTGGGGGATTTCAACTTCCCCAATATTAACTGGGATACTCAGAGTGTAAAAGGCTTAGAGGGTACAAAATTCTTAACGTGCATCCAGGAGAGCTTTTTGAGCCAGCATGTAGAAAGTCCTGCAAGAGAGGGGGCGGTACTGGACCTAATTCTAGGGAATGTGGCCGGCCAAGTGGAAGAAGTGCTAGTAGGTGAGCACTTTGGTGACAGTGACCATAATTCGGTGAGATTTAAGGTGGTCATGGAAAAGGACAGGGAGGGGCCGGAAATAAAGGTTCTAAATTGGGGGAAGGCCGATTTTAATAGGATAAGGCAAGATCTGGCCAAAATGGACTGGGATCAGCTGCTTGTAGGAAAATCCGCATCGGAGCAATGGGAGTCTTTCAGAAGGGAGATTGAGACCATACAATGGCAACATGTTCCCATAAAGGTCAAGGGTGGTTCCAAGAACTCCAGGGAACCTTGGATGTCAGGGGATATACGAGAATGGATTAGGAAAAAAAGGAGGGCTTTTGGCAGGTACAAAAGGCTAAAGACGGAAGAAGCCCTAGAGGAGTACAAAAAGTGCAGGGGGATACTTAAAAAAGAAATTAGGAGATCAAGGAGGGGCCATGAAATAACACTGGCGAGCAAAATAAAGGAAAATCCTAAGATGTTTTATAAGTATATTAAGGGTAAGAGGATGACTAGGGAAAAAATAGGGCCCATTAGGGACAAAAATGGCAATCTGTGTGTGGAGCCGGCAGATGTAGGAGGGGTTCTAAATGAATTTTTTGCATCTGTTTTCACTATGGAGAAGGACGATGTAGACATAGAAATACGGCAGGGGGACTGTGATATACTCGAACATATTAACATCGAGCGGGAGGAGGTATTGGCGGTTTTAGCAGGCCTAAAAATGGATAAATCCCCAGGCCCGGACGAAATGTATCCCAGGCTACTGTGTGAGGCAAGGGAGGAGATTGCGGGGGCTCTGACACATATATTCAGAACCTCTCTGGCCACAGGGGATGTGCCAGAGGACTGGAGAACCGCTAATGTAATACCATTATTCAAGAAGGGGAGTAGGGAAAAACCGGGGAACTACAGGCCAGTGAGCCTAACATCAGTGGTAGGAAAATTATTGGAAAAAATTCTGAAGGACAAAATTAGTCTCCACTTGGAGAAGCAAGGATTAATCAGGGATAGTCAACATGGCTTTGTCAAGGGAAGATCATGTCTGACTAATTTGATTGAATTTTTTGAGGGGGTGACTAGGCGTGTGGATGAGGGTAACGCAGTGGATGTGGTATACATGGATTTCAGTAAGGCCTTCGATAAAGTCCCCCACAGGAGACTGGTCAAGAAGGTACGAGCCCATGGAATCCAGGGTGCCTTCGCACTTTGGATACAAAACTGGCTTAGTGGCAGAAGGCAGAGGGTGATGGTCGAAGGTTGTTTTTGTGACTGGAAGCCTGTGGCCAGGGGGGTACCACAGGGATCGGTGCTGGGTCCCTTGCTGTTTGTGGTCTACATTAATGACTTGGATATGAATGTAAAAGGTATGATCAGTAAGTTCGCTGATGATACAAAGATTGGTAGGGTGGTAAATAGCGAGGAGGATAGCCTCAGTCTGCAGGACGATATAGATGGGTTGGTCAGATGGACGGAACAGTGGCAAATGGAATTTAACCCGGAAAAGTGCGAGGTGATGCACTTTGGAGGGACTAACAAGGCAAGGGAATACACAATGAATGGGAGGACCCTAGGCAAGACAGAGGGTCAGAGGGATCTTGGTGTGCAAGTTCACAGATCCCTGAAGGCGGCGGAACAGGTAGATAAGGTGGTAAAGAAGGCATATGGGATACTTGCCTTTATTAGCCGAGGCATAGAATATAAGAGCAAGGAGGTTATGATGGAGCTGTATAAAACACTGGTTAGGCCACAGCTGGAGTACTGTGTGCAGTTCTGGTCGCCACACTACAGGAAGGATGTGATCGCTTTGGAGAGGGTGCAGAGGAGATTCACCAGGATGTTACCAGGGCTGGAGCGCTTCAGCTATGAAGAGAGACTGGGAAGATTGGGTTTGTTTTCCTTGGAGCAGAGGAGGCTGAGGGGGGACATGATTGAGGTGTACAAAATTATGAGGGGCACAGATAGGATGGATACTAAGGAGCTTTTTCCCTTCGTTGAGGGTTCTATAACAAGGGGACATAGATTCAAGGTAAAAGGCGGGAGGTTTAGAGGGGATTTGAGAAAGAACTTTTTCACCCAGAGGGTGGTTGGAGTCTGGAACTCACTGCCTGAAAGGGTTGTGGAGGCAGGAACCCTCACAACATTCAAGAAGCATTTGGATGAGCACTTGAAATGCCATAGCATACAAGGCTACGGACCAAATGCTGGAATATGGGATTAGAGTAGACAGGGCTGATGGCCGGCGCAGACACGATGGGCTGAAGGGCCTCTATCCGTGCTGTATGACTCTATGACTCTCTATGACTCTATGAGCAGAGAGCTCACAAGAAGCAGCTGTGGGCAGTGGGCCTTACTGGGAAACCATGGGCAACTTCCTCTCTCAGGCAAACAGCTGAAGACTTCTCTCCGGTCTGGCAAACATCTTGAGAGGTTTCAGATGAAAGAATTTATGATAATTTAGAATTATAGGTGGACGAGAAGAATCCTGATCCAATCTGAAGTTAAGTGCCTACAATTAGTTATCAGGGTTTCAATCTGGTCATTATTTTTTCTTCTGAAGAGATTAGATGACACTCTCAATGTAAAATTATCACTGTATTACATCACTGTTTGATTATTGACTTGTTTATCATATATTTAATAGATCCACTTCACGTTCTATACTTTGAATTCGATCTATTGAGAGTCTCGGGGGGAGACTGTTCGCTTTCAATGACTGAGTGGAAATCTTGCATCTGCGTGAGATAGCCCAGTACTCAGTAACCATTACCAATACAGTTTGCTGTTGCTTACCTCAGATTGCACTCCTAAAAACAGCAACCAGATCACTGATCTAACCCAAGAAATCACTATCTGGTATGTGTTCTGATTTGAACTGCAAAATTTAATTTTAATACGTGGTTTCACTCTCTCACCCTGGTCATTCCCCCCCGGTACGGCCCTCATCTCCATTCCCTTAAGTCCAAGGGACACAAACTTGAACATTTATGATGGACAATTGGTTTAGCCATTTATCGCTGGATCACATAAAGCACTATCGGGCCCTGCTCTCCTCTGCCAAAACTGCTCACTATTCCAGGATCATCCTGGAATGCAAAGATAACCCCCGGCTTCCCTTCTCCACTTCAAACCATTTTCTTAAACCCCTCTCCCGTGCCCCCTCCACCCTCACCTCCAACGAAAAGTGCGAGGAGCTCACGGATTTCTTTGTCACTAAGATTGAGACCATCCATTCAGCTGCCTCTGCAACTTCCCTCCTTTCCCCTAGCCCAACAAGCCAAATGTCCCCTAAGTTTCCCCCCTGACCTAACCCTGAACTCGCATCTTTCCCTAGTTTCACTCCTATCTCCCCTCATACCCTCTCCGAGCTCATCTTGACCATGAGACCCACCTCCTGCTCCCTTGACCCTATTCCCATCAAACTGCTGACCACCCAACTTCCCTTCCTGGCCCCCATGTTAGCTGATATTGTAGACAGTTCCCTCTCCTCAGGTACTGTCCCCCTCCCCTTCAAATCTGCTGACATCACCCCCCTCCACAAAAAGTCCACCATGATCCCTCTGTCCTTGCAAACTACCGCCCCATCTCCAACCTCCCTTTCCTCTCCAAAGTCCTTGAACGTGTTGTCACCTCCCAAATCCATGTCCATCTTTTCCACAGCTCCATGTTTGAATCCCTCCAATCAGGTTTCTGCCCCTGCACTGCACTGAAACGGCCCTTATCAAAGTCACAAATAACATCCTATGTGACTGTGACCGTGGTCAACTATCCCTCCTCATCCTTCTCCACCTGTCTGCAGCCTTTGACACTGTTGATCACACCATCCTCCTCCAACACCTCTCCTCCGTTGTCCAGCTGGGTGGGACTGTGCTCGCCCGGTTCCATTCTTATCCATCCAGTCGTAACCAGAGAATCACCTGCAATGGCTTCTCTTCCCGCTCCCACACCGTTACCTCTGGGGTCCCCCAAGGATCTATCCTTGACCCCTCCTATTTCTCATCTATATGCTGCCCCTCGGCGACATCATCCCACTACACAATGTCAGATTCTACATGTACACCGATGACACCCAGCTCTGCCTCACCACCACCTCCCTCGACCCCTCCACTGTCTCGGATTTGTCACATCCCTGTCTGACTAGATGAGCAAAAATTTATCCAACTAAATATTGGGAAGATCGAAGCCATTGTCTTCGGTCCCCGCCACAAACTCCGTTCCCTGGCCATCGACTCCATCCCTCTCCCCGGCCACTGTCTGTGGATAAACCAGACCGTTCACAACCTTGGCGTCCTATTTGGCCCTGAGATGAGCTTCCGACCACATATCCGCTCCATCACCAAGTCCGCCTACTTCCACCTCTGTAACATCGCCCGCCTCCGCCCCTGCCTCAGCTCATCTGCTGCTGAAACCCTCATCCGTGCCTTTGTTACCTCTAGACTTGACTATTCCAATGCTCTCCTGGCCGGCCTCCCATCTTCCACCCTCCATAAACTTGAGCACTTCCAAAACTCTGCTTCCAGTATCCTAACTCACACCAAGTCCCGTTCACCCATCACCCCTACATTGGCCCCCAGTCCTGGAACACCACGATTTTAAAATTCTCATCCTTGTTTTCAAATCCCTGCGTGGCCTCACCCCTCCCTATCTCATAAACTCCTCCAGCCCTACAACCCTCCGAGATCTCTGAGCTCTCCAATTCTGGCTTCTTGCGCATCCCCAATTTTAATGACTCCCACATTGGTGGCCGTGCCTTCAGCTGGCTGGGCCCTGAGCTCTGGAATTCCCTCCCTAAACCTCTCTACCTCTCTCTCTTCCTTTAAGACGCTCCTTAAAACCTATGTCTTTGACCAAGCCTGTCCTAATATCTCCTTATGTGGCTGTGTCAAATTTTGTTTGATAATCACTCCTGTGAAGTGCCTTGGGACATTTTACTATATTAAAGGTGCTGTATGAATGCAAGTTGTTGTTTCTGGTCTGTTTGCTTGCAGTAGCTGCTAATTCATCTTACATGGGGTAGCTGACATTCAACAGCATTACCATCGTCGAATCCCCCACCATCAACATCCTGGGGGTCACCATTGACCAGAAACTTAACTGGACCAGCGATATAAATACTGTGGCTACAAGAGCAGGTCAGAGGCTGGGTATTCTGCGGCGAATGACTCACCTCCTGACTCCCCAAAGCCTTTCCACCATCTACAGGTCAGGAGTGTGATGGAATACTCTCCACTTGCCTGGATGAGTGCAGCTCCAACAACACTCAAGAAGCTCCACACCATCCAGGACAAAGCAGCCCGCTTGATTGGCACCCCATCCACCACCCTAAACATTCACTCCCTTCACCATCGGCGCACTGTGGCTGCAGTGTGTACCATCCACAGGATGCACTGCAGCAACTTGCCAAGGCTTCATCGACAGCACCTCCCAAATCCGCGACCTCTACCATCTAGAAGGACAAGGGCAGCAGGCACATGGGAACAACACCACCTGCACGTTCCCCTCCAAGTCACACACCATCCCGACTTGGAAATATATCACCATTCTTTCATTGTTGCTGGGTCAAAATCCTGGAACTCCCTTCCTAACAGCACTGTGGGAGAACCTTCACCACACGGACTGCAGTGGTTCAAGAAGGCGGCTCACCACCACCTTCTCAAGGGCAATTAGGGATGGGCAATAAATGCTGGCCTTGCCAGCGACGCCCACATCCCAGAAATGAATTTTAAAAAAAGAAAAATTTGCATTTATATAGCACCTTCCACCTCAGGACATTGCAAAGTGCTTTACAGTACTTTTTGAAGTGTAGGAATGCGGCAGCCAACTTGTGCACAGCAAGGTTCCACAAACAGCAATGACATAAATGACCAGATAGTCTGTATTAATGATGTTGGTTAATGGACACCGGGGAGAATTCCCCTGCTCCTCTTCGAAACAGTGCCAGGGGATCTTTTACATCCAACTGAGAGGGCGGACGAGGCCTTGGTTTAATGTCTCATCCAAAAGACAGCACCTCCAACAGTGCAGCACTCCCTCAGAACTGCACTCGATTGTCAGCCTGGATTATGTGCTCAAGTCTCTGGAGTGGAACTTGAGTCAGAGACAAGAGTGCTACCACTGAGCCATGACCGACACCCATTACTTCCTTCAGCTATTTCCTCCCATGCCATACCCTTTTGGAGGCTTGACCCTTAAGACAGGTGCTTTCTCTCCCTGGGTCCTTGCAGAAGGGTCTACAGCTCCTAGCATGTCAAACTGTCTTCTCAACAAGTTATGGCCAATTTTACAGCTATCTGATATGGAAACAGACTTATGAAAGCCTTTCTTTCTTTACACTTACCCCAAAGATACCAAGTATAGAGACACTCCTGGTAGAATGAGACTACCAAACAACTCATACAGAAGGAAAAAAAAGCATTGAAGGCCATAAAGGAAAATGGCCCAGAATAAGACCGATTCGTTACCAGAAGGCATGTCAGGAGTGTAAACAGGGCATCAAAATGGCAAAGGAAACTTTTAAATTGAATATGGCAAGAGAAGTGATGGATAATAATAAAAAGCTTTTTAGTTATGTTAAGAAAAAAAGAAAAGTGAGTGGTGGAGTGGGGCCACTGAAAGTGGGGTCGGGGGAGGGCAGGACGACTGATGCTACACAGGCTACAAAAGTGCTAAATAACTTTTTTTGCCTGAGTTTTTAGCAAGGAGGAGACAGGTAACTTCTTTGATCTGAAAGGCAAACTAGAGGGTGTTGGACTAAGTTGTGACACTTGTCACATTACGAGCAGCATGGTTGCTGAATAGCTGTGCAAGGTTAAGGTGAATCAATCTCGGGCCAGATAAGATGCATCCGAGGATTCTTAAAGAAATTAGGGAAGAAAGTGCAGAAACTCTGGCACAAATATTCCAGAAATCACTGAATACTGGAGAGGTGCCTGGGGACAGGAGAAAGGCAGATTGTCATCAGCCGGGGAGAATGTTACCAGTGGGGTCCCACAGGGGGCTGTTTTGGAAGCTCTTTTGTTTGATATCTTCATAAATGATCTGGAGCTGGGAATCACAAACACAATGGCTACATTTGCAGATGAGATAAAGCTAATGAAGGTGACAGACTGCAAAGCTGAACAAGATAAGCTACAGGAGGATATGAATATACTTGGGGATTGGGCAGTCGGGTGGTGTAGAGAACTGCAAAGTGCTTCACACGGGCACAAAATATCCAGGAAGGGAATATTATTTAAAAGGAAAGAAAATAAAGTGCATTGAAAATGAAAGAGATCTGGGGGTCCTGATTGATAATAAATTGAAACGATCCCAACAATGCTCGGGGACAGTGAGTAAAACAAATCAGATGTTGGGATTTATTGAAAGGTCAATATTGAGCCGAAATAGTGAGATAATCCTGGTCACTTTATAAATCATTGGTGCGACCATGCTTAGAATACTGGGTACAGTCCTGGTACAAGGAGGATATTGCACATATTGAAAGGATACGGAGGAGAGCAACCAGAATGATTGAGGGGACGGAGGGATTGGATTACGAGGAGTGATTATGTAAACTGGGCACGTTCTTACTGGAAAAGAGAAGGTTGAGAGGTGATCTGATTGCTGTTTTTAGGATTCTAAAGGGACTGGATAATGTCGACCATGACAAGCTGTTTCACCTTGGACCTCTGGTTCCCAAAGCTCTCCACCACTGGAGGTTTTCCTCATCTCATGACTGGGTCTGTTGGAACTCATTGATAGAGATTGATTGCTGTGATTAGTCAACAACTCCATTATCATTGTATCATGTGACTACCAGGAAGGTGGAAGGCGAACTA